>NW_024350926.1:3299226-3684384 GCF_902729225.1 Pteropus medius | reverse complement strand
AATCCTACTATTTAATGTTTTGGCTCAAGTTTGTTTATTTCTGCTTTTGAAAGGTCTCTTCCTCGACTATCCTTTTCCACATGAGCAAATGATGACAGTTCTTGGTGAAACTGCCGTGAAATCAACTCTCATCTTCATTTCTTCTGCTATTTCTCCTTGAGCTCTTCTCCTTCAGATCCAAAATAAAATAGCAGCACTTCATTTGTTTCTTCATTTGCTGAATTCTCAAACTTAATTGATTTGTTTACAATCGGGCGTGCTAGACTTAGATCCTCCTCTGTGCTGATCGGATGTTATTTTCCAATTCCTTCCCCGGCCAAACAAGTTATGAAACATTGGTATGCTGAAACAGTTTTGAATAACTTTATTCAGATTTTACGCTTGTTAGACTAGTTGACAGGTTCCTTTTTTTTTTTGCAAAAAATAAAAAATTCTAGTTTAAAATTGTAGGGTGGAAAAGAGAATGCGCCATATATTTTATTTTAAGAGGATCAATTAATTGAATCAGCTAGGCGGACTGCCGACTACTGGGGTCTCAGATAACTATATATGACCAAGGACCTACTATTCAGCTGTCAAAAGAGGGGGATAATAAAGAGAATACGAGCCAAAATGAGCTTATCACTGAAGAATCACAGAGAATATCTGTTAGCTTCAGAATTATGAGTAACAGAATTATGGATTTCTCTACAAAGTTTATCTCAAGGCTGGAAAAGAACTAGTGGGCAATAGAAACTGTTTTGTTAGGGAAAAGCTTAAAATTTTTAGCATAACTCTGTTTGTCACCATCATCTCAGTTTAAAACGTCTCTCAGCAAGTATAGTCTTAAAATTTAGCACCTTATAAAGTCTTCATTGATGTTTTTGGAAATAAACAAGCAATTGTAAAATGTCTTAAATGCAGTTTTATCTGATCAGAATGGTCAGTAGATGAACTACGGAATCCAATTTCTGAAGCCTTTAAGGTTACAAAGAAGAATTATATTCTTCAGGACAGGTTCAGGACAATTTACATTACTTCTATTTTATTTAATTCTAATTCTGTGGAATTGATAAAGCAGTTATTACCAATGGAAATCTATTTTGGAGGGAAAAAAAAGACGCATGTGACCCATTGAATTGTATCCTCCCAAAATTCATGTCTAAGTCCTGACCCCCAGAACCCTATGTGACTTTATTTGGAGAAAAGGTCTTTAATGGAGGTAGCTAACTGAAATGAGTTCATGGAGATGAGCCCTAATCAATATAACTGGTGTCCTTATAAAAGGAGAAAATTTGGAACCAGATATGTATACAGGAAGAATGCCACGAGAAGATGAAGGCAGAGATCTACAATTCAAGGAACGTCACGGGTCGCCAGCAAATCACCAGAAGCTAGAGGAGAGGCAGACTGTCTCTCACCATCCTCAAAAAGGAACCAATCAGGCTGATACCTTGATTTTGAACTTCCAGCCTGCAGAGCTATGAAAAAAAAAACCAATCTCTTGTTTGTTGTGGTAATTTTTACGGCAGCCTTAAGCAGACTTATCTTTTGTCTGAATGAACTGCAGTTTAAACCTCTAACTCAGTGATTGTTTTACATCAGAAGTATCCATGAAGGTTTTTCAGAACACAAATGCTCAGGCAAAGCCTCAGAACTTCCTGACTCAGAATCATGGGTATGGGAATCAGAAATCGATATTCAAGAAAACTTTCACAGGGCTACTGATGCACACCTTGTTTTCAGGACCACTGGTCTGAAATAAGGGTGGACCCTGCAGTTCCAGGGGTGCCGCCCATTCCTTATTTAGGGAGAGGGCGCTCTGTTTTTTTCAGTAGTGAGAGCTTCATGGCGGTGACTTCAACCTTGGCTACGTGTTAGATTCATCTGGGGAGCTTTAAAAACCACAATTGCAGGCTGTACCCAGATCACATAAAAAAGAATCTCGAGGGTGCGATCCAGACACTGGTATTACTGTAAACTTCCATGTGGTCACAATGTGTACTTAGGTCTGAGAACCTTAGGTTTAAGTTTAAGAAGTAGAAGCTGTGGGCAATGACTAATCAGCTAATTAACATTGCCTAAGATCAGATAACTCTATATAATCCAAATAAATCACCCTCCCCGCAAAAATCACTAACACCTCAAAACTTACCAAGCTGATACTTTTTTCTATTGT
This sequence comes from Pteropus medius, assembly GCF_902729225.1. NCBI lineage: Eukaryota > Metazoa > Chordata > Mammalia > Chiroptera > Pteropodidae > Pteropus > Pteropus medius. The sequence goes on along the minus strand of NW_024350926.1, from coordinate 3,682,226 downwards.
TCTCCATTTGTCTCTTTTTTGTCTCTTTTTCTCCTTTTTGATTTCTCTCTCTCCATTCTACTTTAACTTTCTTGGTCACTCAATTCTTTTTCCTTTCCTTCACATGCTATTTAATCTCTTCTTCAACATTAACTTGACGAAACATGAAACCGAAGTTACACACGTGCATCATACTTTTGAGTCAAATTTTATCATCCCTGATCCTATTTTGGAAATTGTTTGAGCTGAAATAGTTTGCATGTCTTTAAGAAATAACATCATCTAAATCAAAATGCTTTTTCACATATTTTCGTAAATATACACACCTCTCTCTCCCCACTCTCCTTCCCTCGCTCTGTGAGTGATCATGGATACTCCATATCCTTAGGAAATATCTGTTGGATTAAATGTCAGGCCCCAGACGTTTAAGAGCTCAGGGGCGTCTAGGAGGGTGACAATGTTTTTCCATTCCCAAGTTTATTTCCCTGGTGCAGCTCTGAAGAACTTGGACGTTTTCCTGGGGAGCATAACAGCAGCTGCTAGAAGGCAGCAGAAAAGGACCGTACATCGCACTCAGAGAAGGTGTTGAGAGGATAATAGTGAGTTGTCTCACCACTGACGAAACTCTGAATGGCGCCAAGAGTTAAGAACTGCCAACAAAACTTATGACTGTGAACAGCAGATAAACTTATTTGGGGTTGAATTTAATTCCCTGGGAGTCTCTTCTAGGAAAACTTGAGTCTTCATTTTCTCAGGACTGATGGCCTCATTCTCTTTTTCTTGTGCTATCATCTTGAAAAGGAACAAGATCTGTATCACTTAGGTCCTAGCTGGATCACGGAAGTAACTCCCCAGTTACTCCAGAGAATGCACTGCAGACGTAAGACATCAGATCTATTTACCAAAGAACAAACCAGTATTAACTGCATCCGAGACCGAGCAGAAAAAAGTCATCTGCTCTAAGCTTTTCCTTTTTAATTTTTTCCCTTTTTTTGAGCCTGTTTCTCACTTTATCTTCTTTCGTTCTTGCAATTATAATAAAGAATGTAACTTTTAAAAAGTCTCCTGATCTATGGATCTATGGATCTGTGTGCACAAACAAATCAAATTTCATTATAAAGTTTTCAAAAGCTGGCCGCCTAGAAGTACCTTGTAGGACACAGGACTAGAAAACACTGGCCCAGATGATGCTCACATAATTAGCTGACCACATTTTTTAAAAGTCCACCAAGTACTTAAATTTTTGTAATCCGAAATAACCATTTGTTTTAGTGTTTTTTTTGGATAGTCATAGTTTATTTTGCAGAGAAATGCTCATTGCTTGGTCAAAGATTTGGACATTTTGTTCTTCCTGCTTCATGATAAGCACTGTAGCTGTCAACTCTTAAGTTTTGTGATTTAAAAAAACCATAAAGTTGTAATTCTGAAAATAAAAAAGGTCAACTACTCAGTCAACTGTTAAATAACATTATTTCTGATTAAAAAAAAAAAACTCTGTAAAAACGCAATGAACCAATGTCTCCCTGCTTTGCTCCCCACAACATACAGACACATAAGCACCATTCTTATTAAGCTCAGTGGGTGTATTAGTTTCTGAGTGCTGCTGTAGCAAAGTCCTATAAACGAGGTGGCTGAAAACAGTAGAAATTTATTCTCCCAGTTCTGGAGGATAGAAGTCTGAAGTCAAGATGCCAGCAGGGTTGGTTCCTACGGAGACCTCCGAGGGAGAATCTGCTCCATGTTTCTTTCCCAGCTCATAGTGCTAACCAGCAATCCCTAGGGCGCCTTGGCTTGTAGATGCATCACTCCCATCTCTGCCTGTGTCTTCACGTGATGTCCTCTCTGCGTTTCCTTGTATCCAGATTTCCTTCTTAGAAGGACACATCAGATTAGGATCTACCTGAAGTCACATCAGATTAGAATCCACCTGAAGGACCTCATCTCAAACATGAAATATAACTGCGATGCTGTTATCCTTCCTACAAATCTAACGATTCATTAACATTATTAAATATCCCATGTTTAAATTTTCTTGATTTTCTTACACAATTCATTAGAGTTTATTTGTTTAAATCATCTCAACTTGAATATGTCTTCAAAGACATATTCCTTTTCTAAACAAGGGCAATGCTCACAGGTACCAGGGTAGGGCTGCAGCGTATTTTTGAGGGACACCATTTAACTCATAATAGTGGGTTTTAGGGACATTCTGCGTAAATACAACAGCTGAATTTCAATGTTAGAAAAATGAACTTTTTGGCAAAGAGAACTTTAAGTTTGTATCCAGCAGGTGTGTTATGTGTTTACAAACTCTTTCTGCCTATTTAGAATTGACTCAGTATTATTTTGGTTCTAAATCCAGTTCTCATTTTCTGTCAATTCTATCTTTATTATTTATTTATTTTTATAGAGGTGAAATTCATTTATTGTTTCTTTTCCTTTTCCTTTAATTTTTAACCTTTACTTTTAGAAAATTTTAACATGTACGGAAGTAGAGAAAATAATGAAAGTACATGTATTTATTATTCACTTTAATTTCAACACATGTCTAATCCTGTTACTTTTACACCTCTTATCTATTTCCCATATCCCTCCTTATTTTTGAAGCAATTCCTAGACAATATATTATTTCATCCATAATATTCCAAAATGGGTCTGTAAACATTAAATATAACTGTGATGCTGTTATCTTTCCTACAAATCTAACGATTCATTAACATTATTAAATATCCCATGTTTAAATTTCTTGATTTTCTTACACATTTTGTTAGAGTTTATTTGTTTAAATCAGAATAAAGATATACTTAATATATTGTAATTCACTGATATTTCTATTAAGTCTCTTTTAATCTATAAATTTCATTTCCTCTGTTTTATATACATTTTAAAGGAGCCAGGTCATTTGTGCAGTAGTGCCATGCTAGTCAATGTGCTGTACTGTTCTATGAGATAAGGAGATTGCCCCCAAATGATAATTGCACAGCTCTCCCCAGCTCAACTAACGAGTGTGCTTAGTGATGTAACTAACTTACATTTTGACACAAGCTCTCTATCTCATCATGGCCTGGTAACAAACTTTTCCTAAACTTTTTGCTCAGGGGACCACACTTAGAGAAGCACTGCTTTCGAGGGTACCACTGTTTGGGTGCTGTTCACTGCATCCCCAGAACGTCATTTAATATGTGCCTTTGTCTCTTGTAGTTCTTGTAGGCTGGTCGGCCATCTAATGCTTTGATCAGATTCAGAATTAATTTTAGGCAAGACAATTTCCTAGGTGGTGTTGTATATTGCCACCAGCAGGTACAAAGTTCTGGTTACATTATTTTTTGTGGTGTTAACTGCCATTTAGTAATTATTTCTTAGATTTATTAGTTCATAAGTGATGGTGAAATACAGTAGTCTAATTCTTTTGTTTCTTCTTCATTTATAAGCTAGGATAGTTCTATACCGAGAAACTTCTTTTTATCCACTATGTGGGTTACAGTTTGTATAGGAAAGGCAAGATACTCCTGTTTATTTTCTTTTATTACCAGGTTTTAAGATACTAAGATGGTTTACTGAATATCCTCTGAAGGTAATCTATGAAGGCAACAATGGATGTGTTTGTGCGTGTGCGTGTGCATGCGCACGCGCGCACGCGCGCACGCATGCACGCGTGTGTGATGAATCATGGATTTAAACATATTAAGTATTTCAATACATTGCCCTTCTTGTTATGGACGCTCAAATTATCCCATTTTTGGCCAGTGGCAACCTCTTCAACTTGATTCCTGAGTCCTTTTGATATACCCCGCGTAATCTCTCACATATTTCTTGGTTTTGGTGCAAAACAATGCCCTAGGTTCATCTGTGTATCTGTTGTGCTTGACCCAAAATCAGTCAAATATCTAAGGAGCCCTGGTCCTTTTACAACCTCTGTCCTGTGACTCCATTTTTATAGGACTATTCTGGGATTAAACTGCTCATTAGAGAATGTTTTCAACCTCTTCCTATATTTTATAAAGAACGGTTTTTTCCCCTGAAATAAAGATGATTGTAGATGCAATAGAGCCCTGATAGTCTGTGAGTTGCTCAGATAAAACCCAGATGGTTGGTCATAATAACCACAATAAAATTTAATTTTAAAATTTAATAAAGGAAACTTAATGATGAAGTTGCTATGGTCCCTAAGGGTCTATTTTGGATCCTCATCTCCCCATATATACTACTCAAGGTATATATGGGTGTCTGTGAGATTTAAGTCTCTTTAGCTATGACAGCAGGTCCAACAGTAAATTTCCCTACCCAGATTCAGCCAACAATCTTTCAACAAACTAGTGCAGGCCAATTTTTTTTTTTTGGTTTTGTTTTGTTTTTAAATCACAATATGGAGGCAGTCTTAAAGAAGTCTTGATTTTTAAATGATGTTAGTTCTAGAGTCACCCATTTATTTATTCTTTCAACGTATTTATTGCACACTCCTTTATGTACAGGGGACTAGAATTTCAGAGATGAAGAAGATAAGGAATCTATCACCAAGTTGCTGATACCACATGGGAGATTACGTTTCAACAGCATCTAAAATTTACGTGACACAATCTAAGAAGCATAAGGGAAAATTAAATATACTTATTCTTTTGACTCTTTAGTAAAAAATGTATTTCATATATACAATACATTATAATTTTATTTTTCATTGTTAATAATAGATTATGTCAAAAGAAAAAAATCAGATTAATAAAAAAGAGTGTGTATTTTAATGGAAACAGTATAACTTTGAGTTAAAGAAAGAAAAATTGTGTCTTTATCTGCTAAAACTGTGAGGCCTTTAATGCAAAGTGCCAGACATCTGGTTACTACAGCCTCAGGGCCACAGCAATAAGCAGACAAGAAAAAGGACTATGTCATTCTTAGAAATCCTGACCTCAGTCTTGTCTCAAAGCCAAAATGTTTTAGTACTTGGCAGTGTTATTTTATTGACACATGTCAAATAATTCTAATTTGTGTTCATATAATCCTACATCTTGAGGTTCAGCTTTGCAACAAACAATGGAATTCAACATGACAATGATGTTAATATTAGAGCCAAGTAAAATGAGAACTCAACTTTTATGTTGAACTTGGAGTAGCAAGGAGAATCATAAAGTATGTAAATGTTTTGGTTGTTTAACTAATCCTGTGACCTGTGAGTATATATATATCTTTACTAGATTTAGCATTTTTGAACTTACATAACCAAGGACACAACTTAATTTAATACATTATGAATATAGAATGTCATATGCAAAAATCGAAGTTTTACCAAGACAAAAAAAAAAATCCATGGAAAGAATTCTCAGTGAGGGTCTAATCTTTATGAAAATGAGTTTACACATTATTTTTGAGAGGTAGCTATCTTATTTTTGAGGGAATCTTAGAAAAATATTCTCAATATTTCTCAAAATATTCTCTTTGTCATTTATGCCAGCATTGAAGATTATTTTTGGCCATTCTCTCATTTATTTTCACATATTAGGCAATTTTCCATTTAAACAAATAACTTATTTATTGGCACTAAAATGGAATTAAAAGTGCACAAAACAAACAACTACAGATACTCTTATCAATAGCAATGCAAAAATTCTAAGATAAAAAATGACAAACAGAATCCAATAGCACATTTAAAAAAAAAAGTTGTGTTTAGTTCAAGATTGCAAGTATGGCTCCACATTAGGAAATCCATCAGTTGGTTTCACCATATTAATATTTATATGAAGGGAAACTACATATCAAATCTAAAGATACAGAGAAAGCATTCAAGGATACTTCTTCCTTGACAGTGTGATATATACACCTCGGCCCCCCAGCTAGCATTTACATAACTTGAGACCATTAGATCCATTCCTGCTAAAGACAAGGATAGTCTATGGCCATGCCACCCTGAAGAAGCCCTATCTCATCTGATCTCAGAAGCTAAGTAGGGTCAGGCCTGGTTAGTACTTGGATGGGAGATCACCTAGGAAGACCAGGTGCTATAGGCATAAGAAATAAAAATTTAAAAAAATAAAGGATTGTAAGCTGACGAGGTCTTTGCAATCTGTGAGGTCAACCAAGGGTTGCCTTGCCTAAAAATGAAAAAATAAAAGACAAGGATAAAACGAGGAAACCCACATTACACTGGAGAAATTAAACAGTACAGTCAGAAGGAAGATGGTATGTAAAATAGCAACTCAAAAGATATACCTTTATGGTTATTTTTTACATACTATCTTCTTTTCCACTGTATCTTTGTATTTGCATGTGTACATGTGCGTGTACACGTGTGTCCGTATGAGTGGACGAGAGAACACACTGACAGTAGATTAGGAAATCTGCTCGTCAACACAATAATACTGATTCCTCTGATACATGTGAGGGGATATTTTAAAAAATTTTGACTTTCTTCTTTATACTTTACTGGAGAATTTTATTTTATAGAAAATATATAATTTTTAGTTAAACTTGCTTAAAAAAAGCAATGATTCTTTTAATATCTTTCAAAGTGGAATTAATGTACCATAGATATGGATCTGGATATAAAGTTAAATTGCCCCTGACCACAAAATATGATATGCTAGGATGTGATAGGACATAAATATAAACAGATATTTGGCCTCACATAACTTACTGCTCAAAGTCTTTTGAGTCATTCCCAAAATTCGAAGATAGTGAAAATCACCTAATTTTCTTCTACTTTAATAGACACTGATTGTCTTTAGCATTAGATTACACACAGAATAAGGAACAGAGAGTGAGCTCTCCACTCTCACTTAAATTCAGCACACCACTTCTCTTTGAACTGGAAAAGATATACTGCAGCATTTTTCTCAAGTAACTTATGCAGAGAGGAGGACATGGAACCTGATTACTAACCACTGAATCCTTTCTCCTAGTCTAGCTTGAGAGAAGTGTTTTAACAGCGTGTTTTCTTTTTTAATCATTTAAAAATCTTTCAAATTCTAGGAAAGAATAGGCCCCTTCAAGGACCTAATATTGTTTTTCCACAAGTCGACTTATTAAATACATATTGATTTTTTGCTGTGCCAGGCAATGTTTTATTCTTCAGGGATCCACAACTATTGAAGAGTCAGACTCTGAACTAGAGGGGCTAGAAGGGAAGACTCACATATAAACAGAGAGATGCCATGAAGTATTTGGGGACAAAATGGAAGGAGAAGTTACTCTACTGGGGTTGGAGGGCAGAAACAAGAAAAGATTCAATGAAAAGTAATGCTTGAATTTGTTTTTAAAAGCTGAGTGTGTGGTTTTAAAGCAAGCCACCGAGTAAGTAGTATGCATAACTCATGGAGATAAAGAGCTACTAGTTGAGCGTGATTGCATATTATGCTAGAAACGGAGGAGAAGAAGAGATGGCTTAAGATAGGCAAGGGAGCGAAGCCACATCATAAAAAGGCCTTCTTATCATGCAAAGAGCCCACCGGTGCTGACTCTGTTCTCTGGCTGGAATGAGCTCCTCTTGATGTCTTGACTGGTAAATGCCTACATAGTCTTCAAGGCTCAAGAGAAAAACCTCCTCTCCTGAAGCTGCCACTGACATAGCACTTATGACAAAGCATTTATTATGTAGACACTTGTTAGATGACTAAAACTCAGATGAATAAGATTGGTGGGATTATAACAGACATCAGAAATAAAACCTCATCTGCTAGAATAGGCCATACCTTAGGTATCAAAGGATATCTCTGGGTAAATGAATATGCTGTGTTCAAGAGACTGAATTTCACTAACATTCTCATTGGCTGGGTTATGACTGAATGAGGTTTATAAAGACATTTGTTTCCCACCTGCTTTCACCCTTCAAAGATCTATTTTTCTTGGCAGAGTCACACCCAGAGATTTGGCTCCATATGAAGTTTGCATTTCCATTAATTCTGAAAAAAATATAGTCAAGATTTAACACATGCTTAAAGTTTAGTTCAGTTTGCTCTTTTTATAGGTCCCAAGCACAGGTGTATTCAGCTTGCATTGCTCATTATGTTATGACGTTATGTTATTTTAAGCAACAATATTGCTTTTACTGAAAAATAGGTTAAATGTGTATAGAAATGGTTTTGTATAAGGTTTTTTTTTTTTTTTTTTGGCTGAGATTATTTAAGTGTTATAGTAACCAAGTATACAATATTCTAATAAAATAATAATTCATTAGAGTTATTTATGGTATCATCTCTTCTGTCTCTCAGAGCATTTTAATTTGTAACATTTTCTGTTTTGCAAACAAAATGAACAAACACACAAACAAAAACTTGGTAGAGCCATCTACAACACGTAGACTCTAAAAGTTAAAGGTAGTACTTTATCAAAAGAATCCGACTCTTTAATTATTTAGTGGATATTATCATCCAACATATTGTGCTGGGATTATAGCAGGCAGTTAATTATGTACTAAATGCCTCGGGAACTGAACTGGAGAACTAGGCATTATAGAGACTATGAAGAAATAAAATAAAAAATCAACTTTCAAGGAATACAAGATATATTTAGAGATATTACACATAGAAAGCAGAGGTTTCTACAGATGGAGGTTTTAGAGACTTGTCTAAACTCTTAATTTGACAGTTAAAGAAGCCCAGGCCCCAAGGGAGAGGTGACTTGCCTAGAACTGGCCATGGGAACTGCAGAAGAGGCACAAGGGGTAAGTGGAGTCATCTCAAGGGCAAATGCACGATCAACTGGCTTATATTTAAAAAATACACAGAGATCACTGAGTCAAATGAAAATATGGGGGAGATGTAGCCCAGACATCAGCTGTGCCATGACTAGCTGTCGCTGTCCCACAACTGTCACCCTCCCCATATCCTCTACCTCCCGTTTCAGTTCCTATGAGAACACAACCCATTTACTAGTGTCTACAAAAATCGAGGCACAGCTGGCAGGACATCAGTTCAAGAACTTTACTAAAGATGCAAATGGCTGCACATTGGGAGCCAAGGCTCAGAATGTTGGTTACTGCCATCTCTCTGGCTTCATTTCCATCATTTTTTCTCCAACTTTTCCTGTTTTCCCATTTTGGGACAAAAACTAATGATAGGAATCTTTTTCTCTGAGAGGTGGAATATTAGTGATTTCAGAAATTTAAAAAAGAAATTTACTTTAGTCTGAGTTTTTATACTGTTCATATTATTTTATAATAAAAATCAAAACAGTAAGCCATCATATTGAAAGGGAAATGCAATTAATTTGATGCGGTTGACTTAATGGACCATAACCAAATGTGGTTCTGTTTTTAAAAATTATTTGATGCATCCAATTGATCTACTTTTGATAAAAAGTTAAGATCAAAGAATAGAATACTTTATTGGTAATAATTCCTCAAATTTATCAACTCAAATTTGTTTTATTTTATAACCATTTGTTGTTATTGTTATAATCTCTTCCTTGTATGTATTTTGACAAAGGCAAATACTAAAGGAAGATAAATTATAAACTATTAAATATCATCATTTGGCACATATTTTAAAATTTTGTTTTTCAGATGTTATTCATGTGTAACTTATTTTAACCAAACATTTTCTGAAATTAAGCTGGGGTCTGTTTCCATTTTGCATGTTGATAAACTGAGATAGAGAACAATTGAGTAACTTACTTCATTTAAAGATATAACCAAACACAAAAAATCTGGCATGGTGATGAAGTAGCATTTTTGTCTTGAGCAGCAGGAAGTCTGCTGAAGCACCTCTTCCATCCACGTGGGTGACCGAGCTAAGACCTCTGTCCTGTCTAGAAGCATGCCTCATGCTCACACAAAGTGGTATGTCATCGCTCTGGTCTGTCCTTCAACCTTGTGTTGTTGATATAGTAGAACAAATTTGTGATTTATAATCTTTATGTTGTGATCCATTAGCGGGTCATGAAATCAGTTTAGTAGATTGCCAACAGGTTCATATTTAAAGAAAAGAAATACAGTATCAGTTTTCCTAAATGTGTTCACTGAACTCAAAGGGACAAACATGAAGATCTTTTATACACTTATCTAGCTGTGTTAGCTGAGGCTGCCATAATAAAATACCATATACTGGGTGGCTTATACAACAGAAATTAATTTTCTCACAGTTCTGGAGGCTAGAGTTCAAGATAAAGGTCTTGGTAGGTTTGGTTTCTCCTGAGACCGGTCTCTTTGGCTTGCAGACAACAACTGCCTTCTCTCGCTGTGACCCCACATGGCCTTTTTCTGTGGCCACTCATCCTTGGTTTTTCTTCTTTGTGTAAGGACACCAGTCTTATGATCTCCTTTAACTGTAATCACCTCTTTAAAGGTCTTATCTACAAACACAGTCAGATGGGGAGGTAGGACTTTAATATATGAATTTTGAGGGGACACGATTTAGTTCATAACACCATCCAACTTATTCTTCCCTAAACCCCCACCATAGCTTTTAACGTAAATGCCATCACTGCAGAATCTTCTGCCACAGAGCAGAAAAATATTTGACTCGGGGTTAATATAGAAAGAAATTAAACAAAAACTGTAGGTGGAATTAACTAGTGAATCTGAATTAACTAAATAAAAATGTAACCATGCAGGTGAAAAAAATTTCAAGAGAATTAAGCAGCAAGATTTCTTTTGATTATTCTGAACTCATTATTCTTCCACTCAAAGAAATATCTGCAAATGTGTTCATTAAATTTAAAAATGCATTTAAAAAAAATTTAGCTAGTTCAAGAATAGCTAGATTATAAAGTAAAAGGTTACTTTTATATTCTAAAAACTGAATTTAAACATACTTAGCACCCGATTATCTTACTCATTACCCAGAAAAAATAATCACAACATTCTGTTCTTGTTTCTTTTAAAAGAAAACCTTCAGGTCTTTCTACATGGTACTATTTAATAGTAAACCAACACAACCATAAGAGCATTCCTAGACATCATGGGAATTGAATGATAATAAAGCAAAATCAAACAATGGCAAAGTTATAACTTATTTAACAAATGGCAAGGAAAATTGGTTATCATATTTAAAGAACATATACATAGAAATAAATCTGGGTGAATTTAAAATTTAATATAAATTAAATCATAAAATATAGAAGAAAACATGAATGAACATGTAATTGATTTAGAGAAAGAAGTAACATAAAAATAAATTAAAAAATTGTCAGGGAAAGGATTAATAAATGCCATTTTATAAAAATAAAATATCTCTATATCCAAAGGCAACATTAAGCTGTTGATGAAACGAGAGTAAACAGAAACATTTGCCCCTATTTCTTCCCAATATCTACTAAAATTACATAAATTGCTAAAAGAAAAAAAAAACAGTAAACACACAAGGACAAAGAGAAGAGGCATGAAGATGACAGCAACATAATTTGGAAGCTATCGAGCAAAAAGATTGTTGACATCTGATTTAGCAAAGTAAGAAAGCAGAATTATAAGTTAGCAGCAGAGAAAGCTGGGAATGAATTTGATCTGTACTGTAGACCCCAGAAAGCTCAAGAACTGGGGGTAACACGTACCTCTGGAAGAGAGAGTGAGGTTGGAGCTGAAAAGGATGGGTGAAGTACTGTTTAAAGAGCAATTACCCCCGTCTCTAACCACAGCCACTATGAAAAGAGCTGGGGCACCCCTCCTTTTCTACCTGGCAGAAAGCCAGAAGCATATTCTCTGAAGGGAGCAAAACTGATGTTTTCTAGATAGGAAGGCACCAGGTACAAATGTAGGCAGGATTGTTATGCTAAAAAGAGGAAGATTAAGGAAGGTATATACATCGGATACTAAGAATTTCTCTCTCGCCCCTTGTTTGAACTCCGTTCACAGAATTTTGACAGCCAGATTTATAGTTTCTGGGCAAGAGAGTAGAAAATTCTTTTTTGTGGTTAGACCTAAAAAAAAAAAACCCCTAAAATTACTACATTGTGAACTCCCCAAGGAAACAAAATCAACAGCAACAGAAACTGCCTAGTACATTACCCTATAGTGAGGCCTACAGTTGACAGCCCCATGCACAGAAAGACTGCCATCAATGGTTTCGTCTCTCTCTTACATCAACAGACGAACAAGGAAAACTAGACATCTAAAGCAAACTCTGATATAAAATATAACAACAAAAGCTACTCCGAAACAACAAAGATACAAGGACATAGAAACTAAAAAAAAATCTCAGAAGGGTAAAAGACATGTGGCATCCAAGAAACATCAATGAGATTGTATTTTAAAATTCTAAATTAAAAAGAGAATTACCCTAAAAACAAAAAAGTATCTAAAAATAGCAAAATTTATTTTAAAGAGAAGGAAGTTAAAGATGAAGATGTAGAGAAGATAAAAAGATAGGAAAAAAAAAAGGAAAACATAAGAAAATCAAAGAATTAGTCAAGAAGGCTTGATATCTGAATAATAGGTATTAAAGAAAGAAATAGAGGAAACAGAAAAAAATAGAAAGGAGAAAAGTAAATAAAATGATTTCAAGAAAATTATTCCTAACTGAAGAACAGAGTTTCCATATTGCAAGGATACCATGAAGACTTATTACAAATGGGTAAGGATGGAAACACATCAAAGTACAACATCATGAAATTTCAAGAATACTAGAAGCTAAGAGATAATCCTAAAAGCTTCCAGAAAGAAAAAAAAAATCATATTATATTCAAAGGATTAAAAAAAAAAAAGGAATGAAAACAAGCTCTGAATAGTAACCCTTGTAGCTTGAAGAAAATGCAACAGTAGTTTCAAACTCCTAAGGAAAATTCTAACTAGAATTTGTCGATTGCGGGATTATTGTCTGGGAAGTTCCTTCCATATCATTAGGGAGTTCAGGATGCCAGTATCTTTAGTTTTTCTTTTGGGCTGATCAAGATTCTATAGAAAAGAATTCTTTAATCTCCTACCTGGAGGGTATAACCTTGTACCTAGAATTTTGTGAGCTAAGTCCAGAAATAAGTGTGTGTGGCAATATCTTACCACTGAGTACTGAAATTTTTCATATAACCGGACTGTCAATAAAGTAGGAGGGAAGAATGGAGATCATCTCAGACATGCACCAATTTAAGGCCCTTTCCCATCAAAGCAAGGGATTTAATGAAGAAAAGATAAAGCACAGAATCCAGAAAACCAGGGTTCAAAACATATAAATGAAGCGAAATAAAGACCTATGAGGATGGTACCTGCACAGCAGGCCCAGGGAACTGCATATACAGACTGCAACTGCTCAGAGGCTCTGGGAGAAATACTTCTTGGTAGATTAAATTGATAGAAAAGCTGTCATTTGATAACATATTAGAAAGAAATTTATGTAATTTAAAGAGAATTTGGGGAAGCATTAGACATAAAAATTTAGAAAACCAAATAAAGAAAAAAGCAAGAAATTATGAACTCCAGGGAAAACAAAAAGTTGTAATGAAGAGTAGAAGTAATCATAGATTCTATAATCATTGGGCTATATATACCACTGCACTGTCATGACGATATAGACACTGAACACTGACCGAAGAAATACTATTTTTGCATTGGTGTTGGGCAGATGGATAGTACGTTTATAGACAGCGGGTAGGAGTCGGGCAGTGAAGGAGGGCTAAATCTCCATTGTCCATAATAGGAAGCCAAAAGGTAATGGCTGAATTAAAAAAATCAAGAAATAGAAGAAGAAGCATGCTATTCAGACATATGAATATTAATGTCAAAAGAAAGAGCTAAAGAAAATGTTAATCCCTCTTAGAAAGGAGATACTTGTGGTGGGAGACCGAGATATAAAAAGACATAGAAGACAGGTAAATGATAGATCGATAGATGACTAGTAGATAGAATGATTAAACTTTCTACAACTACTTAACCCTAAATTATTTGCAGGTGTGTCTTTGAAAAAATTAAAGGTAAATTTAAAACATCTAGAAATTGAAAAGCAATAGTTTGAAATAGAAAACTATTTGTAACAAATATTGCCAAAGGCTAATATCCTTAAAATATAAACTTTATTTAAATTTAATATTAAAAATCGGTAACACTCCAGTAGGGGAAAAAATGACCAGATGAGATATAATTTGCAGGGTAATAGATGCCAAAAAGTACAATTTTTTAGTAATAAAAATTGAAATTATAGTGAAATATTTTTTACCGATCAAATTGGAAAATATTAACAAAGCATTATTACTTGCCACTGGCACAGATGCTCCTCCACGGACCCCTTTATGGGATCTATGAAATGATTCAATCTTTCCCAAAAGGCATTTACCAATATGTATAGAGAACTTTAAAAATTCTCATATTATTTAACTAGTAACTCGATTTTTAGGAATCTTTCCAAAGGAAATAAAATCAGAATTGTAAATAAAGTTTTATGTGTTGGGAAATTGGAAACAACCTAAACATTCAAAATTATGCTTTTGTTGTGTGTGTTTCTTAGTCTGGCTGCTGGTTATACCAGAGTTTTCACTTCTTGAACATTTATCGAACAGTAGAATAATGATTTGTTCACTGTTCTGTATATATATATTACATGCAATAAAGTGTAACAGTAAAAAGAAAATGATTAAACACTTAAAAACTGTATTAAAAAAATCAATATAGTGAAAATGTTCACATTATAAGTGAAAAAGCAGAAGTATATATGGTACTACACAATTTTTAAAAAGTAATAGTATAAAAAGTAAATACAAAATGTGTTATAGAATCTTGTGTTATAGAATGTATTATTCTTAACTTTTGATGGCATTTAAAATAATGATATTGAAAAATAATATTTGTGTAGCAAGTTTTGGCAAAAAGTTTTGAAATCTTTAATATATATATATATATATATATATATATATATATATATATTTTTTTTTTTTTTATCAAAGGCATCTCTTATCCAGGTCATTGTGTAACCAGCTTAATACATTTTCTCTCCTTAGATATTTTTTGGAATTTATTGCTCTTCAAAACACATGAATTCTTATAATGAGAATATAAGAGAGTTCAGCAATGGTACTAGATCGTCAGAGAAAAATCATTAGTATTTATCTACATCAAAAACAAAAACAAAAACAGTAGAAAGTATATAAAAAACAAGATACAAGTCATGAGGGCAAGAAACTAAAAGAACAAAATATGTCTAGGAATAAATTCCCCAAATTTCTCAATACCTCTCTATTTAAAAATTTAAAAATCTCTAGTAAAAAATATAACAATGTCAATTTTCTTCAAATAACTGTGTATGTGTAATACAATCAAATCCCAGCAGGATTTGTATATTGGTTTGTTTATGAAACTTGCAAACCAATTTTAAAATGTACATGAATGAAGGTCCAAGGCGATTTGGGGGTGGGAGGAAGTACAGAAGGGGACTTTCCCTATCAGCTACTGACATGCTACAAAACTATAGGACTTAAAAACGCTGTGGTCCTGGCATAGCAACTGTCATATAGGCACACTGAGCACAATAGAGATCTCAGAATCAGATTCTTTTTATGTATGACAACTCAATAGAGATGGTATTACATAAGTTTTGGAAATGAGAAATGATTCAGTAAAGACTATGGAATAATTAGTTCACAGTATGGAGAAAAGATAAAATTAGATCCCTATCTCACACCATACATTACTCCAAATAAATTGCAGATCTAAACGTGACACTTGCAATCTCTAAAACTCGCTATGATTTAAAATATAGAATATACAGCAACTTCGTGTAAAACAGCAACAAAAAGACAAAAATACTCCAAAGAATACTGGACAAAGAAGAGGAAGAAATATTTAACCTTGCTAGGGATCAGATAAATGTACTTCAAATAATAAGACACATTTTTAACCTCACTAGAATGGCAAAAAAAAAAAAAAAAAAAAAGATTTTTAAAATACTTGTTATAGAGAAATATACAGGGAAACAAAAGCCTTCAAGCACTTCTGAAGAGGTTGAACTAGAGCAACATTTCTGGAGACAAATCTGATCACACTCAATGAAATTAAGTATGTGAATTAAGTATGTGTGTATCCAATAACACAGCAATTTCATTCCTGGACACACAGTCCTGAGAAACTCTCACAAAGTTCCATAAGAGAACAAAGGATGTGATTATATATTGGAGGCAATCCAGATTTCCATCCCCAGAGGAGTTTATGATGCAAATTGTTATTCTGAATAGAACAGAACACTTTGCAGTAATCACTAAGTAAAAGTGACTAGTAACGAAAAAAGAATTCAAATGAAATTTATGGCACAGCATCATTTATGAAAACTCTAATAAAACATACACAAAACAACGTTACATATTTGTCAAGGATATACATATACTTCATGACCACACAGAAGGTGGACTGTGAGACAATACTACATATATTAGAGTTACAGTTGTGCTCAAAGCAGGAGAGAGTTCATATTATGTATACAAAATTTTGCTGTCAGTCTTTCCTTCTTTGACTTTAAAAAGGTCCCGACCTTTCAGAATATTGTGTGGAGACATATATTCTATTCCATATGAAGCTGAATTTCTAAAACATTTATTTTATCAGATTATTCTAAAACGCCTACAGACTTTTATCATCTTTTAAAAATGTGTTTCCTTTTATTTTAGTGCACATCTGATGCTTCACTTTTTCCTTCATATTTTTGTCATACAAAAATAAAGAGCTATTCATTAGAACACTATTCTTTAAAAGAGAGCTTTGCGACTTAGAGAAACGGCTCATTATTTCTATTTTTTTTAACCAAAGAAACAAGAAAAATAACCTTTGCACTAATGGCAATGACATTCCAAATTTATTGCATTATTAAACAAAATACAACAACCAAAAAGTCTTATAAAAATGCACTTTTAACTTATATGCGTTCATTTAAAGAAAATCCCGTCTTCTATATTTATTTTGCCTTCTATCTTTGGTTTACGAATGCTAAGTTCCCATTCTATTATATCTCAGTGATAGCTTTTTTTTTTTTTTTAGTTTTGATTTTAAATACCACACTTCTAGACAAATGTAAAGGAGATATATGAGTTAAAAAATGTTCACAGGTTAACAGAATCCTATGACTAGTATTTTAGAATATAGATTCCCCAAAACCATGCGTGATTCTCTCCTCAGAATATTATAGTACTGTGGTGTAGATATATTTATGTGACAAAACGCATGGAAAAGAATCTTCATCCAAAAAATATTGAGAATTTTATCTACCTTGTTTTGCAACTCTTTAAAATAACTACCTTGATTCCCTTACCACAAAAACCTTCTTTTTAACCTATTCATTGGAGTCTATTAAGATTTCTTCACTATGTTTGGTGAGAGAAGAATCAATTCAAAGGGTGATTCAATCACTGTTTGGAAACTTGGAACGAGAAGACAATCCATTTTTATACCCATATAAAGGGAGTGTGGCTGACCATGAAGCTGCTATTCTGAGATAAATCAGAATGGGATTACAACATCTATGAGCTTTTCCCATTCCCTAGAAAAAAATATTTTCTTGTTTCTCTCCATAATTCAGACTATCCTTTGTTGAAAATTCCATCACTCCCTTTTAAATAAGCATGCAATTATTAGTAAAGAATAAATGTACATGTAAAGAGGAGGTCCATTTTATTCTTACTTAGCCTAAGTGTGAGAGTTCCTTTTTTTATTTTATTTTTTATTTGATAAATTTGACATGTATGATTTGTAAATTTAAAGTATATAGTGTGTTACTTTGATAGACATATATCGTAATATGATTGCCATTGAAGTAAAATTTATCACATTACATCATTATAGTACAGTATTATTGGCCATATTCATTATACTGTGCATTTCCTTCGGATATATACCCAGAAGTGAAATTGATGAATTGTATGATAGATCTAATTTTTTGAGAAACTTCCATATTGTTTGGACTGATTTACATTCCCACAAACAATGTATAGGGATTCCCTGTTTCACCACATCCTGGCCAGTGCTTGTTTTCTCTCGTCTTCTTGATGACAGCCATTCTAACAGATGAGGTGATATCTCATTGTAGCTTTGATTTGCATCACTCTGATGATTAGTGATGTTGAACATCTCTTCATGTGCCTGTCAGACATTTTGAAGTCCTCTTTGGGAAAATGTCTACTTAGTTCTTCTGCCCATTTTTTAAATGAGATTATTTGTTGGATTTGTTTGTTTGTTTGTTTGCTGTCGTTATTTACTTGTGTTATTTGGGGCTCTTTTTTTAGAATCTTTCATTTTAACTACTTTAATATTTTTACTTTTTTCCGATGGTTTCCTCCCTTATTTTTAACAGAGTGAGCATCAGCTCAGTGTGACTCTGAAAGGGTTTATAATTTTTAATATCTAAAATATAAGACTACTGCTTAAAAGAAAACACATGACTACTGCTTAAATCTCTTTGCCCATGAGTGCCCCCTATGAAGCAACCAGGAAAATCTATAAGATTTCTTCCAAAGTTTCTGCACTCACTTGTTTGTGTTAAATTGAAATGTGACAATCTACCTGAGAATAAACTCTTGGAAAGGTAATACCTGGACCTTGACTGGCAGTCATTACTTTTTGTTGTGGGTTGCTGTCATTTGGTAATTCTTTGTTTTCTACAGAAACATCACAACAGAGCCAGAATGACTAGGCCACATGCAAAAACATTCTAGACATTCCTTACATTGTTGATAGAGGCAGTACAGGCAATGACTAAAAAGACTTCAATGTGGAGTGCCTTTCTTTTTAAGCCCTGTAATAGTCCAACATTCTTGTGAATGAAATATAATCCGTACTTATGAATGAAGCAAATATGGAAAAATGAATTCCTCAAAAGTATATTATCATGATCAAAGTAGAAAAACTCTGAGTCTTGCAACCAATGCCTTTTTTCCCTCCTGGCACAAAAGTTCAAATTAAGCTTCAATTTCTCTACCTTTTTTTATGTCAGTTGTTCTTGCTGAAGAACAACTAGATAAAAGAAATTTTGTCCGAACTATAGACTGAAAATAAATACTAAATGGGCAAAGTCAGCAGAATATGTTTTGTGAAGTTTGCAGGAGTTTGGCTTCTGCTTGTTACAAACAACTTTGCTGATCATTTCCTGGTTTGTAATCTGTTCTATTGGAAAATGTGACTGACATAATTTATTGACTTAAATTTATGATAGGCAGTACATTCTTCCAGGGACCTAGAATCACAGGTAGCCAGATCATGGAGATTGCAATAAACTTAATGTTTTTCCTTACATACTGGTAGCTCCTTCTGGCCTACATTTCATCCTGTGGCACCTCCAGTAGTAGATATTCAAGATCTTGGGGAGAGAGGCAACAAATCACACAACTTCTCTTTTTTCCCTGTGCTGGCAATTCTGTTTGGTCGATGGTTTGGTGGCAATGGCAGAGCAGTGAGAGTGGACAAAGAGAATGGAACGTAATGGTAGAAATATGTTAAAAGAGTTATTGATGCACTTCTATTCCTAATGTTCTTTGATAATCAAGATTTGATCTCACAATATTTCTCATTAATCCCAATAGTAACTATAGAATGGCTCACAACAGATTTAAAACCCTTTCTTATATGGAAGAACAGAAATGAACTAACTCAGATATACTACTCTCAGAGGTATTAAAATAGTAAAACCATTCCAAATACTCAGCACGTATATATTGGAATCTTGTATATAACATGACACCATAGCCAACGACACAGACAAATGACTTAAAAATATATGGCTGAACTTTCTGAAATGTGGCTTATAAAAATAGAATATTACTTACTTCCTTATTTAGTTTGATTTTTTCCTAGATATCTTTTGTGGAGAAAGTTGAAGGGTATTACCTACTTATCCTTATATATGGAAGCTCAATAATTATGAGGAAAAATGAGGGTATTCCATTCTACGTAGCTAAAGTAGCAAAGTTGGGTTGGAAAAACAAGCTATGTGAAGCCACACCCTCTTCCTAGCATCACAGAGTTCCTACCACAAAATCTGAAAGTCTGTGTATAATAGACACATCACACAGAAGCTACTTAACCACACTGGCAGCCATGTTTGGCTTACCTCACTCAAATCCTTTTTTCTTTCTTTGGCATTTCTTTTATTTTCTCATTCTAGTAAAATTGCATAGAGGGTGGATGAAAACTGGATATATAGACATTATTACCCATGTTTTAAAACTTTAATTGAGAGATTGCAAAGAAACCAAAATCTAAAATCAAGTAAAAGATGGGACATGTTCTATTTCCAGCAACCCCTCTCTCTTAGACCTCCTGTTTGACACAAAGGGTTTAGATGTGAAGGTATTCATTATTTTAACCATACAAAATATTTTTTCTGAAGGCAGCAAGTATTTTTTATGAAGTCATACTTGACAAATGAGAATCAGTCTTCACAAAACTAGGATTATTATCCTTTTCTCACTAAGTTTATGCTTTCATTAGCATCTAAACAAATACTGTCTTTATACAAGCCTACAGTAGATTTCTTGAGTCAAAGACAAGGCCTTTGCCCATTTGCAAAGATTAATTTTACATATATATTGGTTAAAAGAAGTTCTCAGGTACCCTCCCTTTTCCACCAATATCGTAAACTTGTTTGTCTCTCAAGGTGCTGGAGTATTAATATGGGTTGTTCAATTGAAAATACTGTATTGAATTGAAGAGTTCAATTAAAACCTGAGTATACCTGAGAGGTTCTCTCTTTGGACGTTTAGTAGAAATCTTCTTACCTAATAGATACATGAATGTGATTTTTCTATTAATTGTAGAAGTTTAGATAGTACATAATAAAATAGTATATAACCATGCCATAAAATCTTTATTTTAATTTAAAACATATAATTATATATTTATTCATCAATATTTTGACGTAGAAATAAAGATTTTCTTTGATGGTCTGTCTCCTGACCAGAACTTATAGTTTTTCTTGTAGAAACTTGTAGAGTTATGACTTAAAGATACTTTCAAAGCTGCCTGAATGCTAAATGACTCTAAAGATTTATAACTTTGTATAACTGACTTGCCCATACCTAATTCAACAGAAATATTTTTAACATGACTTAACAATTTCAAAAATTAACATTTTATGTAATCAAGTTGTTTTCATTTTTGCAAATTTATCTTTCCTTTTGCACCCATATTTTACTAGTTAATGTAATATTTAATTATATTATGTAATTACAACATGTTCAATTGGCAAAAAATGGCTTGGGGGACAAATACAGATACTGATTCTTCTCAAGCATATAACCTGTGTTGCAAGTAAAGTTTTATGGTTTCAAAGAGTGGCTTGTTGTCATAACTACCCTAGGTAAGCTCCATCTTCAATCAGTCTGTCTTACAGCAGAGATGACGAGCACCGATCCATCATCAGGCCGTACAGAGGGGATGAAGAACATTGGTCTGTCTGGTTAGTTACTTAATTTGAAATTGATTAAAAGAGCTTCTACTAAGAAGTAGGGTGACAGCCAGACCGTTCGCTCTGAAATCTTGATTACGCCATTTACCAGTCGTACGACTTCGGTTTCTTAACCTCTCGATGCTTTAGTTTTTGCCTTTGTAAAATGGGGGTGGTAATACATGGTTGCTGTATGAATTAAAGAATTCCTGTGTTATGCTTAGATAATTGAGGTAAGTGCTAAGTATCGCTATTACCATCTTTTACCAAACTGGAGCCAATTAGGATCTGGGGATTCCTCTAATTTAGAAATAAATGCTCTAGACGCACACACACATACCTACACCAATACTCACATTTGCTCTCACCCCTCTGTCCACTACCGCTGTCCCCTAGCTCTAAGCCAGGAAGCCACCAGAGGGAGGTCTAGGAGAAAGGAGGCCACTTAGGCAAAAGGAATCTTTATGGCTTTCCACGCCTAGTCATCTCTGCCTAGGTTTTAAATTTCACTTTGGAGCCAATATCCTAGTTGATGTTCCTTCCCCTACTGTCACTCTCTGTCCATGTCCCTCTCGCAGGGTTCCTGAGGGAAGGTTGGCTGGTGTCTGGGGATTGAATTCATGTGTCACATCCCCTCTGCAAGGCCTAATGATGGATGTGCTGATCAAATACCATAGCAACATTCCCCTGTTCCCAACAAAAAGTGCTATGGATATTTTTAGTTAGGCTATTGTCATGAGAAATAGCAGTCCGTATGGCTCAATGAACCACAAGCCCTTGCTGTTGTATTCTGAAGTCAAAATAGAACGGATATCTTTTCCTCAAAGAGAGCTCTTTCCTTGGCTTATGTAAACGACACCCCTAGCCTTTCAGTTGCTCAGATCTCAAACCCCAGAGTCATATTACATCCTTCTTTCCTGTCTCCTCACATCATGTCAGTATGGAAACGTTTGCCTTAACCACCACGAGGTCCTGCATCCTGCTCTGCCTCCCTTACCTCCTGCTCTCCCGTAATCAGGGCTACCTGAGAGCCTCACAGAGTACCTGATGCTCACCTAGAACTTGGCAGTAGCCCCCCGGCCAGTCACTGCAGGTCGGTCCTCTCAATCCTCATTTCATCCATGCCATGCCAGATGAAACTTCCTACCACACAGCTTTGACCCAACCACCTTTTTTTGCTTAAAACAAGGAGCATTTTGTAAAATTTTACTGCCTGTTATCACTGTCGGTGTATGTATCAGAAACATTCTTTCCAGTCTTTCTTTACTATTTATTTAATTGGCATCCAAAACATTAAATTTTTTATGATTTATTTTTATTTTTGCTATTATATAATAAAGTATCTTTTGGCTATAAACTCGCTAAGCAAAAATGGCTTGATACATCTCACTGAGTTAGAGATTATTTGCAAAATGGTCTGACAAAAATATAACTGCATTTAAATGCTTATAAATGCATAAGTCACTTTGGGGGATCAGTGCGAGCATTTTAAAAAAGATCAGCAAATTTTCTCCTGAGTAGCTGCAGGTCATGGTGTGTGTAATAAGGTAAATCTGGTTTGAATGCCTCCTGGGTAAGGAGAAGCAAGGGTTACGTGTTTATTAATGTTTAATGATTCTCCTAAGCTCTGCTGCCCAGAACAGCTAGTCTGAGTTTCTAAAAGGAGGAGACTGTATTCTCTGTAGCTTTGTATCTTTAACGACCAGTACTATGCATGTCACTATGCACGTCACAGGGATTCAGCGTTTGTGGGATGAATGTTTTCCGAGCATGTTGGACCCATGCATTGTACGCCTCTCCCATTCTTTTCACAGCCCTCACGGGTTGGTCAAGTTATGTGGATTTTGTCTTCTTTATTTCCATCAGAAAGTAAACCCAAAAGGATACACTTTGAGTGCCTCCTTCACTCCTATAACCTTTGCACCAGACAGTGACTGACGCATGGTAGGCACTCCGTCTATTTTTGGTGGATGAGGTCAATGCATATTACTTGACTCCATCCCATCTTCTCTTTCTCCACTGCTACTGGCCAAATTCAAGTGTGAGAGACAAGGTGGATTGAGGCTCATAGCATTAAGTACCATCAACCGAGTTCTGCAACCTAAAATAGCTACAACGCTGAGCAAGCTACACAACCTCAGGAAGCGTCAGCTTACTCATCTTCAGTGTGAGCCAACTAAACTACTGCTGTCTTGTGAAACATCAGGGTATCTTATCCCTCTGCTTATGCTGAATTGTCTGATTTCTTCTTTCCTGCCTGGGAACACGCAATCATCTCTGAAGATTCTGCTCAGCATCATTTGCTCCCTGAAGATTTTTTTTTTTAAATCTCTAGCCTGCTCTTTTCACTCACTGATTTTCATCCTCAAACTCAATGGCTGAACTCACCCTTCTTTACCACTTAATTGTCCCCACCCCCCATTCCCACCCTCGGTCACAGCAGTGTAGTGAGTCATCGAGTCATCGTAGTAATTTATTTGTCCCCCTCTATTTAAATGCAAGCTCCTTGTTGCTGGGATGTGCTTTGCTAACCTCGGTACTTAGTGTAAGATGGACGATCGATAAATACTTGGATAATTATTTTGCACGTTAGGATTTTTCTTCCCCTCATTATTGGGTTTCCTTAGATCTGATCATATAGGGAAAATAAACCTGGAATCCAAAAAAAACTTTACTTAATGAAAGTCCTTTCATAAGACTTTTCAGTTGGATGCTACAGAAATAATTGCACTAGGGTGTGAAAGGGAAATAAAATAGATGACACAGTAAGTCCTTAGTTAACACTGTCGATTGGTCCTGCGACTTTAAGTGAAATGATGCATAAGACCAGTTTTACTGTAAGCTAATTGATATAAAGAGTTAAGTTCCTACAGCATCTCATCAGTGTTATAATAAAACGACATTGTGTGAAATGACATGGAACAAAATTACGTTATTCGAGGACCTGCTGTGTAATAAATGATGCAGTGTGCCAACATGAGTGTGATAAGTTTAGCTTAAGTCCACTAGGGAAGATTTATAAATATCTATGGATATATATAAAGTACAATAATTATCTATTATATTCCCATATGTAACCTTGCATTTATACAAATGATCTGTTCACTTGTACAGCAAAATACATAAACCGTTTTTCTTTTTCCTTTTTTTTTTTTTTTAAATCATTAGTTTTGGCTTTAAATGATGAAAATAAGTGATCCTTTTTAGCACACATTGGAGTCAGGAAAAAATAACATGGAGAACTTTAGATAATCAAATGGTTCAGCTTCTAAAACAACATACTTGTCACTGTTCCTCATTACACACTGAATTAACTTAAAATTCTCTAGCATAAGTAAAGACCCCGACCAGTATGGCCTTATCCTTTCTCACACGTGTAGCAGGCATTAGTTATGCTGAAACAATTTCCATTCCGAAGGGTACTGTATGTATTCATGATACTTTGTCTCTGCCTTTGAGTTTCCTCTGCTATCGAAATCCTACCTCGCTATAAAGACTTAAATGCAGCTTCTTCCACATGACCTTTGGAGATTTCCACAAGTGAAGAAAGACTCTACATTCTCCGAGGTGCCATAGGACTTTATTTATCTCTTTTATAACCATTAGCTTTCTGTAATTCAGTGTTTCCCACCACAAGAATCACTTTGAATTCTTACGGAATACTTAGCAACGTACAAATACTGAGGAGGCCAGTGGGACTCTACATGCTTACTAAGTTCCCCCAGGTGATTTATATTGTAGGGAGCATTTGGAAAACACTGTTAATGTGTACTTTAGCCATTTGTGTAAATCTTATCACTCACTAGAGATTCATTTCAATGTCGTATTCATTTATTTTGGTTTTAATTTTCCAACATGTCTTATGGAATGTTTTCTGTGTGTTAGCTATATAATAAGAAGATTGTCTGCTTGAATTCAAAATCATCACATATGGGGTATCCATTTTGTATGCACCCAAAATCCTACCAGAAAAAAGTAGGCATGAACAATAGAGATGAACATATTTGGGACAGTCAGGTATAACATGTCATTTGAGAAAGAGCGTAATGAGTTGAGAACACGGGGGTCGGAGGATTTGGGTTTGGCTTTCAGATCTGTGGTTAATCAGCTTATTATTCAAACACTTTGATTTTAAGGCTGCTCATCTCTAAAATGAGAGTGACAACATTTGTATTTTCTACTCTATCAAATGAGGCAGTGCATGCAAAAGTGCCTTGTAAGCACATAAATGCTAGTTATTACTATAGAACCAACTGTCATTTGGAATTCTGTGAGTCTAGAAGTTGCTTGTTTAAATGGGCTTATGTAAGATACAAAGTCCTTAAGAAAGTAAAATGGGAAACGTAAAAGGGATCTTAATGGTTTGACTTAATCCATTTCCTGATTCCTGCAGGGCTCTCTCTAAACTAAAGGCCCCTGGGAAGATAGTGATGTTCACTCCTTAGTGACTGAAAGGTGCTTAGACCTTCTGCTAACTCACTTTGCAGAATGATGGCCCAGCAGTTCTGAACCAAACATTTTACATCTTTCCGATGTCACATTTTAGTAATTTCTTTCATTAAGTTCAAAACCCACGCCCTGCCTTTATGCAGCCTTTCTCCTATCCCTTTTTCAAACCAAGTATTTGAACACGGACATAACGCTATGGACTGGTGTAACTGTGTTAGCATTTTTAAGCTTATTAAAATAAAGGAGGATGGTAAGGATGGGGTTTAATATTCTTAGCATAGATTAATTAAAGCCCAAGGCCAGGAACTCATAGAAGAAGATCAGAAATTAACTAAAGCCAAGCAGGCTTTAAATAATACTAATGAATATATTTAGTCTCAAAAAAAGAATGCTTGGGAGCAGAGCTGTAAAATCAAGTAATCTAGTTGAGTAAATTTGGCTTTAGGAATAAAAGGATATTTAAGCTTATCTGGCTAGTCTGTGGAGAGAATCCTGGGCCGCAAGGGAAGGGGGTCTGTGTCGGATGGGCCTGTGTGAAGGGGGCCTGGACCACCTTCTTTTCAGCAGGCTTCGGTTTTCATTCTGGAGGCTACATTCGGAGGGCAGAATGGAAGAGACCACTGAACTCCTGTGTGGTGGGGCATCAGGACGATACGTGTGACAGAAACAAAACAGGGACTCGGGCAGAGTTGCCTAATTCAGGGAGTTTAGGGCTGTCCTGCCTGACCCAGAGGCCAGAACCCTGGGCAGAGTCCGAAAATGATTCTGCACCGGGCTATACTTGACTAGCGTCTGCCTTTGGATAGGTGGAGTGTGCTGATACTTACGGGTTTTTATTTATTTATTTATTTTTTATAGAAAATGCCATCAGATGTTGTAGTATCCCAGGAGCAGGGTTACTTTTTAATTTTTTTAAATTTTTTTTTTTTTACTTTAAAAAATATTGAGGCAAATTCACTTAACCATTTTAAAGTATACAATTTTGTGGGTTTTAGCTGACAACGCTGTGCAATCACTTCCTCTATGGAATTCCCAAACATTTTTATCACCCCCAAAGAAAACCCCATACCCATCAAGCAGCCACTTAGACTCCCTTTCCCCTGCCCCTGGCAACCACCAATCTATTTCTTGTCCATGAATTTGCCTATTCTAGAAATTTGATATAAATGAAATGACATAATATGTGACCTTCTGTGTCTGGTTTCTTTCACTGAGCATAACATTTTCAAGATTCACGTATGAATAATATTTCGCTGTATGTATATACCACGATTTGTTCATTTGTTCATCTGCTGATGACATCAGAGTGGCTTCCATACCTTGGCTATTTGTGAACGGGGCTGCTGTGAACATGGCTGCCTTTAGTATCAGGAGAATGCAGGTCTCAAAAATTGAGTTAAGAACTGTTCCTCCTCTTCTGTTTTTGGAACTGCTTGAGAAAGGTTGATGTTCATTCTTTAATTGTTTTTCAGAATTCACCATTTGTTCCTGGACTTTTCTTTTTGATGGTTTTTGATTACTGAGTCAGTCTCATGACTGGTTACAGATTTATTGAAAACTTTCTATTTCTTCTCCAGCCAATTTGGTAATTCATGTTCCTGGAAATTTGTCCATTTCACCTAGATTATCTAACTGGAGGGCATACAAATGTTCACCATGTTCTCTTAGGATCTTTTTTATTTTTGTGAGCAGGATTAATTTATGATGTGACATATATTGAAATCCACTCTGTGCAATGTCTGTGTATTAAATCATGTGTTATATTGATATGTCGGTTATGTTATCTTAGAATGACAGTGCCTAGAAATTAAGAACTTACACATTCTTTCCTTGACATGCAGCTTCCTGGCAGATTCGAGTAAAATGTTTCCATTGGAGAGACTATATTCCTCTCCGTCTCACCATGCATGCATGAAAAACTGAACCCCAAGGTATCGTAAAGGATGAGATGAAATAAAAGAGTAGAAATAATGATGATATCTGCCATTTATGTGTCTCTTGGTATATTCCAGGCACCACACTAGACACTTGATTTTACTTAATCCTCATTACAACTCCTCGAGGTCCGTAGTACTTTTATTCCATATTTACAAATGCAGGCAAGGAAATTGATAGCAATGAAAGTTAAAAATGGAAAAACAAGACTTTTCCAAGATACAGAATCAGGGGCAGAGGTGGGACTTGAACATAGGTCATTCTGTCACCAAAGTCTGCCCTTTTTTCCATCTGACTACGCATAAGCAATGGGGATCAGTCTTAGCAACTTTCCAAACTTCATGGGAATTTGGGCATTTATTTTTCATAGAAGACTAATTTTCACAATTTTCCCAATGACTGGGTTGGATTGAGAAAGAATTTGAATTATGATTATTTCTTGCTTACAAAAAGAGAAATGTTGCAGAATTTTAAGGTTTTGACATGTCTGAGACATTCTGGAAAGAAGTAAAACTATTTTATAGATGAATAATATAATATAGTTATTTCGAGGTAAGAAAGTTTATGGAGTTTTAAAAATTTCAATGTAACATGAAGCACATGGGGTAAAATTATAAAAACAAATACACCATATTTTAGTCTTTAATGACTCAATAAGGCTTTTATTAAGCCAACGTGGATTTGCTTAGACCAATAAATCCAATAATCTAACTAAAAGATTATTTTCTTTTTGCAGGTAAGCAATGAAATAAACTCTCTCTAAAGATAAATGTACTAAAAGAAGATAATAGCCTTTATAAGGAGAAACTAAGATAAGGCTATTTATGTCCAAAATTAATAATGAATGCTATAGAAATGCACAAAATGATTTCTGATATTTCTGGTATAAGGATAGCAGTTTTACAAGCCTTGCAGCTAATAACCCTACAAATAGCACACATTTGATCTCACAATTGAGGGGAAAAGGATGGTTGCATTAAAAAAAATCCAGGCTCATAATTTGAAACACTCAGTGCCTGATTTGAAGCCATCGCCATTGCATTAAACGTTAGACTTACGATGCACACTGAAAATCAAAATGGAATAACTGAAAAAGCAACCGGGCAGTAAATCAAGGGCTAGTAACACCAACACGAAAACATAAACTTGAAAAAGCACCAAGAGAAAGATACTTCTGTTATAATATTAGCCTTCATAATTCAGTACCTAATAAAGTTTTTCTCATTAGAGAGGATGGGAGACAATTACATTTATATGATATGTATAAAACTCGTATTTTTCCTCCAAATATTTCTAAACCTAATTAGGAGAGCAGACAAATTACTCTAAGCAGATATAGATGAAGATAGAACTTTGTTCTATATGTGAAGCCATAAAATATTACCTTTTCAAACATTATTATTTAAATGCCTTTTGCATAAATTATTCTCCATACAATAATACCTTTCTTCAAGAATTGCAGAACCTAAATGATGGTAACTGAGTAGAAGGAAATCAAATTTTTCCAAGAAAAATTCTCCTGTGGAAATTCTTCATGCTTTCCCTGTTCTTGTGGTTGCTGAGAAAACCTGGCCTGTGGCATCGTGAATCATGTTTAAAAGGGTGATTCTGAACTCAGGCTGCCAGTTCGAGGGTTGAGGCTTGTCTCTACTACTAGGGTATTATCTCAGAAAAGCCCCTCCATCTCTGTCTGTTTTCTCATCTGTAAAAGAGACAATATCTACTATGTAGTGTTGTTGTGAGGATTATTCAATGAGTTCTGGTAAATTGTTGGAACATCACCCAGCACCTGGGAAGCACCCAAAGCATTATTATTTTTGTCTAAACTACCTCGGTGATCTTCTCCCAAGTCTTCTGGGTACGCTGCTTACCTCTCCCCGACCCATCACCCATAACTGATAACAGTGATCCTTCTATCAGAAGATCACCACCAGGTACCTCTCTTGGATGGACATTTAGATTTTTCCTTCTTTTTTTTTATTTTTTACTACTTTAAACATTACTGTAACCAGCCTCACTGTGTATGTCTTCTAGAGCATAGGTCTGTATACCCGTATGCAAATGGCCAGTTTATAAGATATGTGCATCTTTCCAGGACTCCTACTATGGGTTTAATTTTTTCTTAACACTTCGTTCATCTAATACATATTTTTCACATCCACTTATATCTTCTACATTCGTGTGAATATATTTTCCATATACACATAGAATATTTTACTTATTTTTTCAGTTTTCTGTTTTTGTTTTTCTTTTGCTCATTGAAATATACACTCCGAAGGCAAGGGTTTTTTATGTTTTGTTCATTACAGGCACCATGTATGACGGCAAATATTATAGCCTCATGCAGTACGGATGTAAAAGTCAAATATTCCTGGGAAAACGTAAAAGCTCAGAATTATTAAGAGGAGGCACATGATCCCCACTCTCTCATTATCTCACAGGAGCATTCAAGATACTTCCGGACACACCATAGAGCTGTACTCTTTAGGATGACGCCTGGTCGCTTGACGCGTCTTTTATAGTGAGAACAGCTTTGTGAATGTCTGTCAGTCAACAATCAGGGCTCTGGCACCAAGAAGCTTGAGTAGAGGCAGTTAGTTAGTTGTCTCATAGCACCAGGTGCCTGATGACCTCATGAGATGAGGCTTCAGGCTAAAGAGGGAGAGAGGCCTCTTTCTGCCATTCCCCTGGGAAATTGAGTTTGGTGCTTGATTCAGAGGCAGACTCTTCCTCTAAGAGAGTGGAAGCCCCTTTCCTTGGACCCAAGGGAGACAAAGCCCCAAATCTCAAAGGGCTCATTACCAGGCAATCTGAGAGTCCAGAATAATTCACTGGACGATTCTGCTGGTCTCTCTTCCGGTATAATATAGAAAGGTAGTAACTCATACTTTTATCAGCTTACATTTTAGTATGGGCAGATAGCCAAGAGCAAGTATTAACTTATAATAACAGGAACAACCCTTCTTTTCAATATATGAGTTGCCAATTGTGATTAAGCCCTGAGCAAAATTTTTACGTGTATCATTTCACTTAATCTTTACAAGGACCACAGGAGATAAATGGACCACAGGAGATAAATATTATAAATCCCATATTACATGAAAGAAAAGTGAGACTGAAAGGGGTTAAATTTTTTTTTTTTTTTTGTAAGAGACTATAGCAGCTTTCATGTGAAAATGTGAATTAAGATTAGAACCCAGATATATCTGACCCAAAGTCCATGGTATTTCTAGAATAATACCACACTGCTCTACTTCAATGAGATGCATTTTGGGGGAAAGTTATTTGGAGATAACAAGGGTTGGAGAGAGAGTGAACGAAAGGAGAGATAGGTGGATAGGAAGAGATTTTGTTACTCTAGCATCAAGGAATGACAGCAATAAAAAAATATATCAACCTTTAAAATATTGTGACATACCTTAACGCCTTGGTGTCAGTTGGCATGTCTCAGGCTAGGTTCAATTTCTTCCAGAGTGGATGACCCTGGAAAAGAAACCACAAAGCCTGTTACATCCCACTTTTGAAAGTTTCACACTGTCATTCTCTTTGTTAGAAGTGACTCACTATTTACGGCCCAGTCTCAAGGGGCAGAACATTGAGTTCACTGCTTCAAGGAAGAAATATCAAAGAATTTGTGGACATATTTTAATATATTCATACTTCTTAAAAGAAATTCTCATGCTAGAATTCACTTTTCAACTCATTACACATAAAACACTTTGTTATTACTGAGTATAACTCTTATGCAATGTCTATTAGCATAAATTCTAAACTGAGTAAAACACTGGCTTTTGTCTAGAGTGGGGTTCATTCTGCTACAGGAAACACCCAATTAATATTGCAAATAACCTTTGCAAGGACTTTGACCCATGGGTTCTTTAGTGAGTGTGGTCAGGCAGCAAACCATTTCTCTCTAAACGTCAAAAGGGCTGAATGATGAGCAAGTGACAAGTACAAGTGACAAGGCAGTGTTAGGATGTGGCAATGATATCTTTCTAAAGATGCTGACTTGTTTAGTATCATTTTGAGTTTCTCCTCACATATACTGTCAAAATTATTCTACTATAAACAAAATGTTGAGAGAATCACTCCCTGAATTTTGATGTTTTTATTTATCAACTACTAGACTTACTTTAAGGTGAAAAAAAGTGCATGTCTTCAGTTTAGTTAAAAAGTTAAAATTAGTTAATTAAGTCTAGTCTATATGATAGTCATCCTCTGCTTTCTCCTCAGAATATATATTGCTCAATTAATTGAGGGGTGAACAAAAGCCAGTTTACTAATCAGTTGTTTTGCTATGATGAAGCACAAAAAAGTTAATTCGGCTATTTCTGTCTTTTCAGTGAATCGATGTGATGTTTTGACATCAAATATACAATGCTTTTTCTCTTAGCCTTCTTGGGTGATTATATCCAAGGGAACTGGCTTTTTTAATCTAGTTTCTTTCATCGAAAATAAACAAAGCCTGTCTGAGAGTGAGGCCAAAAGCCCACAGGACCACAGCCATCGTACTCTGTTGTCACCATGTGGCATGACCCATAAATAACTCTGTTGAGAAATCCAGGGGCCCTAAGTAGGGACGAAATGTCCTATGGCCAGATGATAAGCACAGTTGGAATTAAATTCCGGGATTGCCAACTCATCATTGCCCATCAGAAATTTTACTTAATGCCTTCGTTCACGCTGGCAAAGTCTCTCCTGTGTGGCCAGGAAAGGATGTGAAAAATGCAGTGGAATCCATCCCGGATTCCTGCCAACCTTCTCCTTGGGTCTGTGGGATTCCAAAAGAGACACAGGACAGCTGCATAATCTTCCTAAGCACCACATGAGAGACTCCCTAATACTATTAAGCCCTGGCATTTAACTCATCAGTAATAGCTGTTGGGTTTCACAATATAGTCGCATTGTTTAACCTATATAATTTCGAGGAGTCACAGAAAAGCATAATTACCAAGTTCTAATCTCCCAAGCATAGCTCTGCAGGCTGGGATGGTAGATGTCAATATAACAGCCTTTTCGAACTCTGGTAGTTGAATGTATGGGGTTGTGAATTTCAATAGTCAATTTATATTTTCAGGGTAACTGACATCTTTTTCTTTGACGACACAAGGTTAGAAGTAAACTACTGCAAAGAGAATTTTTAAGGGAAATAAGAACTCCACATAACTAAAACATGGACATGTTCACTGTACTTCTAGCTTCCAGAAGGTTCTATATAACTCAGGTGAAGGAGGCCGTGACCTGTTCCAGTTACACGTAGTGTGCCGGAATCTAGAGCTACACCACTGGCCCGGGCAGGTCACTCACCCTTCCTGCTCTTCACATGTAAATGGGGGCAGAGTGGTAAAGACTCACGTAACATACTTAGAACAGGGCCTGGCATATGGTAAATGGGCAACACATGTCATTTATGATTCTTTTTTAGCAAACAGGAGAAAAAACAGCCATTTAATAGCTATTCGAGTTGTTGATCTTTTAAATTCTTCAAACCTTAACGGTTCAGCCTTTGGCTCTGCTGCCAGGACCCCGTGGCATTTCTCCCACAGTATAAAATAACCAGGTATGAAAAAACTGGCTCCATTATGGAGGCTTAGCCTCCTATCAGCTTGGAAGAAAAACTTAGTAGGCAGCAAAGTTTTATTTGTAAAAAAATAATCTGGACAAGATCCAAGTCTGTATTTCTTTAATTCTAAAGGTTTTTCATCCAAGGTTAGTGCTCTCATTTAAAACAACTGCCTACTTCATCTAGACACCAGGCTTATCCATCCATTTACATATCCTGGTTGCCATGTTGAGAACAACTGAAGGGAGAGAGAGGCAGAAGTAGGGAGACCTTTTAGAAGTCAAGAGGTGGTAGTGGCATCGAGGCCACGAGAAAAGGTCAGATTCCGAATATGCAGTATGTGAGGTCAGACCTGACAGAAGGTGATGCTAAATTAGCTGTGATGTGGGAAGAAGACGTGAGTCAAGGTGGCCCCACTCTTTTTGGGTTGAGCAATTAGAAGAAGTGGGTTGCCTTCCATGGAGATGAGGATGGCTGTGGGATGAACTGCGAGGGAGGGGAGGAATGTCAGGAGCTCAGTTTCAGATATTTGGTATCTGAGATGCCTCTTGGCCTCCGAGTGGAGATATGGAGATGTTGGATGGTAGAGCTGTCAGGTAAATACAGGACACTGTTAAATTAGAATTTCAGACAAATACTAAAACTATTCTTAGAGAAATACAAAACACATATTTCATGGTACATACTTATACTAAAAAAAGTTATTCGTCATTTGTCTGAAATTCTAATTTTACTAAATGGCTTATATTTTTATTTGGTAAATCTGGCAATCTTGTCAAGCAGACAACTGGATAATGGGGTTTGTGGGGTGGGGAAGGTCACAGGCTGGAGTTGGCAACCTAAAGATCAGCTTTAAAGTTATGTGATTGGAAGAGATCAGCATAGGGAGGGCATGGGTAGCAATGAAAATTGGCCCAAGGATGGAGTCCTGACACTCAGTGGAGAGGTCACGTGATGAGGATACTAAGAACGAGAGGACAGAAAGATAGGAGGGAAACCAAGTGAGCGTGGTATACTGGAAGCCAAGATAAAACAAGGTTTTAAGTAGAAGTGATCAGCTGTGTCTATTCCTGCTAATGGGTGAAGGATGGTGAAGATGAGGACGGAGAAGGGATGTATCAAAGAAGATATCTTCAGTGAAATCTTTAATGAAAAAAAAAAATTCCGGGTTGTGAAGGGCAAAATCTGACTAGGAGCACATTCAGAATTCTTTTGGAGATAGCGAATAGGGACAGTACCTTCAAGGAGTTTTAGAAAGTGAAGAAAATGGATACGTCGTTATCTGCAGAGGAAAATGAGGTCAAGAGGCTTTTAAATAAAAGAATGGAATGTTTCTATGCTGATCGGTATAATCCATAGAGAGAGAAAACTTAATGACACAGGAGGCAGAGGGGAAATGGCTAGAAAAACGTCCTTGTAAGGAAACGAAATGAGGGACTTGGCTTTGGATAGAGGCACAGGTCTCTACGAGTCACCTGTGATAAGGTGGAGTTGATGGTACAGGTGCAGGGAGGTGAACAGAAGTGATGGTACTCAGTGGAAATTCTCTTTTATCTGCTTCAGTATCCCCACTGGAAAGGCAGCCAGGAAGCACTTTGCTGAGAGGGAGGATTAATGGGAAGGCGTAAGACGCCTCAACCCCTTCGTGGCTTGTCTCTCTCTCAACAATTTTGCAGCTTCACCTTTCTGAATTTGTTCATTCCTTCCTTACGAAACTTTCGACTTTCTGTCTTGTTTTCTATCCTATTTAATGGTCCAGGTGTCTTATTTCCTCTCAGAGTTTGTAAATTCACTGAAGGCAGAGTTCAGGCCAGTTCATGTGTGAATTCCACAGCCTTGATCACATAGTACATGATCGATGAAGATTTACTAAGAAAATTAAATTTTTAAAAACAAAATGCCCTGTAATCGCCAGAAACTCTTTAATTTAGGCTAAAAAAATATCCCTCTTTCTTCCCAAGATCCACTGTATGTTGTAGATGATTCAGATAAGTAAATCATTCTTTGATCTGGTAGTTATAACAACTACATTATAGAAAACACTGTAAAATTATATTAGCAATGTACACTGAACCAAAAACCATTTCAATGTGCACAAAATTGTTAGACAGCATAAACATATCAATTAGGTATCAAAGTGGAAAGGAAAATTCTTGGAATAAAGCCTTATAGCTTGCAAACAATAAGCAGTGTATACTACATAGAACTTTAAATATAATTTTAAAACATGGAAGTTTTTAAAGTGTTGCCAATTATGCTCTTCTAAAATATTAACCAGGTAAAATTATATAGGTATTTTCAAAAGGGTAAGGAAATGTAAATAATTATTCTCAAGAAATCCCCATATATTAGTTGCTAAAAAGTGTTGATATGCTAACATATTTACAAATAAAATAACAGACGGTTGTAGTTGGTGAAAAGATTAGGTATTAACTTCAAAAGTATATGTAATTATGGCTCTGGTTACTTTTAGAGTATAGATCTAACCACATACTATGCAAACTAAAAAATATTATATTCAGTGTTTATGTAATTGTGTGGTATTTCCTCTAAAATTACAGTAAAAATATCTATAATTAAGTAAATGCTCTCTCCAATTACTGTATAGGCTCATAATCTTTTTGCCTTTGTAAATGAAGACCAGTTTTAACATCCTTAAGAGAGTTCACCACTCAGGACAACTTCACACATTTCCACTCTTTTAGAAGAAAGAAGTAACCAATTAACCCTGCAAAGATGAGTTATCACATAAATATCGCTACTTCACTAAGTAGCGATGATGCCAATGTATTTCTCCACTGTTACAAATGGGCTTATTGTCTTTTAAATTTATATATTGTGCTTTTAACATTAAAACTTTTTCAGATATTTCAAACTTAAATGAGTTTTTAGTTCTTTTTAATGAAATGATCTATTTTCCATTTGTTCATATACTCTCAGTGTCAAAGAAACAACTACATCTGGATCCATTTTCAGACTATTTGATGTAATTATTTTCAAAAGAATAACCAGCTCAATGAAATAATTAATCAATTTGAAACCTAAGCTTTTTAAAAACAGCTGACTTGCAAACATATGGCTGCTGAGAACTATCTGTTTATTCTTTTTAGTTTCATTTTATTTGCAAATTCATTCTATTCCTTCTGGAATGACTATTTTTTTTTTAATTTAGGAAAATCAATGTTATTCCTTTTTGATATAACACAAGGCTGAGACTTCACATTTATGTATATTCGACATCTATTATTTCTAAAGCTCCACTCCATTTGTAATATGTCGCTGGCTGTACTTCCTTTGGGGACCCGCTGTTTGGGGCTGCTTCCTTACTTCTGGTTGTAGAGACGAGCACTATGACTGTGACTGTTTCACTGGAGCTGCCTTTCGTTATTGCTTTGCCTGACTGAAATACAGACCCAGAGAAGACTCGAGCTGGAATGGTCTTCGGAGTCCATCTTGTCTACCTATCTTGCTTTATGGCTGAGGAATGAGGTTGAGAGATGGGATTCAATTTGCCATTAACACTGAGTAGTGAGAGAACCAGGATGAGAACCCAATTACATTACTGGTCATATTTCTACATGCTTTGGGTTAAAATTTACTTTTCTGTCTCCCTTTTACATGTATTGTCCAAGGTTCTTCTTTACTCTCCACAAAAGATTTCATGCTTGAGTATATTTTGTTTTTCTTTTTGTGATCGATTCACATCCATGAACCTAGCTTAGATCTTGCATAAAAGCCTGCAATGTTAACACACCAACCGCCATCCAGTGACCTGCTTGTCTGTCTGTTTTTCTCCAAGAAAATACTGCCTAAGCAGTAGAGTTTTCTATTTCTCTTCTGTGTCTCTTTAGTGCCATGTATTATCTCAATCACATCACTCATCATACTGGACTGTCATTTAGTTGCCCGCCCCTCCTTAGAAACCAAGGCTAACACCTAACTCTGTGTTCTTAGAGCCCAGGAAGTCCCCTCACCCTACTTCCCAGAACGGTCCAGGGGCCTGCACACAGCCATGGACCACGTCAGAAGGCAGTAACGTGTGGCGGCCCGTGCTTTTGTCTCATGAAACAAGAGTACCTTACCCAACTGAAAGAAGGTCGGAAAACTTCTTTCCCCATTTTTCCTCCAAGTCAAAACCCCAAACTCCGTGCCCCATAGCAAATCGGGCGGTCACTTCACTTTGCCCAGGAGCTGCTTTGGGAGTCGGTCAGAGTGCCGTGGTTCACTTCCTTAAGCTCCTCTTCCTTCACCCACTCGGAGGCTGCAAGCCTGGAAAGCATCCGAGGCCGGGAGAGGCACGGAGGAGGTGACGGAGGACCGCTGCACTCTGGGAAGTATCACCTTCCCCACTATCGCGTTTTTAGTAGGAACGGATACAGGAAGAGACCAGGAGGCAGGGTAAGATAGGTGTTATTTTTCATACAAATCTGTTTTCCGGAATTTCAAAGACCCAGACAGAAGACAATGGCGTAGCTCCTGCCTCGGGTCAGCAATAACCAACGGCCTGTGCCACCCTGAGGGCTGGCCGAGGGCACTCCCACCAGCCTCCCACTTAGCTGCAGATGGCCACTGGCATGGTCGTGTTTCATGCCATCTTAAAGGCCTAGAGGAAGGTGAATTTCCTGAGGGAAGAACGGAGGAGTCTGAATGCAGATGCCCAGTGACACCTTAACACAGTGGTTATAAGTATGAAGCGTCCCACCATCCAGAGTCACACGGTCTGGATGTCAATTCCTCATTTACCACTTTTTGGATAAGGTGGTTGGTCCCTTAATTGAGATTCCTCAGTTTCCTCTTCTGCGAACTAAAAATAATAATATTTGTACTTAGGGTCACAATGAAGAATAGCGAAGTGACCTTTACCGGAGCTCACACTGAGCCAGCTCTCGGGGGCCAGGGCGTTATATGACTGTTATTCTATTTGCACAAATACTTGCTCCATGTTACATATAAGCAAGCCAAGGTTCAGCAACGGGAACCGACCTGTCCAAGGTCATACAGTGAGGAAGTGGGAGGGCTGGGGTCTGAAGCAAGTCTTCGTGGCTCCAGGCACTGAGCCTCTACACTCTACAAGCAACACTAGCGCCGTGTCAACTAGTGAACGCATCTAGCCCCTCCGTGCAGCCCTCACACCCAGCTCCAGGTGTCCAGGAGTGGGAGGCATCGCTTGGCATTATTTTGTGGCATATACATATACATACTGCGGTTCCCTGAAATCATGACGAAGGAGATTAAGGAATGGGACCTCGTTCAGTGGTCGGTCGGTCGGTCGGTTCTTAATACGCTCTAATTGGCCACATTACAGCTTTAGGCAAGGTTCTCATTCCAATCGGATCCCCTCTTTCCTCATCTTAAAAATGGAGTCATACACAGTGATAGCAATTGGTCAGCTCAGAGTAAATGTGGGCTTAAGATTTAGGGGTCTTCTTTCTTGCTCTGCATCAGACCCCAGGCCTCATATCAAAGTGGAGAAACATTTTTGCTTCATAATTTTTAAAAGATAACCTGAAGGTAAGTGGCAAGTATACAAATGTCTAACCGATGTACTGTATACTTGAAACTAATAGCAAAAAAAGAGTTTTTATGCCTGGTATAATTTAAAAAAAAAACAAGAAGCATGTGTTAGAAATAATCAATACTTGAAAATGGTAGCATGTTTCCCTATATGGAGATATTTGTGTATTGTCATTTTTGTTCTATGTAATTCAAAAGAACACATAGAACTGGTATATATAAAATGGATATTTCTTTAGAGATACATACTACAGGTCAAGAGTTAGGCAGGAATAATAACAATGAAGAGAGCTAAATGAAAGATTCTTTCTAGTGTAGCAGTTTATTTTATAATGATTAATCTTACAGTAAGAGTTTTAGGATCTGAAGAAAGCAGATACAAGTTGGCTAGTAGTGCAGGCTGTATTATTTTATTAGTTCTATTAAAGTTAAGACTCTACCAGGTAAATTTGAAGATCTAATTGGCTCCGTCAAACGAATCATGAATTGAGCAGCATCTCATCTAGCGACTTGGAGGGTGCTACCAGGGGTTGTACAAAATGGAAGGTTTTTATAGGAAGAAGGGTGTGGCAGGGGAATTACTAGCAAAAGAAAGGACAAAATTATTTTTAGACCAGGATGTCTTTCTTTATGGGGGAAGGGACTGGCAAGGGTTTTATCATGTAGATCGTCTCTTCCTTTGTTCGTTAGATGACCCTTGTTCCCAAAGTTGTAATATTTAAAAACCGCTTCCAGAAAATCAAGCAAGGGCCAATTAAACAACACACAGTGTGTTAATGAAATCACTCTGTCTTGTTCTAAGGTATCACTTAAAGAAAGAGAAACATTTCTTTAAATGTCTCATAGGAATGGCCTCCTTAAAAAAACCACTGTTAGAGTCTGGACATTCTTGAGCAAGAATCTGGTGATAAATATTAGATTGGTTACTCTCGCCAAATACAACTCTATACAAAGGAAAGCCTTTAAATTTACTCTCCAATTTGGGCATGCACACCAATTTATGTTTATCACCTCTCGCCCATATTCATGATAGCGTACTTCTCACAAACGATCTCTTGTAGGATAAGGGACAGATCTAATCTGAACCCAAAGGAAAAAATAAAATCTTCCAGTAGCTCTGGAGTTAATCAGATACACTGAATAGACTATTTTGGGAACTGAAGACATTGACATGCTTTTAAAAGTATACTTTCGCTCCCTCTATATCCATTTTGCCAGCATAAGGAAATAAAAACAGCCAGAAGTAGCCAGATCACTTAAAAGTGTTTCTCAAAGTGTGGTCCACAGGTAGGAACCATCTGAGAGGCTGTTAAAAGTGCCTGTTTCTGAGACCTCCCCCCGTCCCAAATTCACTGAAGCCTCATGAAGATAAAAGCACACAATGCCACCACTTGAGAACCATGAACCAAAAAGTCTGGGTGGGAAGAAAATGCTGAGTGTGAAAGCAATGTGCTCATGCAACCTATTTGGATGGATGAGTTCACCTTTTATTTAAAAGGGAGATTATGTCTAAATATCTTACTGAGTTATTAAGAAGCTTAGCTAGATCACCTGATACAAAGTGAGAACTCAAACCAGGTAAATTTTAACCTCGAGAGACATAAAATCATTACCATAAATATGCAAGAAACGATTAGGACAAGAAATATAATGCGCAATTAACCTGATGATTCAAGGTGGGACCTCTGTGTCTCCGTGACAGCAGATGCTAGAGCATGGAACCCTGCCAGCACCAGCGGGGAGTGCGTGCACCTTCTGGCAATGCAGCCATTTTCTGGGGTGCTCCCGAACAATGAAAGAGAAGTGAAATCCTGTCTCTCTGCCAGATTTAAGAGCATATCTCACTGCACATTCTGCTGTAAAGAAAACTTGCCCGAAGTCAGGATTTAAACTAATTTTTACATGCTGCCCTGTAATTGCAAGACTTTTTGTTAAGTGAGAAAGAAAATCTCTTCTTTTCTAAATCTACTTAGAATTTTACTGTGCACTGCAGACATCTCAACTGATGTATCAAAGTTAAGGAAATAATCAGAAACACAGAATAAGTTTTGTAATGTTTATATAAAGCATGCTGTGTTCATTATAATATCAAAAATGAAAATGATAGCAATTTGATTAGTGTAGGTATGACATGACACAACTCTAAAGATACTATAAATATTCCAAAGGCTATTTAATGGCATTGGAAAATAGATTAGAATTTTTTTCAATTCTCAGTTGTTTATAGAGGATAGGGCCCAAATTTTATATATATATTATATATGTATAATATATAATATATATACAAATTTTATATATATGTATAATATATAATATATATAAATTATATATATATATACACACATATATTTAAAGTGGATAAATACATATATTTAAAGGAGATAAATATAAAAAGTACTACCAATTGTTATCTCTTAGTTTTATATAATTTAAAATTCCTTTCTCATTATCTTTCTAAATATTTGAAATAATAGAAAATCATTTTTAATCAGGAAAACATGTATATTTGAAAAAAAAAAATCTCTTCAAGAAATGGAAAACTTTATTTAAGAGAAAGTAACTGGTAATCCAGTTAAGAGTAGCCAGGCTCCTAGGAGGGATATGTTGAAAAGCCAGTGATAAATGGCAACTTTGAAAAAAACTAGAGGAGGCCTGCCCGTGCACACTGGACACAGGGTTCAAATGACAAAGGGGTTCCACACACTGTTATGAGGCAGGAAGCAAAGCAGAAGGGAGAGCTCTAAGCCTTAGATGGGATATTCTTTTTTTTCGCAGTGTAGGGGGTGTCCCTGCAATTGGAACTCTGTCTCACAGGATAAGGAAGTGGGTACAAGAGGTTAAGACTGTACAGGATGGTGGCGCTGGCATTTTCAGCAAGAGCCACCTGGGACATGTGTCTGGCTGCCTGCTCAACTTTCTAACTAGTATTTCTGGATTCCATGTTCTTGGGGCCTGAAGTTACTCTCCTGTTAAAATGAAAGACTGAGCCATGTGCAAGAATCATATACCTTCCTCTCAAAATATTTGACTAACAAACCGGGATTAAAATTATGTCGGCAAATGTGGGTTATAATGATTTTACCTATTGGGAGCTATTCGTCTGTGTGTTGTTTTTATAATTTCAGATGTTGTTTGTGGAAGAGGAATGTGATTACTGGCCAAAATCTACATTATGTCATCTGTTCTGTTCTATAAACAGATTACACACACCGAACAGACATAAGCTGTGGGCTGCGGTTAGCTAATTATGTTTAACGCAAACACACACACATGTACAATTCATTTTAAAGGGATTAATTATAAGTGCTATATTTTAGTTACGAGGGCTTTTGGAAATACCTCATCATAGTACACCAGAGCCATTTAACAGTTTTTTTTTTTTTAATGAGTATAAACCATTTGGAATATTGTATACAAAACTGATTTTCAAGAAAATACTGAATACATCAAATATTGTGAGATAATTTGGCAAAAGTGCTAATCTATATTACAAATAGATTTGGTCTATGTATATCTGTTGCCGAAACCTAGTTTTTCTAATTTTATTTCAAATGTAGCATACAAACTGTTTTCAAACACATTCGTTTGACTATTAGATAGACAACAAAGCCTAGCATTTGCCCTGGCAGCAAATAATTTAAATTAAAATTTAAGTATAAAAGACTTTTGTTCTGAGAGAAAGTAAAAATTATAATAATAATAACCCTATCTTGTTGGACAGATGCAATGTTTATATTGTTCGCTTAAACTTCTGTTTGCTGTGATAGCCACTTCTGCTTGCTTACTCAATGTCTGTTCTCCCTTTTACCTGTGGTGATATAACCTGGTTTTGACCGAGG
This sequence comes from Pteropus medius, assembly GCF_902729225.1. NCBI lineage: Eukaryota > Metazoa > Chordata > Mammalia > Chiroptera > Pteropodidae > Pteropus > Pteropus medius. Next base: position 3,639,681 of record NW_024350926.1, on the reverse strand, counting down.
CAGTATGTAGCCAGGTGCAAAATTACATGTCCTAGCCTCCTCTGCAGCTACAAGTGGTCATGGGATATTTCTGGCCAAGGAAATGAAAGCGGAAGTTACTGGGAGTGAGCTCTAAAAAAGCTTTTTAAGAAAGACTCGGTTCCACTTGTATACAAGTTTTGTTTCTCCTCTTCTTCCTGACTAAAATGCTGGATGTACGGGATTCCACGTGTGACTGTGAGGTAACAGCCATGCATGATATTTCCAACTGGACGGGAAGTTGGAAAGAGTCTGCATCACTGATGATGTTACGAAGTTACCTCTGTCAGTCTGAGTGGCCGACCTCTAGGCATCTTGTTTCACGAAAAAAACAAAAAACAAAAAAAACTCTATTCAGTTGAGTTCACATAATTTGGGTATCCTGCAAAACGAATGTAAAATGCCTTCCTTCCTGTCTGAAGTACGATATGATTGTTAGCTGAGTCTTCACTGTTTGGTAGATGTTTAAGTCCATTGTCCATTCCGAACTCATGAAACAAAGAATGTTTGGGTAACTTAGAAGTCTAAAGATTTCCCCTTCTTGCCTCCCATCACCTTGCTCTTATGATTTTAGGGGAAGGCTTTTTACTCTTGGAAACTATTTTTCCATACTACTGAGTTTAGGCTCTGTTTGTAAAACATGGCTTCTTAATACACACGTCTGTGGATGGGCTTCACGTACCTTATGGTCGTAAACTTGCTCCAGTATTGTATAAATTATTTTAATACCACAAATCCATGTTTACCACGAAGGTGTGAGTGAGTGTTCACCTTGAAAGAAAAAAATCTCAGTAGTAACCAAGGCCACATGTTCTATTTTATAGCCTAAAGTCTCTTACAAGGATTCCCGTCAGATTTCAGTCCTAATGTGGAACTCAATGAATCTGAAACCTCTGCGTTCTCATACCTGAATCATGACTTAGTTGTGAAAGCCCAGAAATTCAGTAAAGTCTCAAGATCATGTCCTTATATGGTTTTAATGTAAGGAGACTTTGTTCAACATTCTTTTATAAGAAATCCTTGGATACCACAAAATACAGAGAATGGCATTTATCCTATTCTATCATAATTACTGCATGTTTTATAACTGTGCTTTGAGATTAAACTAGGTCTGAACTAGGATTACAGACTAAACAAATTCTGAATATTTCTCTGTGTAATATTGATTTTCTTGTCCTTCCCCCTCCCCCCCGGAAATACATATAAATTCACTTTTCTATTAACTCACATTTTTTCTCCTATATCAATATTTTTTTAAAACTGCTTTGTTCATCATACTTCATCTCTTAATAATTTGTGCAATGCTTTATTACCATCATCATTACAGAGCTCCTGTGATGTAACCGAATAGTTCTGGTAAGTGATAAGAATGGTGAGTACAGAACCAAAATGAGGAATGAAGGTGTGTATGCCTTACTTACCAGCATTCCTGTAATTATTCATGGTTCTTCTTATCTATCAAAGGCATTAAGATGAGTAATTTTAAATACCCAGTTTAAATGTGCTGGGTTAAAATTGGGGTGAGGGGGGTGTTTGGAATTAACAAATAGGGAAATCATTAACCTTTAAAAGCTTTCATTTATGTATCGCCACCTAGATCACGTAATCTATAATAAATATCCACCTGGATCTGTAAAATATATTCTATTGCCCTTTTCATGCTATCTTAGAATTCTGCTGGAATTGTGCTAATTTTATATTTGAGATATTAAGGATGAATTATTTGAAACAAAGCCTTAAAACTTGAGTATTTAAAACACGTAGGAATAATTATAAATAAGATCTCTGGAATGAAATATGCTTAAATCAATATGCAAAGTTGTACCTTTATAATAATACTCTGAACAATTCATGGTATTGTCACTTTTCTTATTTTCCCACAGGTATTCTCAAATCGTTCTTATGTCTAATCTCATTACTCACTGCTATTCATGTAATGGGCGATCTAAGATGAGAAAGTTAAAATCAGGTTTGAGGGACAACGTAGAGCTTAGCATCATCTTCAGACTAAGCATGTAACTGTGAATTAAACACCACACTTGCTCATGGTTATTGGGACATTAATTTTTCAAAACAAAGCATTCGCTCATTTAATAAAAATTCACTTTATATCTTGTAAGATCTCAATCTCAGTTTTTTTTTTCTCATGGATTCTGTAAATTTTATTTTTAATCTGCTTTACTGAGGATTATTTTATATATAATAAGTGCACCAAATTTAAGTGTACAGTTTATTGAGTTTTGACTAATATAAACACTGATATAGCCATCACCTCAATGATGATATAAAACATCTCCATCAACCCCAAGTATCTCCTTGTGCCTCTTTGCCGTCCATCTCCCCACTCCCTGCCCCAGGCAATGACTGATTTGTTACATCATTATAGGTTTATATAGAGATTATAATTTCATATAAAGGAAGTCAGACAGATTTCATATCTTGTTTTTTTTTCTTTTTTGGTTATTATAATGATTTTGAGATTTATCTATGCTGTTGGGTGTAGAGGTGGTTTGTTCCTTTTAGCTGACAGTACGCTATCATATGAATAAACTATCATTTGTTTATTCATTCGCCTGTTGATGGACATCTTGGTTGTTAATAGTTTTTGTAGCTGTAAATAAAGCTGCTATGAACTTCCATGCACAAATCTTCGTGTGGGCATATATTTTAATCTACTTTGGCAAGTAGTTTAATTGTAAAATATCTAACAAATTGTTTTTCAAATTGGTTGTACCATTTTACTTTCTTCCAGCAATACGAGGGTGGGTATTCTATCCGCCTCCCCAAATTTCACTCACAGTTTCCTCAACTTAAGATAACCTGGCTCGACTTTGAATTCTCTCTCTGGATCACAGTTCAAAAACTGTCTCCAGGCAGGAATCTTGGAAATTTTATGACCTGACTCCTTAGGCACATTCTTTCAGGAATCACAATTCTGAATCGCGTGTGGTCCTGAAAACAACTGTATAACATATATTGTCCAGGTTCTTTTGTTATTTACAGCCAGAGGGCCAGTTCTACCCTCGCTACCCCTTCATATTTGGAAGAAGAAATCTTGCCCTTATAGTTTTACGGTCATAGTCATTTGTTTTCACTTAACAAATAAAAGTGAATGCCTGATAGCATTTCTACTTTTGCAGGGTTCCTAATTTTGCAATATTATCAGATTAGTAATATATCAGGCAAAAATGATTTTATTCCTTCTTTCTCTGTCCAGCCCCCTCAGTTCTTTTAGCCCTCCTGGAAGTTTTCCTTGATCTAGTTAGCACCTCTACTAGGAGATGATACTGTGTTAGAGGTTAATACAGTTCTAACAAACTAGGAGAAAAAAAAGATAAAACTCTTTCCTGAATATAAAGAAAATATCTACTTCTAAAACTTTATACAATATACAAATAAATAAACTAGAAGATGAAAAAAGAAAACATGACAGGCTTCACTGTGGAGTGTCTGTGTGCTAATTTCTAGAAAACAAAAAACAGTGATTTTACATTTTATCAAGTTTTTTGGGGGGCAGCTCCATCCAAACGGTTATGTAAAAATACCATGCCTATGCTGTTTCTGACTTGTTTTCTCCACTCTCAATTCATTCTCTGTCCACCTGAATATTGATGTTTACTTTCAGAACCTCCAAAACACAGTCAACGTTCTTTCTTCTGGTAAACACATCCAGGCAGCAGCAGTCTCTCTCCTGTGAGAAAGTACTCTCGCTGGACTTTCTACTATTGTGAAACTTGTCGAAATGTGTAGTAAACATCTATTTATTCATCCAACTCTGCAACGGGATTGCAAACACTTAAACAAAGGACTGTATTTTACTAATTATTGCATCCTTTAAACACAGCACAGTATACAGCACGAGAATGGATTAGAATCAAGTTCTCATTTTAGCTAATAACATTAATATCTTGGATGCAAAATGACTTTGATAAACACAATATGGTAGGTCTACCACACAGCTCCTGTGAATCTCAGACAAGTCTCACGTTTAGAAATCCATGAATAACAACATTTGAGAAAGGAAAGTCAGAAAAAACTCTAGTGGGTTGCTCTGTACAATGCCATCTATGCAAACAACACACAGCCTTCCTTTTATTTTTTTTTTATAATTTTAACATTTTTTAAGTGTGATTTTATAAGAAATGAACACCTCCCAGAGTAAGTGCATCAGGGACTGCAATGCTTCCTGGAAAGATCTAAGTAAAGAGGGTACAGCACAGTAATTAGGTAAAAGATCACCAACCCAGTGAGTCAGGAGTTTAGGAATTTAATATCCTGGTCCTAATCCAGTGATTGATGAGCCACATATCTTCCCAAGAGTGAAATGTTTTAAACCTATCAATCTTGTGCTTCGCTATCAACAGAGAATAACACAGATTCAAATTATTACTAGTTTCTTTCGGTAGCTGAAAGCAAAGCAGAATACTTTCTGTTATCTATTATATTCAATTCTGTTGCTACCAAAACACTCAACCATAGAACAAGTTTATAACATTGGCAAGGTACTCCCTGCTTTTTGTGTTTTGCAAAGAGACCATACCGATTTGAAAGTAATTTCTTTTGATTTCTAGGCTGCTTCATCTCACTTGGAAATTGCTTAATCGCCCCAGCTATTAATTCTTGTAACTATAAATTAGGATATTTCACTTGAAAATTCTTAAGGTCTTTTCCTTCTCTATTTTGCTATATGACATTGAATCTCACCAGAATGTACTAACACTGGAGTGTTGCACGCTAAATTCTATGAATAAAATTGACTGGTGAGATCTGTTACAGAAATAAATCAGAATTGGCCATATAAAAATGGCCAATAAGCTCAACGGCAGTAGTCCTTTGGGAAAAGCAAACTAAAACCACTGTGATGTATCACTTCACACGCGCTAGGATGGTAAAAATAAAAAAGACAGACAATAACAAGCATTGGTGAGGATGTGGAGAAATCAGAACCCCACATATTGCTGGTGGGAATGTCTGATGATGGAGTTACTATATGATCCTGCAATTCCAATTTTAAGAATATACCCGAGAGAAATAGGAACAGATGTCTGCACACAAAAACTTGAACATGAATATTCGCAACATCATTATTATTCATGATAGCTTAAAAATGGAAAGAACACAAATGTCTATCAGTTGATCAACGGGTAAACACAATATGGAAAGCTATTAAGCACTAAAGAGGAAGAAATGAAGTACTGATCCACACCACGACACAAACAAATCTTGAAAACGTTGTTAGTGAAAGTCACCAGTCACCAAGACCATGTATTGTATGATTCCATTTACATAAATGTCCAACAGGAAAATTTACGAGAACAGAAAGCAGATTAGGTAAATAAAATATTGTAGCCATAAAGTAGAATGTTGTGCAGGTGTTTTTTAATGGTTTTGAGGTCAATTTAAAGATGTGGGAAAATGCTCCAAAAACATTTAGGGAAAAAAGTTGGGTGTAAAATTTTATAGAAGAAAAAAACCTCTATTAGAAAGTTATGTTTTGAAAAGATAATGGATATATCTAAAATTCTGCTTTCATGATTATAAAAAATTTTATTACGTGGGAACTAAATGCTACTTTAATGGTCTAATATTAATCTGAGGCAACATTCTTTATTATGAAGCAACATAGAACAGAACACAGTCGCTAAAATAAAATCGTGTAGTCTTTTTAACAACATGCAGCTGAAAAAATTAAAAATTTTGAATAGCCATTAATGGAATAAGTGAATGCACTTTTTATCTTTTGAATTCAAAATGGTGCCTGTGTAACATCACTTTTATCTAAAAACTTCATAAATATTATACCTTATGAAATCAAAACAATATTTCGACAAATTTTTATTGATTACCTATTTATTACCAGATACTGCTGGACACTGCTAAGTGTCAGGACAAAATCGTGGCCCTCCCTCAAGGATTAATGAAGAAAAGAACACATATAAATAACTGCCGATATGTATAAATGGGAAAATAATGTAAATCTGTACAACTGAGGAAGTTGTAAGAGAGAGAGCAAAATTAACTTTGGGGGCAAGGGGTGGAGAGGGTGTCAGTGATTGTCTCTTATGGGAGATGATATTTTAACAGGGTATTTCAAGTTAAGTAATAATTCTAAAAAAAGAATAGAGCTGCAGGATATGTAATATTAGATAAAGGGAAAATCATGAACAAAAGCAGCAAGATTTGAAACCACTCTAAGATCTGGGGCCTATGTGTCATTCAGTGTTGCCGAAGAGAGAAATCCAAAGGAAAGAGATGGAACAAAAGTATGAGAAGTAGCCAGGACTTTGAAAGATATACGTGTGTGTGTATATAAATATACATATAATGAATATACATACATATACATATCTATATATGTATATATAGGTACATATATACACACACACACGTGTGTATCTACATGTATTGTGTGTGTGTCTCTCTCTATATATATATTAGGATACAGCTTGCCTAAATGTGTTAGGAATCCAAAATAATGTTGGCTTATACAAGACAGAAGTTTATTTCTCTCACACGTTATTCCCTGTGGAAGCCCGTCCAAGGCAAACTTGGAAGCTCTGATCATTATAAATTCAGATTCTCTCTAGTAGCACCATCATCTGTAGCATGACAACTCGTAGAATATATGGTAACATCCAACAAATAAGAACACATTCTGAAGTATTCTTCTAAGAATGAATCAAAAGCATCTCAATTGTATAGAAGTAACGTTTACACTTAGAGATCATCATTGCTGTGCTCTTATTGTTGATATAAATTTTTTCCAAGAGGTCTGTAACTTTACTCAGTTTAAATTACCTTAATCTCAGTAGAGCAAATCGATAATTTTGGCTATGCTAATACGATGGCATAATCTTAATTTACCAGATCTATCCAGATACAGGAAGCAGAACGTACTAACAAAACTGTCAGTAAGAATTTTTTGTGCCATTTAATTCATGCATGTTATGTGCCAAACACTGTGCTAAATTCTCTTACTCATTTTCCCAATTCTATAATTTTACCAATTTTGCAAATGAGCAAGTGATTTAGAGAAAATTTACTTAACTCATCTGAGGTCAAACCAACCTCAGAGACAGATCTAAGATTTATACCTGGGTCTGTCTATGCTTTTGCCATGCTCCATCACTCAACCTATACAATGCTTCTAGAGCTACAATATTTCTGAAATGGAAAGAAACAGAGAAATGCACTAATGATCTTTGAAAATGTGATCTCACAAGTATTACGTTCTATAAAGAAAACAGAAAAGAAAGATGAGCTCTCTCTGTGATTTCGCTATTGCAGAAGTAATTGTTCATGTGCTACTATTGGATGGATTATTTTTGTACACTAAATGACATCGCTATATAAAAACAGTAGGGAAGCCAGAAACCAGAGTAAAAGGTCAGTCTTCCTAACATCAATAACACAGCACCCTAGTGGCCAGTCACACCTCCTCATTTGAGCTCTCACTTTTCTTGAGCCAGTCACAGCCTGATCGGTATGGACTGAATGTTTCTGTCCGCCCTGCTCCCCACCCGCATTCATATGGTGATGCCTTGATTCTCAGTATGCTGGTATCTGGAGGTGAGCCTCTGAGGTTGGGTGAGGTTATGGGAGTGGAGCTCCCTGCTGGGATCAGTTCCCTTATAACAGGATGGCAGGACCAGAGTGTGCTCTCACCTGCATGCTCTCTCTCTGTCTCTCTCCTTCACCGCCCCCCACCCCACCGCCCCACACCTTATGTGAGGACATAATGAGAAGATTAGCTTTCTACAAGCCAGGAAGAGGGCCCTCCCTCACCAAGAGCCAAATTGCTACCACCTTGATCTTGAACTTCCCGGGTTCCAGAACTGAGAAATAAATGTGTGTCCTTTGAGCCACCCAGTCCGTGATAATTTGTTACAGTAGCTGGAGCTGAATAACACAATGATACAAACGTCCTTACTTATGTTCTTAATCATTGGAAAGACAAGAAAGCGTAACCCACGTGAGCCAAGAAAATTAAGTTCATGCAAGGAATTCTAATGGTGTCAAATTGTCTTTACGTTTATCTCCAACTCACCTCTCAGGCTGGACTGTGTCTATCTCAGGTTGGTACGAGAAAGCCCTCCCTCCCCGAGTCCCGCCATCTTTTTATTTTCCTCTAAAGGTCTGCATGCTTTTCTATCACTTTACCTCCCCATGAGTCCTGTTTGCTCCACATTTTTTTTAAAAATTTCGGACTCCTGCTTAGGCTGTCAGTTAACCAATTCCAACCAGCTTTTGCCTGAGGAAACTGGTGGGAGAGTATAAATTAGGGCGAGGGAGGATGGAATTAGGGGTGGGGGTGGAGGTTGTGGCTTCGGATCCTAAGGATGGAATGAACGCATGCTGACCTTCCAGGTTCCTCCTCAGAATGAAGCACGACACATCTTTCCCTTGCTGACACTGATCACCTGTGCTGCATCTGTCTCTTTTCACCCTCTGACCAGAGATGAATTCTCTTATCCTGGGTTAGAGACTCAGAAGCGTTAGGCGGTGGTGGGAGTGACATCACCAGACTCCCACACTAAATGGTGTAGAAATGTCCGGCACTAAATGTCTCCCATGGAGAAAATGCCCCTCCCCTGCTTTGTGAATCTGGAAACCATCCAGGAAATACAGTTTTAGGGGAGAACTTTTCCCCCCTACCAATCCAGGAGGCACACTTAGGCAGTTAATTAACATATATATGAGTGTCTGTCCAGTTAACACTGGGATGAAACAGCATCAACTAAGTTTTCCTTACAATCTGGAAGAATGCATTATGGCCTCCACAACTGGGAGGAATTATCATCAGAGGCATATTTTCTGGTTATTGATATGTTATAGTCAATTCCACCCTATACTCAAAACCCTCTTGCATTCACAAAAAGCCTTTATAAGTGTTCTTGCAACATTCCAAAAATAAGCAACTCTTTCTGAGCTCTCTGAATAGTATGCAATTCTAGAATTTATAGCAAGAAATGAGATTACCTGATGCTACATGATAAAACCATTTCCAAACCACCTTTTTTTAGATTAAAAAATTTTTCCCTTTAATTAGACTTTTTCTCCTTTTTCTCCTGCAATAGGCATTCTTGAATCTGGAAACATCTGGTTGGTATCAATAATAATAAAACAACTAACTTTTATTGAGCACTCACTCTGTCTCAGGCATTGTGCTAATAAATTTTAAAATGTTTTCTAATTTGGATCCACAATGACTTTAAGAGTAGGATCATATTTTCCCCATTTTATAGCTAAATAAATTGAGGCCTAAAGAGTTTAAGATACCTACTTAAGATGACATAGCTATTGACCATCTGGCCCAGAGTCTAACTTTAAGTACTGTACCTTACTATTTCCCTACCGATGTCAAATTATGTCCTACTGACCCTGTGGCAGTCCACTTGCATATCATACACAGCATTTATATTAGTAAATGCTTCTAAAATTTTAAAATTTTATGATAATTTCTTGGTCTTTTAAAAAATGTCTATATTTTTTCAAACAAAAGTCAGTAAAATTCACTATAAACTTCTCACACAAAGGGTCTTGCAACATGCTATCAAAGTAATACTTAAAATCATGGCCATGAGTCACATAGAGCAGCTCTGAGATCAGTCAAGGTGACTTTGTCAAGAGAATTTAAATTTTTGAATAACTAAATGGTGGCAAGATTGGCACTAGAAGTTGATCAGATGAAGCGATCCTATTGTGGTTTTGGAGACCCTCCAAACATATCAGAGGTAAGTCAGATTTCTATTTAGAGTTTCTTTAATGTGTTTTTGTTCTTTTCCTCTAAACATGGAGGAGTACCACCATAAAATTCCTCAGTGACTCTTAAATAGGATAAGTCATTATCAATTGCTCATCTTGGGTATACATGAATGAAGGTACTCCTGGACAGTTTATCATTTTTAAAGGAGAATGCACCTTTAGCTGCAAAAATGTTGTGTCCGTGAACATGAAAAAGTAAAAGCAGTTATTTTCAGAACAATATGGTAGTGTGTTTGGCAAGTTACTTTTGGACAGATGCCTCTCTAATTCTCTCTGGCAAGCAGAGGAAGACCAAAGATACAAAAATCGACATCAAACTATAGCAAAACTCTGAAAAAACATGTTTTTTTTACTAAGATGGTAAAACTTAAAAAAAAAAAAGTTCCCAAACTGTGTGAAAGGGCCCTTCTCTATCCTACCTGATGAGGTTCTCCACGTAACAGAACTCACCACGATTCTTGGATATAGGCTTTCCTAGAGCCTTCACAGACACCCACCTGCTGGAAACACTCAGCTCTAACTAACCCTACACTGAGGAGATGTGGGTGAAAAAACAAACCTGCCCAACACTGGTGGTATCCTAAAGGGAGCGTTGTTAATGTTACATAAATGAAGTTTACCAAGAATCGTTGTTTGAACTCAGGGACCATGCCCCGCCTCATCCTTCTTTATGGTTTATACGGATGTGTGCTCATTAACGGCGTTTGAATGCCCAACATTAAATGTTGAAATTCACAAAATTTTGTCCTACATTTATTAGTTCGAAGGAAAATTAATCTGTATTTTGGAATAGAAGTGAACTTTATGAACTTAATGTAATAATACATAATGAAAAATATCTCTCTGTGGTGACCTGTACAGAACAAAAATTATATAAACATTCATTATTTTGGTTAATAATTTTTCATCACAGGTTTATTATTGATCACATGATATGGTGAAAGAGCATAGAATTGAAAGTCGGGGCCTCAGTTTTAATCCCAGTTCTAAGACAGAATTTAATTTCTGAGCGCCTCTGTTTTTTCACCTATAAAATAAAAGTTGCATTTTATAATCTCTAAGATTCTTCTTGAGCTCCGTAATTCTGTAATATCCTCAGATTTCAACATTTGCTTAGCTCCTTTCTCTAGGACATAACCACTCACTACATTATATTCTTTAATTATTACTTTATGTATATGAATAATTTATCCACAAATCCAGTTTACTAATCCCCCCAATTTTTCCTCTTAATTTTTCTAAAATAAAAACTCCTTGAAACATCTACAAAACACAAAATTTCCTTTTTTACTTTGGGAATAAACATTATTTTTACACGTACTCTTTGAGGGAAAAGCTAAGCAGGTTATGTAATTAATAAATCTTTGTTATATATACATTAAGATGTGCCAAATTTCATAGTCAATCTGCCATTAACAGCTGACATATTATTCCAATGTTAAACATTCATGAAAAATAGAAAATTCCCAGTGTTATTAGTAATTTCGTATATATTATATATGTGTATGTGTATATATATATTATATATATATAATATATATATAAAATATGAGGTAAAAAGTCCCAAAGTGGCCTGGATACCTTCATTAGCAGTCTCTTGTCATTCTCGTGCTTGGTGCTCCTCAGCACATATGGACTGAGGTTCCCAGCTATGTTATTAGCTTACATTTTAAATTTATTGCTCTGTAAATGTGTCCTTTGGCTGTTTCATGGGTCTCAATGGTAGGCAGGGATTGTATAAATTCAATGCCAAGGATGAGATATCTACCTACACAGCAGAGAGTCAATAAATGTTGACTGGGCTTAAATAAATTTTGGCTGGCTTAAGTTTACTTTTCTTGCAAATATATTTAATGTGTAGGAATTAAATGACGCAAATCCTATTTACTACTGGAATTTAGCCCTATAAAGCCCTACTGGTGACTGAGATTACTTTGAAAGACTTGAAGAAAAATCACACGCTGGAAAAAAACTTTTTTTTGAAGATATAAAGCTTTAAAAAAGTTGCTTAAATATTTAAAAGGTAAACATTATATGGAAGCTCAACTAGAATAATAGAAATAAAGGTATAAACAATATAGGTATAAAAATAGAGTTATAAACAATTAACTAGAAAGCTTTTTCATAAAGGACAATTTAAATTTTTAATAAAATGAAATTTTTCTTAAGCTATGTGCAAAGACACACAACACACACACAGGATTGGGGTAAGTGTGATTCTTAATTTTTCTTTAGTTGATCAGTGTTAGTGATTTAAACAAATAATAAACTCGTACTAGGGAACTTTTGGAGTTGTGTGTGTGGGTGTGGGTGTGTGTATGTATGAGTATATGTGATATTTTTATATAGCCTTTTAAAATATATATTATGTTTTTAACAGTTATTTCATGCATTTTGTGAATTTTATAAATTCTTAACTATTAATCCTTTAATATATGTTTTAGATCATTTTAAACTAAATAGTAATTTTCTGGTAGTTTAAATCCATTTTGCTCATGAGTTGGATCACTAGACTCTCTTAATGGCATTTTAAGTCTGAAGCATAGTGTTACATCATTATCCTCCTAGATTTACAATAGTCCGTGAAGTCATTATTACAGTGTCTCATAATTTCCCATTTGTCATGTGCAATTAGCCTTATTTTCTAATTATTAATACAATTTATGAGTATATAACCTTTATATTGAATCGCAGTATTTAACTCACATAACTCACATAATCATGAGTAATATTTTACAGTGCTAGTTCAATCGCAAAACCAAGATACACAATTCTTAATTATGGGTGAGTACGATAAAATATATCCTTTATTCTTAAAGACAATGTCAAGGTTCTCTCTTTTTTTTTTGTATTCCTAGAAAAGTTATAATTCTTTTTGATTTTATTCCTTTTTAGCAAAGGAATAAGAGTAACACCATGTTTCAGATTTTAAATATCCAAGTAGAATAAAATTATAAAGTTGGAAAGGACACACACAATATATTTTTTTCCATCTTGAAATTTTAAAAAAATCTAGAGGAATAGTTGAGTGAGAACGATTTCAGACAATCCATTAATATTTGAACATAAATAAATCGGCCTCTAATTAAAAGGCAGAAAGGTGACCTAAAATCATTAATATCTTGTAAAACTTATAATAGCTAATTAAAATAAAACATTATCAACTTTATTGGGAGACAACTGTGGGCATTAGGAGGAATTCCAGAATTTGAATTATAGACTGAATACACAAGCGAATTGGGAAATCTGTTAGTTAATCCAGAGGCATGACACTGTAGAAAGTCCTTTGGATGTAGAGTAAAAGCTTATTATGCCAACCAAGCTCTGGTTCTTCTTACTAAAACCTATGTTGAGTAAGTTTCCCTCCAGGATGAACTAACTAATGAGCTAACTAACTCTACCTCTTAAAGACACTTTTTGCACACGGATTCTGCGACACCATGTGCTTCTATCACATTGGTCAATCCTCAGTTCTCAAACACTTAATTTGAAATGTCCAGAGCCTTTTCCCTGGGCCTCCATCCATATTTTCCCTAGGTGATATCATGTGATCTCAAGGCTTTGACTATCATCCATCAGATGATGACTATCAAATTTATATCTCTAGTTCAAACCTCTCTTTGATTCCAGAACCACACAGTCAACTGTTGCCTTGGAATATCCACATGAATACAGAATTGGCATCTTTAATGCCACTGTCCAAATAAAAGTGATAACTTTCCACTCCAAATTCGGTCCATTGATACCTTAATAAATCATACCACGATCCACCTGGGTATGTAAACCAGAAGCCTATAGCTCATCCTCGATTCCTTCCTCTTCCTCACTCCCCTCTGTTTTAGCAAATCGTATCAGTTCTATGCCCAAACTTTATCTTCAATCCATTTACTCCTCTCTGCTTCCACTGTCACCTCCCTATCCGAGCCACCATTATCTCGCTCTACAACTGCTATAAAACTGGCCTCCTGATTCCTGAATTTGAACCTCTATAAACTATTCGCCACACAACAGTCACTCTCCTTTTAAAACTACATTAATGACTTCTTACTGTATTTATAATGAAAAGCAAATCTATGGGTATAGCTTATTAGTCTTACATAAATTGTTCTGCTTACCTCTCTGACTTCACTTCTCCCCACTCTCTCTGTCTAATCCCTGTCACACTTCACCTGTGTTCTCAAGCCCGTCCGTCCTTGGGGGCATGTTCTAGCTCTTTCTGTGACTGCTTCATTCTTAGTCTTTGGATATCTGCTCCAATGTCAGCAGGGCAGAGACCTCCCCTGAACACTCTATCTGAACTATTTACTCGGATGAATTTGTTTTCTCTATTACAGCCACCTTCCTGTTTCCTTCATGCAAATTGTCATAATCTATAAGGATTTCTTGGTTTGATTTTTCACTTGTTTATTAAGTACATACCCTTCTCAGAATGTGAGTTCTCTGAGAGTAGTAACCTTGTTCTTATGGCCAACTCTTCCACCCCACCGAGAATTTCCTAAAATGTAGTAGACAAGGAATAAATATTTGCTTAGCCATTACAACCTTAATTTATTCATCAGCTGAGAGAAAGGAAAATTAACTCCTATTAGTTTTAGAAATGTTAAATAATATAATGTAGGTATTACCCTAGGATTTGAAACATAGGAAATGCTGGAAACCAATAAACATATGAATATTGGAAACCGATAAACCAACAAACAAAAAAATAGCAAGCAGCCATTGTCAACACCAACTAAGCATGGTATCCATAGAAACTGGGTTGTTTCATAATGGCATATGTCACCACTTGGCAAACTATGGGTAAAAAAGATTTTTACATTTTTAAATAGTTGAAAAAAAAAGAAAAGGAATATTTCATAACACATGAAAATGACATGAAATTCAAATTTTAGTGCCCATAAGCCGTAAGTGTTTTGTTTGTTTTGGTTTTGTTGTTGTTGTTGTTGTTGATCATAGACATGTTTGCATAGACAGGTTCTCTTCACATATTGTCTATGGCTGCTTTCTTGCTACAATGGCAGAGTTGAGTAGTTGTGACAGAGACCCTACGATCAAAACTAGGTTGTCATCTGAGAATGGATTATATCAACTCATACCTATTTCTCTATAATGTATATTACTTTATCCTCATTTTGTTGATGTAGAAATCGAACTCAGCAAATGACATCTGAGCTTTACTCTGATTCCAGTGCCCAATCTGTCTCTCTCCGTCATTTAATTTTATTTTTACAGCCACCATCTGAGATAACATTATTAAAAGGTCACGCAGCTCATAAAACGCAGAGCCAGATTTCGACTTCTGAACTCCCTGACTCCAAAGGCTTTTCTCCTTTCATTATATTTTTACTGACTCTTTCATGATTGCCTATTAAGTGTGTGCTATCCAATTTATTTCTCCCATTCCTAGACGTGGCCACAGGCTTCTACAAGTTGGTTGTTAACACTTCTGACATTCTTGGCAATTAAACTCAATACACTAAGAAAATCATTAAAGATCTCAAGGTGGTAGAACAGACCCAGTAATTGCAGGTTATGTATCTGATAAATACATGGAAAGCCCTAAAAAGCATCCTTTGAGCACAACACAATGAACCCATGACTCAGACTGTCGGCCTGGCCTGCATTCTGAAGCTCGATCGCCTACGACTTTCCACTGGTTTAAAAGATAAAAACTGCCATCTGCGTCTACTACTTGAGCAGCACGACTTCCAAAGGTTTAGGGCATCAAGCAGTAGAAAATGGTTTTTAAAATAACGGTTTATCTTTTGGACGCTAAGGAACGTGAATACTTAACCTTTACTCCTCGCTCTCTCCGCTCAGTTTAAATCATCTCGGTGAAGCTTTTCTGCCCTTCCCTCCCCGTGCGCCACAGGCCTTATGTCTTATGTGCTTCTCAGTCACCAAGCACAGTCACCAACCACAGTATATCGTGTGGACGTGTTTGTTTGCATCTCCATTTCCACCACTCAGCTCCTTGAAGGCTAATCTGTCTTTTAGGCATCAATGTGTACCTATAGGATAATGCCTAACATTTAATACTTTATAAATGTAGTTTGTTTCTTTAGTGTAAACCACCCCCATAGTAACATAGACAAATAACTTTTTTTTTAACACTAAAATATGCTTTATAACAACTTAACTTTATCAGGTTACAGTTAAACAAGCAAATCTCTGCTGAGGTAGACTGTCAGCAGAGCTGAGCTGAGCAATGCTGTAAAAGGCAGACAAAAAGACTGATATTATTTAGATATTATGGGTTGAATGGTATCTCCTCAAAAAAAAAATGTTGAAGTCCTGACCCCCATAATCTCAGAATGTGACCTTATTTGGAAATGGAGTCGTCGCAGGTCTAAGTAGTTAAAATGAGGTCATTATGGAGTAGGGTGGGCCCCTAACCCAAGACGAATGGCGTCTTTATCAGAAGACACCCATGTAAAGATGGAGACACATGTGGAGAATGCCACGTGACAGTGATGGCGGAGATGAAAGTCATTTGGCTGAAAGCAATGAATGTCGAAAACTGCCAGCAAAACTGCCAAAAGCCAGAAGGGAAAAAGAAAAGATCCCCCACCGGTTTCAGAGGGCGCATGCCCCTGCCAGCACCTTGATTTCAGACTGCTAGCCTGCAGAATTGTGAGACAACATGTCTGTATTGCTTTAAGCCACCCAATTTGTTATGGCAGCCCTATGAAACCAACACAGTAGGAATGGATAATCAGAGAAACAAACAAACAAAAAATAGGAAAACAAAAGCAGTCTGTAATGCATCTTATGTTGAATAATAAATTGAATATTATTAATATAACCGTCATTGTTGGAGAACTTCCAATGATCAGAACTCTGCTGTACATACATTGTATCATTTAGTTTTCCTCAGCAGTCCCAGGATTCCATGCCATCCAATTGTACTCCTTAAACAATCCCCTTTGACCATCATAGAATTTCTGGAACAACCATCAATCCTTTATTTGGCATCGAGCCTGTATCTTAGGGAGTAAAACATTCTGATACATGTTAAAATTGGATCTTCTACTCGATACCAATACTGGCTAGTTTAAACGTATTACTACAGCTTCAGATCAACTTGTTCTAACTCAGTGAGGGGCGTCTGAAACAAAACAACATGGAATTAATTTTTCAGAAGCCACCATTTCTTTTTCTTTCTGTAGAAAGTCTGCAGGGACTGAACATGCATTTCCTACACCTATTAGGATCTGTGATTCATATATTACTATATTTCATTCCTAAGTTTAATGAGAAAAGTAATATAAGCACCGAGAGGATCAGTGTGTATGTTTCCACATGTGGTTAATTTTCTAGTTCAGGCAAGATTCATCCGAAGACCTGAAAGAAACCCTCCACAAATCTTCAGGAGAGTAAATGAATGCGAAACGTTTATGTTTTAATGAACAGCCAAATAAAACCTTGGCTTCAAAATGCAAATTCATAACTCTTTTTGATAAAGATTAAGATCTCTGAGCTGTCAATGACAATTAGAAGAAGAGACTCTAAACTGAGTGACTGTCAGGAGAAGGCTAAGCAGGGTTCACAGGTCTATTCCAGTTTGCACAGAAAGGCCCAATGACGGGTCCCTAACCACATTAAGTAACCGGGAAAATATAATCATGATTTGTCCTCTGTTGCAATCACTCTCTTACGCATCAAGCACAGGCTCGGAGACCCACGACATAACGGTGCCAGGTTCCACCAGCTGGGCCTGCAGACGGTGCCCTGTGGTCCCAGGAAGACGGCATGCTTCTCTCGCAGAAGCTCTATAGAGCGCTAGCTTCCATCAACTCCTGTTTCCTAGCCCTTTGTAGTCTGTGATTAAATGCACGCTTTTCTTAGTTTCCCCTTCTTTGGCCTCCTTCTCACAGAATGTCTGTTTCATCCTTTTTTTTTGCAGAGCTGATGTTCTCTATGGAGCTATGAGCTTAAATGAAGAATCGAAGCTTTCCAGTAACAATAATTTAGATGAGAATGTCGCTTTTACCGTTTATGGGGTTAAATGCCTTATTTCTTCCTAAACACTAATGGCCACTTTTTATTAAGTCAGGAATTGTGCTTTATCTTATTTCGTCCTCACAACCAACCTATGTGACAGATGAACATTTTCCCCTCGATTTTATAAACAAGCTATAGTTTGTGCTTGTAGAACTCTCGACACTGGTTACTCCATAATTAACCAGATCTGAGTTTAAGGGCTTAAACTCTGGTATCAAATCATGCTTCTGTCCCTTCCTAACTTATGACCTTGGACAAGTTAACTCTTTTATCCTCATTTTCCTCCTCAATAAAATATGGAAAAGAGAAAATGAATATGAAACTTTTAAAAGACGTGCCTGGTACTGACACAAAGTAAGTGCTAATATATGGAGTTATTCTCCATATGCACCAGACTTTCTACTTAAATGTAGTTAATTATCTACATTTTCTCAACTCGAAACAATTTGCCGCTTTTCCTTACAATAGTTTTTCCTCTGATTACGTAGTAGGGAGGAGATTTCTTACTTTTCAATGTTTCGTGTGTTGCTGGAAGAACTGAGCAGGGTATTTGTGAAAAGCCACAAAAATTATGCCAACAATACAACATCCCGAAAAGGAGACCGGAAAGACATATTGACCTTGAGCCCCTTATGGAGGAATTCACTCAATCCTTCCTCATTCTTGAACTTGGGGCAGGGCATCTGAGACTAGTCATCTCTCCTCCTTTTCAGAAATAAGCAGTTCTAGAGTCTACAGGTAGAGAAAGAACACAGATCGCTGTCAAATAATATCGTCAAAGCAAATAGCAAGACGCACACTAATCACAAAGGAAGAAATAGTAGCCTTTGTCTGAGAGGTACCGGTTGTCACCTCGGATTAAGCTAGCTCCAAATGTTCATGGTTTCAGAGGGATTAGTTCATTGTTTAGGTCGTTGTTGCTGTAAAAGCACCCGATAATATATAGCATTTTAAAAATGTTATGACATCCTTGAGGACTGGCTTCTTTGTGTGTTAGTGGTTACTCTGCTCCGTCCAGGAAAAGCATCTCTTTGCTCTGAGAAGTGCATCCTGGGTCAGGCTTGGCATGACCTTTGTCTTAAACCTAACCACCTCTGAAAAGAAAAAAAAAACCACCCAAGTTTTATTCTTGCACAAAGCAGATGCCTCTGGGTGAAGAAGGAGGTGTCATGAGAAGACAGATGAAGAAGGAAAGCTTGGGAAGGAGACGGCATATGACTGAGCTGCCTTTAACGAAACCAATGCCTGGGGTTCATGGCCTGCCTTCGTCGACATCTCCTGCCCGCACGTCCTATGACCTATATTAATTCCTTTCATAGTGATGTCATCTTAAACAGAAGCCAGATCTCGATTTGCTCTATTAAAATGTATCCGGCTTGAGTCACCCCTGCCAGGAGCCATAGTTTCCATTTTGTTTTTGAACTCAGTGGATCTCTTATTGTATTTTCTTTTCCAAGATTACCCCATTTCAATGAATCGTGAATTCTCATTTCAAGTTTTGACCAAAGAGAGAGTGTTTGAACAGTTCAGTCCAGCTGTCTACAAAGTTATGATCAATCCACTGTAAAGCCTGCCAGCAATTTATATGCTTTAAAAATCATGTTTAGCCTCGGACCATATGGAAAGAACTATGTGTGTATATGGAAATATTTTGTCTTTTGCCTTTGTTTAAGGTACTTTAAATGCTCACTGCAAACCCGCATTTGGGAAAATAAACAGTACTGATGCTGTCTTTGACAGGGCACTTATCCTCACATTAAAAGTATCTTTTAAAGGACACTAATAAATGAAACAAGGCTTTTTTTCATTTGGCATTTTCAGAAAGGTTATTATAGCATACGACGTTCCCTTGGCACTCCTAGTTAATTAATCTTAATTATCGTTAGCAGTTAAGGAGATCATCTGTAAGAACATCTGATTTAAATAGTCACAGCTCATCGGATGTTCGCTTTTATTAGGCAAATAATGTAGATATTGCTTCTTGATCAAATAGTTAGTTCCTGTGACTTCCGATTAACTGATAATTTCTCTTTTGCCTCATTTGCTTTGCAGAAGCCAAAATGGATCTGGTTTTCTGGCTCCTTAGTTCACAGAGCAGCTCTGCTGTTTTAACAGCAGCCAGCCATACGTTGTTTAGTTTTAGAGTGCCCTCACCGAGATCGGGTCTCGTAATTTTAAAAAACTTTATCAACAGGGGTTGGAGTGATAAAAGTTGGAAGAGGAGATAACAGTTACAAGCAACCTGCTTTCCCTAAAAGTGCCTGTTCATTTGTTTTGAGAAAGTTACCCACACCAGCATGTTCAATATTCAAATAAAGAATTTTTTAAAAGCACCTTTATTATGGAAGGGAGAGGGGTCACTGAATGCAGATGTTTTAGAGTGAGGCGTTCAGTGTTCCCTTTGGTAATGAAACTTAGCGTATTTGGTGGAGAGAGAACCATGGCACAGCGGTCAGATTTTGCTTTCTGGGGTGCAGGGGTAGACTGTGAAGGGTGGGGGTAGGAATGTTTCCTGAGTATAACCCCACAGATCGCAAGAATGTCTGCAGCTTAGAATCACCTGGGGGTTCATAAAGCACCTCACGGCTGGGGTCCGAGGGAGCGAGACGTGAGCATCTGGAAATGGCCAGGCTGAGGAAGTTCTGCGAGGTCAGGGGAGCTGCAGTCAGAGTTTCTCACGTGCGATGCATACACGCCGATGAGGGCGGCCATGAGGGAGGAGCCAGCACCCGAAATTTCAACTAACCCCTCACGTACAGATTCCCATTAACGCCAAAACAATAGCAGCTGCAGGCAGCGGAAAAGGCAACGCCTTCACGACAAAGGAGAGCATTCAACCTCTGCGGCTAGACACCCCTCGCTCACCTCAGGCTCTCAAGTCTAAAGTGACCCCCAGCTGAGGGAAGGGAAGAGCTTTCCATCAGATAAAAATTGAGAAGAGCATATTAAGATGAGGCTTAATCACCAAAATGGGATTGTACTTGTGACTGAAAGGGACCAGAAAAGCCAAGGACCTATCTGAAAATTCATCTGCGAGAGACCGAGGTCACTAGGATGTTAGACATCAGACCAGAGTTATCTACTCAGTTCTTTCTCCTCATTTCAGTATTCAACAGGACTTCTGTAAGAACCAACTAGATATCTGCAGAACTGAGAAATGGTGCTATTTATTATCTCACCAAAACAAGCAAAGCCCACCCATATTACGACCTGATGTTCGTCTGCATCAAAATCAGCGTATTATTGGATAAAACTTTAAGAAAATTCTCCAGTGAGAACAGAGACATTGGAAGCCAAAAGAAGCCTTAAGGGACTGGGGAAAGTATCGATGGAAATCATGATAAGAAACGGATACCAAGAGGCAAAAAAAAGAAAAAAAGTAACCAACTAAATAACTGAATGTGATCATTGGTCAAAGACAAAATGCTCTGCTTTGTTCTTCCCTTTCTTGTTAAGGAGAGTCTGGCTGGGATGGAAGGAGATTATTTGCCACAGATGCGTGTGTTTAGTTCAGCGATATTATTTTGTTTAAAAAATGATGTGACTATTATATTCCACAATTTTGAAATATACAGAAGTCCGTTTCCGGTTTTTTTTTAAGACAAATAACTTGACTTTGATTTGAAACATGAAAAACCTAATATAATATTTTCCTTTCTAACATTTGCAGTTTAGGGTAGTTTATTTTGATTTTCATTTTAGTCCCTGATGTGGCTGCTCGGGAGGTCTCTGGAAAGTCGAGAATGGGGGATAAGTAACCTTTGTAAAATGAGATGGAATCGATAGTAATGTCATAGACGGTCTCAAATGCTGGGCTCATTTTTTTAAAGGGTTATTTATAATCAAAGGCTGAAATCTGGAGATGCCCCAGAAATTAGGGTCAAAGATTTTTCATTTCTTTGAGGGTGGGAGAAAGGACATGAGCCCAGAACTGTCAGATAAAACAGTTCCAGAAAAGAGATGAATATTTTTCCTGTGCAAGGCTGCAAGCCTCTTCTGGTCCTTTGTAATGACGCTGTGAGTCATTATTTCAGGGGAGCAATGAGTGGCAGCCACTGAGACATCTGAGGGACGTAGTGAAGGGTTTGGGACAAGGGAACCAAATGGCAGAAGATGGTCTGGTTAAACACCACCCGCTTCCCCACCGCTCACCCTAAAGAGAAATATAGGTTTCAAAAACCTTTTTGTGTTGTGGAATTCCAAATATTTCCTCCTAATCCCTGGGCATCCACGTTATTATTACTGTATTAACATTATTTACATTCATGATTTTTTTTTTTTTTTGCCCTCCTTGAAGCTCAAGGTGATTTAGTACCTTTCAAATAGCCAAAGCTAATAATCCAAAATGCCAACACGAAGACATGGTAACTCTGCTGTTTCCAGTTCCTGAGGGAGTATATATACAGCCCATTTAAATTTTCTTTACCCGGGAAGTTTAGAGGGGCTATGGAAAATGGCAAGGGTCTTTCATTCCTTTGTGGTTTTGGTTCTGTCAATACCCGTAGGCCGATCTTGCAGTTGTCATCAGCACTGAGACTGTGTGTAAAAACCTATCTTCACTTCCAGAGTCTCATCAATTGCCAGCGCGTGGACCCAACAGTCCTCTGCTTTACCGCAAGACAGTGCAGTGTTCTCACCTCTTCCCACGGGAAAGCTGACAGAGATGCTCGGGGTGGTGGGAAGGGCGGCAGGCGGGGCTCAGGGAGTCTGGGTGTCAGCTTTCTCCAAGTGGGGACTCTGACACCGTGGGCACAGGGCTCCAGCTCTCCTACTAGTGTTTTTATGATGGGAGAAAATGACCACGTTGGATAAATATCCATTCAATTTTCCAGTGCTTCTGGTAGCGGCCTGGGGCAACAAAGTATTCCCAGGACGTGCTCTCTCTCTGCTCTCTACACCACAGCCTCGTCTTATAAAATCTCTCCAGTTATTAGAGAAGCCTTATTTTCCTGCTCTGATATGCCTGCTCGGGGCTGTAAACACGGAATGTTACCGATATTTTCATCTTCCCAGGGAGGCGCTAGGGAAAAAAAAAAATTTGTCAAGGGAAGTCGTGATAAACACTATTCAGGCTTGGGAATAAACCATAATCTCCAACTTGGCTTTGCCAAATTCCTAATCCCAGAAACGGTCCAGTGACTCTTTCGGCGTCACAGTCCCCACTTGGAGAGGACTAACACCCTCACCCTCCAAGTCCATCGGCCCCTCTTCCCGCCACCTCGATGTGACAATTTCTCGCACTGTTCAGAGCTGACAAGGGATAAGGAGTATGATTAATTGGCACATCCCCGAACCAAAACAACCACAGAACGCTTAGGGTGCCCTTCCCTCCTTTTGATCCGCTTCTTTTCCTTGTCCAGGACCAAACCCGTACCCCGGAAGAGTCACTTTACAATTACGCGGCAAGAATCCACGAGGGAGCTGGGGCGTACCTGCCATCCTGCTAGAATGCCCAGGGCTGCGTATCTCCTTGCCGATGATTCGGCCCACTGCACTGCTGTCTCCTCTACACAGGCGGGAAAAGCTAACTCCAGGTACACAGAAGCCTAAGAAAGCTCAGAGAATTAGAGGCTCTGTTGGAGTCTATTATTACCTAATGAGATCTCAAATCTCAGTTTTTTTAAATTAAATGAAAAAAATCATTTGACTAACACGCTAGGTTAATACAATAGACATAACTCGCATGCCCTAAGATTTCTCTGGGAACAAAGAGTCAAAACTTATTTGGAAAATCTAGTTGGCATTGCTAATGAGTAATTTTCTTTATTTTATTAATAAATATATATGTTTTTCAAATATCCCAGCAATGGTATTTTCACCGCCAGCAATGAAAACAGAAATGATCAAAAGAGTACTCAAGAAAATTTCAAATTCCTAGAAAGAGACGGGTTCTCAAAATAAAATCAAATGTATGCTCAAGATCTTTTTGTAGTATTTTCTAAAATGCTATGGTATATATTGTTTCCAAATATCTTTGAAGATTTCCAGTTGGCGGTTACATCTTTGTTTCTTCTGTTTTCTATTTGTGAAAAATGTGGAAAGAAGAGAGAAAACCAAGAGGAAGAAATTTCAAAGGCAACGGAGGGTCTGTATAGGAGGGAGACCTTTGGGGTATAGCTTAGCTTTAAATGGTTAATAAGTACTGTGTCATCCAGATCAAATCATGTTTAACAGTAAGAGTATCTCTGTTATTTGGAAATTTTTGGTGCTTGGAAACTTCAAGGAAAAAAAATACTTTTTATTCGTGGCGTTGAGCATTTCGACAGGAAACGGGGAGTTCAGTCACTAGAAAAGCACTCTTTTTTTCTGACACAAATTTTGCCATTGTGCCTTGATGGACAGCCATCCCACTGTGTATAAACAATCTCCCGGTTGCCCCAAATCACCTCTCGGTCTCCCCGTCCAACATTTAAACATCGAGTGGTTTTGCGCTCAATAAAATTCCTTTTCACTTCGCCGTAGGTTGCCATGTCTCTTCAAACAGAGACAGAAAAGCTATAGTCCGTGTCAGACAGATTTTAATTTTCAGTCCTCACCCATTCGGGGGAACTAGACACAGCAAACAGAGTCTACCCCAAAACCTAGCAACCCGGGGTTTAAACAGCCAATGCATCTGAGTCTCGGGCTGGGGGCCTGGACCTGCTCACACATGAATAAAGAAGATTAAGATTTCCTTTCAAAGGCGGGAGGCCTTTTTGACAGCCAGTGTCAACAGCGCTGTCTGCCTGCACTGCGCCCCAGTCTCCTCCCTGGATTCCCACAGGGAGGGTCCTGCTCATTAGCATGCCCCATGCTGCCGCCCCATGTCGCTATTTAATGGAAGAATAAGGGCGTAAAGTTTTGCAAACTCCTACTTATCCACAAAGAAAGGATAACTTACAGGGCCTGCTGAAAGAAAAGACCAGTGAACATGGACACCCACGGGGAGCATTCGAAACGTGAAGAACGTAGGGGACAGCAGTGATTTCTATTACCCGACTGCAGAGATGTGAACAAAAGCTTTGTTGTCACAATACAGGTTTGGAAGTCACAAAAATCAGCTCTGCTCCTAGCAAGAAAAATGCATAACTTTTTTTCCAAATAGGGTTATAAAATTGTATTAGAATAGGCATCAATTTTGAAAACTTTTGACAAATACGCCCTGCCTTAATAAATAGTTCCGGGGGAAATCCTTATCAATAGATATTACTGAAATTTTAAATATGACTTCTTTGCACATTGGCACTTGTTTCTGTTAAATGAAGTAGACTAGGCTTTAGCAAGTTTCGCATCGCATTACATATCCTTAATATGAGCTAAAAAGGAAAAAATATGTCATGTCTACGAATGCCAGTTTCAGCAATTTAACTATCCCACTCCAATGACAAGTTCAAACACTTAAACATGTTAAAATAAAGACCATTTCTGCTTTAAAATGATGTATTCCTATTAATTTACATGGACTGAATCATTTGGGGATGAGTTACAAGAGCTGAGTTATACCCGTTTACAAGAACATACCTGTTTTTGATTATGTGACAAATGTTTATGCAATTTGATATCAACTGTTTATTCTTTCAAGGCGGGATGAGACTGTAAGACCAAAAATGTGCTACCCGCATATATAGATGCCATGCTTCCTCGCCAATGGCACATGCCTGTTGACTTGCTTTTCCAGTGATGGTGATAGGTTCACACTGATCTACCCATTTCCATTCGCTTGTTAAATATTTATTGAGCACCTGTAGTTTGCCAGGGATCTGGGGAGAAACCGAGAATAGAGGCTGTGGTATCCTGGATCTTGGACTTGTGAGATCCAGTCATGCGCGACCCTTCTCAACTCCGTGTTTGGTGTCATCACGTCAGTAACTTGCAATTGGCTATGGTGGAAGTATTTACATCTCAGCAACGAGAAACACTATAAATCGGGGCTTGTTTTTTCAGAGTCAGTGAGTAAACATTTACTAACACATCACTGGATAGAGGGGTGAGTAAAATTGATAAGGGTCCTGCCTTCCAGGATCCTCCAGCCAGGTGTTGCCTAGTTACCCTTGAAAATCATGTATCCAGAGAAAATGATGTATTTGTAGCAAGAGACCAGGGAGAAATTACAAAAGGGAGTGAGTCTAAAGTTTTGCTTATAGGAATGTCTGTCAGCCAGGATCAGAGCCAGACAAGATGGCAGGAGGAGTCGGTGACTATCAATGTTGTTTCATTTTCTACCAAAATAGAAGCCCCACTGCCCATCACTCCACCATTAGAACTGATTTCTTTCAAATCTTCAAGATCTGTTCATCTTTAGAAGAAGTTTCCACCTTCAGATGCGAATGCCCTCTGCAAGACCACAGCTTTGAGTGAGATAGTTCACATGCAGACATAACCTGCCTCACTAAACTACTACTTTATGCATGGAAACAGAGTTTTTGTAATTTTACTGATTTATGCCCACAAAATCACCCATTATTAACTAAATTTTTTTTCCCCGAAAGTAAATAAACTTTAACTGAAATCAACAGCAAAGAAAAAAAAATTCACATATGATATTGGAAAAAAATTGACTTTAGTTGCTGATATTAAAAAAAAATCTCTGACTATATCTTGGGTGTTATAGAAAACCGAAAACAGTAACCTGAAGGAAAAAGAGGAAAGAACTGTTTACTAGAATTCAACAAAGACAGAAAAGGATAACTGTGATGATAAGAATCAACAATGAGAGCATCAAGGAACTTCTTCGGTCATGCGGTACACAGTACTGATACTGAATCTTTATATAAATATATCTGTGTAACAGATGCTGCCTGAGAAATCTTTAGGTCACCTGGGGTGCCGCTCTATTAGTATTTTAACACATCAACTATTGGCATGAAATACATAATAAAATATTTTACAGCTTCAGTTTTAGTGGGATTCATTTTAATTTAGGTTAGCTTGAGAAAATTAAAACAAGCAGCTATTTGTGTCATGAACATGTACAGAATTTCATGAATGAAAGTTCAATTGATAACACATTTTTCATCTAATTTGCGTCATTTCATATGTTTTGCAAATAGATGTCAATTTATATTCTAATTTACTGAAATAAATATGTCTAGACACAGAAGGATTATAGGGCAACACACAAAGATCAGTATAACAGATACACAGATGCTCTGGAGTTGATTCTGTTCTCTCAGATTTCAGTTAGTTACAGTTCTTTTTCAGTCTGAGGAGAGGGGCTGGCAGCAGTCAGGGACTTGTCATTTTAAAATATGATTTCTCCCACAAACAAAAGCACTTTTTATTCATTTCAATAATTTGTTCAAGTGAATTCAAGCCAACTTATTTCCACAATTCACATAACTCTGTCAAATATTACTCCTTCAATATGCTTGATGAATGGCTTCTTGCTGATGTTCTAGGAGTCATAATAATCAGAAGCAGCGAAGGTCTTTTGCTGCCCCTCAAAATGGAGGCTCACGTGGCTGATGTCCCACGTGGCTGATGTCCCACTTTGCAGGTTTTCTTTTTCTCCAGACAGCGCCTTGGTTCTTTCCACATGATCTTGGAGCTTGACTTGTAAATCTCCCCTCCCTCCGTACCTGTACCAGGTGGAGGTAAACCCAGGGAGGCACTGTTGCTGGCACTTACTGGCTCCACAGAGCTGATTGCTCAGCTTTTAGAAATTTCACAAGCTGGTACTTAAAAAGAGGTATCGCAAACATTAAATTGTACGAACTTAGGAATAGCTCATATGTTTAGTGTTTTTATTACAGGATAATAATAGTGATTTAAAAAGGTGGAGGAAATTTTTTGAGGTGATGAATAGGTTTATGGCATAGATTATAGCGCTGGTTTCTTGGGTGTACACTTATCTCCAAATGCATCAAATTGTATTCACTAATTATGTACAGCTTTTGTATATCAAAAAAACTTACAAGTAAATAAATTATGTACTAATAAAGTAAAAAAACACAAAATTAATCCTTTTCTAATTATTTTTTTATGTCTTAACAATTGTCTGTGTTTTAAGCTCTGGGGTACTATTCCAGCTTTTGAAGCCAGAATGAGACTATTTTTCCCAAGTTTAGTAATCATCAGTGATTTCTTTTCTACACAGCAGTTATTCTTTTTCTTCGGAATTTTTAGGAGTACCATTTTTTATCTTACATCGCATAATATATATATTTAAGATAACGTTTTTTAGCTTTAAATGAGTTGCTTGGAGGAAAAGGAAGAAAGCCAAGGATTCTAGTTGCAGGAATAAAAATGGTTCTTGTCTTTCTGTTCCAAACCCCAGTAGTAGAGTCCGAATTTGAGGTCTTCGGAAGATATTGAAATGGGTCAAGTTGGCAGTCAGGATACTCAGCCCACCTTGTGTCACACTTCGAGGGTTAATCTCATTATTATAGGGAGGTGGAAAATGCAGAGCTCCAACTTTCGGGAATTCTCAAGATTTTAGTGTCTCAGACCAAGGGCACTTTCATTTCACCATCCACCTGTTGAAGTGCATCCTCACCTCCATCAGTCCACACGTATATATAGAACTACATGTTGTGTTTACCTTCATTTGCAATTAACTTAATGCATTTTGTACTCTCAATTTATACTAGGTAATGGCATTAGTCTCTGTCAAAACTGAAAGTCATTGCAAAAACTTAATGCATTTTGGAAAAAAACTGATAATTCTTCAAACACCTTTAGATGTGATTCTGCAATCATATCCAATGGGTCAAAGTTTAGATTTCAACTTTTAGACTGCATTTCTTTCCTACCAACCAGCTCAAGTTCAAAAAATTAAGCAGATTGCATTGTACATTTGTGCGTTTGTTATCGTTACCAAGTCAACCCTCACATGTATTTCCTAAACCCCAAAGACCCTTTAGAGAAACATCGTGTATTTGTCAATATCTTGAAAATTTGAAACCCCCAAGTGTTTCCACTATTTGACTTGAAACTTCCTTTCTTCTCAGATTCCTGCCTTTAAACACAAAACAAACACCTTTTACTTAAATTAGTCCATGTGTGAATTTTTAGGGTCATTTGTTTCAGATCCAAAAAAATTTCAAGTCTCATTGCTAAATTCTCATGTATCTTTACCCAAATACCAGTGGCCTGAACTCTTAACCTTAGCAGTCCCTGGGCTCAGTACCAAATGCCCTATAGGTTATGCCTTTGGATATTTCTATTCCATTCATTTCTCCTTTCAGAACATAGCAGAAGTACAGGAATAACAATTTAGTTGGATGCTGACCCTAAAATAGCTGTTAATTTGCGGCACTTATAAGAATCCGAAGCTATTCATCATCATTCAGTCAGCATTTATGGAGGGCTAGTTGATTACACTATTCAAACTTGCCTGGTCTTGCTCCTCAGTGTATAGGTTTTATTTTGCCTAGATAAACTTTGCTATTATATATTAAGTAATAAACATTAAAAAAATAAAATTATTGTTATTGGGCATTTTAAATTGAAGAAAGATAGGATGGTATATTAGATGTGGTAGGTCCATGTTAGGGGAAAAAAAGCAACACTCAGATAAAAATAAAATATTTAAAAATTTCTCTCATTTTCATTAGTGCGTGAGGCAGATACTGTCATTCTTGCAACTGATCCAGTGACTTGAAGTCCTAAATATACTCCTTAAAATCTCAACAGCCTACCTATAGCATAAAATTAATTGCATTTAAAAAATGACGTTCAAAGTTTTGCCTCCATCACATTTAAATAACGTTTTCATTGCATTATTCGGTTAAGTAATCAACATTTCATTAATACGACGAATAGAACCAGGGCCAACATGTGGCAGATATTGGAAAATATATCAAGTAGAATCAGAAGCTACGCAGGAAATTTATATTCATCTCATCTATTTAAATATTTTTAATAGATCTCCCTAATCTTATATGTTATCATTAGAAAACTATGTAAAATGATATTCTGAAACTTTGGTGAACTTGAAGTATAAACTAAAACCTTGATAATGTTGCTAAATAATTTTTCTTCATGTTTCTTGAGAAAATCACATTTGAGATGGATTAATAAATGGTCTAAATGCAGAATTTTAGAAGGAAGAGAGATTCAAAACGAGAAACTATCATTCTATGGGAAGTTCAGAGCCAACTACTGAGTCTGAGGTTTTGACTATCCAGTTGTCACTGAGATCCCTCAGGGCACCCCGAGAGGGGCCCGAAAGCCTCCACATCACTGACTTGGTTACAGAGCCTCTGCACGACCCCCAAAACCACACTGGCTGCTAGAGACTGTGAGCATTATCCGATCCATCCGGATTTTATGTAGAAGTTGTTAAAGAACCTTCGACAGCCCAGAACAACTCATTTCCAGGGCTGGCCCGTCTCTAAGAATCTTCTAAAAATCTACATGCTCAGTTCTTCCTTAAATTAACACAAGATAAGATCAGGGCATCCAGAGTGAATATACTGAGGTATAATTAAAAACTAATATCATCAGACTATTAAATAAGCACTTTTAAGGTATTATGTGTCAAGCCCTATTTTACAAATGCCAGATGTTGATATAGTAATTACAAATGAATTATATCTATGATACAGTGCCAGGATAAATTAAAATTTTACTGTTGAAGAATCTCCAATATAAAAAAAAAGACATTTAAACACAAATACCCATTAATAATAATAATATAAAGATATAAACAAGTGCACAAATACTAGAGAGAGAAAACAAGAGAACAGCAGCAATCTTAAAAAAAATTTAGTGGCACACTTCTGAAGTTATTCAATATTTTCCAATTATAAATAGCCTATTTTACAGTGGCTAATATACGAGAAAAAAAAAAACAAGTATCCTAGATGAATGAATGGATGAAGAGATCTCACATGCATACACGCACACACACACACTCACGCACACTCACACCGACTGAAATATCAATCAGTCATGAAAAAGAAGGAAATCCTGCCATTTGCAAAAACATGGGTAAAGATAAAGGACATAGTCATGCTCACTGAAGTAAGCCAGGCAGAGAAAGACAAATACTGTATGATCTAACTTATATGTGAAATCTAAAAAAAAAAAAAAATTTTTTTTTTTAAAGTTGAACTCAAAATCAGAATAGAATGGTAGTTACCAGGGGCTAGAGGGGGTGGTGGGGTGGGGCCGATGGGGAGATGCAAGTAAGGGTACCAGCCTTCAGATGTAAGATGAATAAGGTCTGAGGATGTGATTTACAGCACGGATACTATAGTTAATAATACTGTACTGTACACTTGAAATTTGCTGAGGGTAGATCTTAAGCATTCTCACCATGTACACGGGAAAGGTAGCAATGTGAGGTGACGAATCAGTGAACATGATTACAGTAATTGTTTCTCAGTGTACACGATATCAAATCACCATGTTGGATGTTTTCAAAATATGCAATTTTTTATCAATTATACTTCAATAAAATTAGGGAAAAACATTGCCATGTGTAAGTTTTACAAGAGATGATTTAGAACGTATATTCGAAAGCAGCCCATTTTGCTTGAATAGGACAATTGGGACAATTTTCAATTAAATTCCTAGCTTCTAAAACACTAGAATTATAAGCATTATATTCCAATTGTAAAAATATTACTGTGTTGTTAATTCTTTACTAGTAACACCCATCTACTATTAACCTTGAAACCTTGCCTGCAATTTGTAAAAAGGACATCATTAATACTTGGTCTCAAACATTCAGTGTTTCATGATTTAAATCATAGGTGTTCTTATGTTTCTGGTAAAATAAAATACCCAAAGTCACTCTCAGTTAGTTGATGTGTATCTGTGACAGCTTCACACCTCATTTGACAGAAATATTACGAGTTCTGAACTGCTATTTGTGGACAACTCTGTATATTTTTCTCATGGCAAAGAGCCAACGATAATTTTACTTGTCTACCACTTTTTACGTAGAGCTGTCTTTAAAAAACATTTGCCAAAATTACCTAAGTGGAGGTCTAATCTTAGATGACTGCCAATGAACAGATATTATCAACAAAATGTGAGGGAGGTGGACGGACAGAATAAACTAGGAGAGCAAAAGTAATTGAATTTTAACATAACTCAGGCCAACAAGTAACGAATGGTATATTAATAAGTGGTATATTAATGAAAGGGCAGGGGAAAGCCAGCAGGAAAACCGATGGGTCAGCCTTGATAAAAGATGGTTTTACAAGTAAGACATATGCATTCACTGGGGAAATTTCATGCGATTCCTAGAAGGGCAGTATCCAAATATTGATTTCAGTTGCAGTGAATTCTCACTGGGCCTTCAAGTGGGGGCGTTCCCAGAGTTCCAGACATAGTCAGACCTTAATAAAGCATTTTTATGAAACTTCTTTGATGACCTAGCCTGAAAGTTTGACTAAGTTACCCAAAACGTTTCTGTTCCCACTTTACTGTCTCTGTTCTCATTTGCTTTTTCCTTTTCTCTTGAGAGAGCTGACCTTCTCAAGATTAATCTGTTCTGAATATCCAGCTAAGAGAATGGCTTTTATGTTTTGATATTTGAGAATTTCTCTGTAAACACTAGAATTTTATAAACATATTGAAAGAGAATAATTCAGATTTTTAATAGATATGTAAAATGATTGCTTCACATAAAATCAATTTGGCCCAGGGGAGTTCAAGTTTTCTCAAGTGGGAATCTGGTTATTTGGACTCCGGTTGAGTCTCCTAAAAGGGCTTCCTTGATAGCTAACTCAATATGACCAGATTATATGTTCTTCCGAGATCCAAGACAAAGTAATTTCTTCTTTTTCACTTCCAAATCAGACTAAAACATGTTGCATTTTTTTTTTTCCTAGAAGGTTTTCCCTTGGAATTGAAAGATTGACTATTTAGACATCCTCAGCTTTATATGAAGTATAGATCCTTGAAAAAGAAGCAATATTCATCAATCTTGGTTATTTTTCTTCCTAGCTACCTACCTCTCTAGTTCTCATATTTGTTTTCTGCCTACCCTTTAGATGTTGGCATTTTAGAGGAATACGTTCTCAGCTCATTTTCTTCACAGTTCTAATTAGTGTAGAAATGTGAGAGACTCACGGAGAAATTTCTCCTAACAATAGTAAATAACTTCTCTTGTTATGTGGTTGAGATTCATTTAAATGTAATTATGTAAGGTAGGTCAACAAGGATGCTGACATATATGAAAAGGCATCAGAAGAGAATTTTCTGCAATATCATCTTAATTTGTCTTATTTTTCAAATAGAACTGGGTCTTTACAATTCAGAGCAGAGAATCTTACGTGAAGCCATGCAGGCTCTTTTAGGAGTGTTTTCTGAAGGACTCTATTCCCACTCTTGCTAAGTGATTTAAATTAATAAACATAAGAAAACACTAAGAAAGTGTCCAAGATGATAAACAGTCACAATAAATGTATTGGCCGATAATCAGGACATTTCAACTTAACAGTATGTTAATATAGATATGTTAATAAATATTTTAAGTCTTAAACTACCACAGTAATGTGATTAGATTAAGCATTACAGACTTGTAATAGACATTCTAATCCATGTTTCAAAATCATTTCTATCTGTTAAAATTATGTAACAATCTGCATCTTAAATTTATATACCAGTCTTCAGTGGTTTTCATAATGCTCGTTTACACAGCATGCTTTCAATAAACTTACAGAGATGTCATGCTCATAAAATTAAAATTGTCATCTAATTATTACTGCATTATTGAGTAGATTCAAAACAGCTTTTTGAATAAGAACATATTGGCATTTACATTTCACCATATAAAGATGAATTAGAGTTTAAGAGGAATTTTAGAAATTGTTTCTTTTATAGAAATTTTTTTCTTATAAATTAATAAACTAAACACTAATTTTGTAAGTTAGGAGTAGTAAATACATAGTGAATAGTGTCAAAGTGAGACTAAGTCTCAGAAAGGTGTTAGAAGTTACAGTCGTTAGAGATGGAAAATGTTGTTGGATGGGATGGATGGATTAGATGGCACGGTTTCAAACAATAGAATCGGTGAGTCCAGTTCACTGTAAGATCTGCCATTAAGTAGTAGAGCAGGAGAGACAAACTTTAACTTGCAGGCCAAATCCTGTCCATTGACTAATTTTGTAAATAAAGTTTGGAACATAACCATACTCATTTGTTTTTTATTGTAAACTGCTTTCTTACTTCAATGGCAGAGTCAAGTGGTTGTAAAAGAGCTCTTATAACCTGTGAACCCCAAAATATTTGCTATCTGGCTCTTTACAGAAAAAGTTTGCTGACCCTGTAAGTAAAAAAAAGTAACTCCAAATATTTTTATAAAGGCCAAGACCAATTAATTAGTCAAGTGTCTAGCTGATTGGAACAGAAAAGATATTTGTTAATGGCTACCGAGTAGCTTATGGATTCATCAGGACGGCTGGAGAGCGAATTAGGGCTGCCTACCCCAGAACGGTATCTAAAATCACGCTGTAGCACTGGCCTAGTGAGGATCACTCTGCTATTGCCACCACTAAGTGCTAAATACTAGAGCTTGCACCACCAAAATCATTAGCACTGGCTACTGGAGCCCAAACCTAACATCGCTGCTTCTGTCCCAGGATCCAGGGCACCTATGACAACTGTCATTGCCAGAGAGTCTGAGGCAGGTGGCTCCGATTAAAGAAACTTAGTCCATGTGCTTGTCCCTCAACTGCAAGGGACCCTTGGGTAATGAGTATCTGACACTTGACTTTAACTATTATGACCAGAAAGACGATAGCATTGAATCAATTAGCAGACAATTTTCCTTGGATGATATCCTACAAAACAAAATGGAATTACTTAGGATACGAATAACAGACCCAAAAGACTTATAGAGGTCAGACAGGTAAGATAAATCAATGAGAGAGGCTAAATCATATATAATAATTGGGAACGCTAGTGACAGTGGCAAACCAGAGAGCAGAACCTCAATCGAAATTAGCCAATTGTTCAAACACACAGAGACGTAACGACAGGACAGTGGATTAGTGGTCACCAGAGGGAAGGGGGCCCGAGCAGTGGTAGATAAGGGTAAATGGGGTAGAATATTTGGTGATAGAAATAAATTTAACTTTGGGTGGTGAACACACGATGCAATATACATATAACATACTGTTGCATTGTACACTTGAAATTTATTTGATTTTATTAACAAATGTCACTCCAACAATTTTAATAAAAAAGATAGCCAATTGTAATTATTTTGCATAAGATTGCAAAATAAAGGAATTAAACCTTTAAAATGGATAGAATTTTTATTAACATGTCTGCATTAATACACCATTAAGTTAGAAGGTTGTGAATATTACTCAACATTCTTTATTATGACTATTTGCTGTGATTCGTTTATGCCCCTAAATTAGAAGGACCTACATCAAATGGGTCCCTATGGACCTGGATTCCTTCTGGAAGAGACAAAAATATAACTAGAACATATAGTTACTGAAGGTTTATAAATGGACTATGGGTTTGCTTAATAGTAAACTCTAACCATTACATTAAAACCAAAATTATGAAAATGAAAACTTTAATATAATGCTTACATTTCCATTACCTAAAATGAAATATTCTCAAGTTCAGCCTTTATAGGTTCCCTGGCTATGAAGCCAATAGCTAAGAAGCCAACAAATCCTTTCAATACCCTTGGTTTCTACCTGATGATAATATACAAGGGTTTAACTATGAATTTGAAAGCAGACAGACAATAAGCTAATCTCTCAGTTTCCTAATACAAAGCTGCCAGGTATTTGGGCAAAAATCACAAACCCCCAAAATCTGATCTAAACAATAAAATTAATGGTAGAATAAACATGTAAAGTTAAACAATCAGTTGAAAGTTAGAAGTTCCATACACATCACAATCACCATGAATAAGATTAGGTGAGCTTGAGGCAGATATAAATGTTCCAAAATCCATTTTAAATAAAATCGAAGTTTTGACAAAGCCTAAGCCCACATATAATTTTTAAAAATAACTTTCAATCTTTTCCAGATTTGATCATGAAATTTCCCTAAATGTATAAAGTATTATCTCATTTCTTCAGTAAAGTTTCATTTTGAGTTTTGGTT
Organism: Pteropus medius; assembly: GCF_902729225.1. Lineage (NCBI taxonomy): Eukaryota > Metazoa > Chordata > Mammalia > Chiroptera > Pteropodidae > Pteropus > Pteropus medius. The sequence continues at coordinate 3,603,885 of NW_024350926.1, read as the reverse complement.
GTTTGGTTTTGCAAATTACTGATGAAAAAACCTCATGGAAAATATGGAAAGTAATCATACTATGTAAATTGAGTCTTTCCAAGATAAACTTTGGTCATTTAAGAGTAAAGTGCATATCGTCTGGGTTTACATGTGGGACACTAAAATTTAAAGTTTATATTTTCTCAAGTAGCAACTGGACATGAGATATTTTCTTCACTGTATTAAGAATCAAACAGAAATCTTATCCTGGATGCTAGTAGCCTTAACTAGTTATTAGTGTAGTCCACCTAAATAATATCTGTCACTGTTTTAACCACTTCCAAACCACATGATACATGAAAGTGCTTGATGAAACTTGAATAGGGATATGCATTTAGGGTCCCAGAGGCCAGTGGCATGATGCTAGAAGGTATCACCCTGGGCCTCAATAATATCATACATAGACTATCCTGAAAATGACTCCATAAATATACTGAGTTCTCAAGCTGATTGTTCATCAGCAATGACTTCTTCTTGTTCTCTTGTCTTTATTTTCTTCCTAGTGACCCCACAATTCTGGTAATTTATACATCTTCTTATAATTAACTTTTAATTTTTAAAAACATTTAAAAAGTATTCACAACTTTAAAAAGATATTCCAGCTTCATTTGTAATAATATAAAATTAGAAACCAAAAAAATGTCCACTAATGACTAGGTCAATCAGAGAACATCAGCACAGTGATATACTTGGTGGTTATCTCAATAAGATGACTTTAGATGTATAAACCTAAAAAGTGTACATGATATATTACACTTAAAAGAAACTAAAAAATCAATGTGTATAGAATGTCCTTCCCTTCTTTAAACACATATTCTTATATGTGTGTGTTTGTTTAAGCATATAGAAAAAAATATTAGGATCAAAGAGGACAAAGGAACTTTCGCTTCAGAGCCTACACAAATTTTAAAAGGCTATGAGTGATTCATGCTTTCTATTATATTTCCTTTTCTCTATTTTTCAAGTAAAACATCTCACCATTAATTCAATGGGTGTATGCAAATAACTTCGCCAACCACTATAACACCAAAAATCTACTGGGGAGATTAAAATCTTAGCCTCGGGACTCTTTTGACCCCAAATCAAAAGAAAATGTGTTTTCTGTTCAGTTTCCAACACAATATATGGGGTCTTGTGATTTAAAAAAAAATCTACTATGAAAACATAAATTACTCTGCCCTACCACATCACTAAATGATGTTCTAGTCATTCTTGACTAGATCTTTGATTAAAAAACAAAAACAAAAAAACAAAAATAAAACTTATTTGAGTGCATATTCTTTCTCTTTAATTTTTGTAGGTTTTTAAAAAAGTACTTCCTACATTAAAGTAACAGTGATGCTAAAGTAACAGTGATCTACCTAGATGCTATGGCACTACTGTGAGAGGGTATGGAAGATCTGACCTCGGATTTCCTCCCAATACTGGCCCATTAACAAGAAAATGTGTTCTTTACATTTTGCTTTGTTAGCAATGCTGACAGATTGATATCATCACATGTACTAGTCACGTATTTTCTGAGACAATCACATACTTCCAGTAGTGTATTGCTTCAGAAAAGAAAGTGTTTCAAAAAATCAGCTCTTCTTACATACATTTTCTATCTATTGAGGATCTACTGTGTTCTTAGCATCCAAATTATATATTATAGACTACCTCTTATGCATAGAAGGGACACAAAACTCATTTTTTATACCAAGTATTCTAACAAGTGGGATAAAAAATATGGTAACTTTAGTTAGTGTTAAAATATCTATACTGTCAACACTTTGACCCATTGTGACCATATTTTGGAGCTCAGGGTAGGTGTGTGACTGTGGAGCAATAAGTTTTTCTAGACAGTGTTTAATGGCCCATAATAGGGATATGATGTGATATTTCATAAACTGACACAACAAATAGAGTGTAATTGTTATGTTATTTGTAATTTAGTTTAGTTCTAAAGATCAAAACCGGCCACAAGTCACCACTCCTAACATAATGAGAATAATTTATATCCCATAAGGGTTATCTGTGCAAAGCAAAATGTGCAAAAGAGACTTCTCATGCCTACTGAAATATGAGCCTCGATCTGCTTGAGAAAAAAATATGAAAATATTAGTTAAGGCAAGACCAAGCTTTTTGAGAGTCTCTTTCTTCTCTTTAATTAAAAATCAAAATAACTCCTGATGATGAGACTAAATGCAAATGGTATCCACCAGACAGGACTTTTCAATTCATAACAGTGTTGTTTCCCCCCATCTCACCCCAACAAACAGACTAACTGAAGAAACCAAAGCAAGTCATGGGGAGTAAGTTACCGTCTCTCTAACATGTGATCAATTATATCTCCAACAAATAATTTCTTGAATAACATTTATATTATTGTTTGAGTCATTAGTGCTATTCATCACATATTTCTGACTCTCTCTTTTGGGGTCTGGGGTAAAAATCGTGCACCCCTATCTTCTTCAAAGTTAGACTTGACCAAGTAACTTGCTTTGGCCAGTAAAATCCAAGCAGACACTTTAAGAGCAAGATTGAAGTTTGCCACACCCTCTTCCCACTGTCACGGTGGAGTTATGTCAGGACGAAGCCCTGAGCAACCAGACGACTGGAGTTCCTTGTGGGCCCACATTGGATGGGTAATGTGCATGAGAGACAAACCTCTGTTGAGCTAAAACTTGGGGGTGTTTTTTTAAATTATCGAAACGTAATCTAGTCTATCTTGACGGATACAACACCTGAACAAAACACTCTCCTTTCAATCCTAACGCCAATATTTCCCATCTGCTGTTTCATTCTATTTCTAATTCCTTTTCATTAACAACAGCTGCCTGGTCACAACCAAGAAGACGGTATCCTTTGTGAATTTATGAGTTTAAAACATCACTGGGATATAGCCAATTTTAATTTTATTCTCTAGGAGAATGAGGACGATAGATTGCAAAATGTATTTAAAAACTGTTTACTGTATGAAGTACTATACCCTGAAGAAAACAGACACCACAAACTTTCATTTTATTCTCCTAAAATGCAAACACAGTTCTATCATCCCATCTCTTTCAGTTTATGTTCACTTATACCCTCCTGACAAAATTACAAAATACAATTCTCATAATTCTTCAAAAGTCTACCTCTGAGCAAAACACGTAACAAACCAAAAAGGATAAAATCTACCTTTTCTATCTTTAATATTTGCAAAGCAATTATCAACTTCCCTTAGATGTAAGATCATTAGAATATAACAGTGAACAAACTGCCAAAGTATTTTGCTGTCAACTTAGAGAAAATAATAAAACAATAAAGGAGAACACCTAGTATAGCCACAGGCAGCTCTATACTGGTTAATGTTTTAGAGATCAAAGAGAAAGCTTTGATGGAGCCAGAAAACCTGGATGATATTCATATTATTTTGCCATTTCCCTTTCCCAGATGACTTTCTAACTGCCGTGGAGTAAAACTCCATTTTGAACTTTTCAGAATCATTTCTGCATTTCATACGAGAAACGTCATTGTCCATAAGGCAGCTTTTATTTATTTATTTATTTATTTATTTATTTATTTATTTATTTATTTATTTATTGAGAATTTATTGGAGTGACATTGGTTAATACGATCATGTAAGTTCCAAGTGTACAATTCATCATCTGTACATTGCATTGTGTGCTCATAACCCAAAATTTAGACTCCTTCCGTCACCATATATTTGACTCCCTTTACCCTCATCAACCTCCCTTCACCCTCATCAACCTCCCTTCACCCTCCACCTCCAATAAAGGCTAACAACCAAAATATATATAGAACTCATACAACCCAACAACAAAACAACAAACATGACAATTAAAAATGGGCAGAGGACCTAACAGATACTTTTCCCAAGAAGACATGCAAATGGCCAACAGGTATATGAAAAGATGCTCGTCTTCACTAGCTATAAGGGAAATGCAAGTCAAATCACAATGAGATAGCACCTCATACCTGTTAGAATGGCTATCACCAGCAAGACAAGTAATAACAAGTGCTGGAGAGCTTGTGGGGAAAACATAATCCTCGTATACTGCTGATGGGAACATAAATTAGTACAGCCACTATGGAAAACAGTATGGAGGTTCCTCAAAAACTTAAGCCCTACCATATGATCCAGCAATCCCTCTTCTGGGTACCTCACTGAAAAATTTGGAAACGTTTATTCATAAAGATTAATGTACCCCTATGTTACTGTAGCCAAATTCATGGTAGCCAAGATATGGCAACATAAGCCAACTTTTTAAAATGTGATTCATTTTAATATAGAATATATACTTTGATCCTAATTATTGCATCTTTGCCTAATAAGTCACAAAATCCTCTACAATGAACAATAGATTTTTTTAAAAATATAAAAGAGACAGTGTTTTCCCAGAAACAAATGTCTTGAAATTGCGTTCATGCGTCCTTCAGTCTTCCCTTCCCTTATGACATTACGAAACCTGATTGCTGATAGAGTCCAATTTCTATGACTGGAAGGCATACGGCAATCTAATATTGAATATTTGGAAGTTGTTTTGGCAGAAATGAAATTTGTTTAACTCTATTTAAAAATGCATCTATACAACATGGACAGCCCTACTTGTAATTTTGAACTTTTATATGTGCAAGTAAATAAGTAATATGTTCTTTTGCAGGTTGATTTATGAGAACCAAGAAGAATAATGCAAGAAGGAACGAACGAAAACAGACTGATTAATTTAAATTACAAATACCAGGCAAAGCTTTCCTCAACTTCTATGGTTAATATAATTCCTCATACGTTAAGACAGTAAAAGTCAGTTAGTTTGACTTAGTAAAAAATGGAAAAGGGAGGCAAAGAAAAATCTTTAAAAGCATGAAACTCAGATTCATACTCCGTGCTTTTTAGCTACACAAGAAATTAGGATTCGGGCAACTCGCTTTATTAATCTAAAAAGACCCTGAAGAAATAATGGAATTTAAATGGTCATTATAAACAGTTAAGAGATTGAATTACTCAATAAGTTTATCCAAGACCTATGGTTCAACCTATGTGTAATCATATAGTTGTGACAGCAACTTCAACAATAGTTCACATTCCAACATAAATTTTCACTGAAAATGAGAGCAGAATGACTTAAGGGCATTCATTACTTCCAGAATTGTCACTAGAGAAATAATAAATAATGTTACAAATGAAATTTTGCAGCACTTTTAAACGTGATTATGGAAATCCTAACGCTGGTAACATCCCAAGTGCCAGGAATGGTCCCTAGCTTCCTCCCTCAGCTTTCATACATCCCCACTGAAGCAACACCTACTCTCTTCCAAGGGACTGAACCTGTGGTGAAGTCGATATTTTCCAGTCTCTAATTATTGCTACAAATTTAGAACATATCTTTCCAAAGTGGACATTCCCTACTGTGCACCTTTAGACTTTGGAACTAATGCATCTTGACTTTCCTCCTCCCATCTCTACAATTTCTACCAGGTTGTAACTCAAAACTGAAACATTTTCATGAGAAAGCTATTTCATTTTTTTTTTTTTTTTTTTTTTTATGGATTCTGTGCTGGCGAAAGCTTTCCTGGTGCTAGCACACTTTCTTCTTAACCGGAGCAGGATATACATTAAACACAGAATAACATATGCTGCCTTCTCCCCTCAAACACTGTCTTTTAATCTCCGCTAACGCTGAGTTGAACTGAATTCCGAAAGACCTTGGCTAGTTAAAACCAAATAAAAGACAGTGAAAGGATCATTTGATGACGGGTATGACAAAACAATTGCCTGACATTTGAAAATGGATATAGTTAGTTTTACTGAATTAAGACAACTAAATAAAACAACACGCCAAGAAGTCAGTCATGAAAGATCTTAAAATAAGTTGCATTCCTCATTGTCGAGCATTATCCAAAATATCCTCCCCCATCTCCTTTTCTTCTTCACATCTGCGCTGATAGTTCCTCTATTCGGAATAAGTCAAAGGGAGAATGTGAATCTGGGGAGGACGTAATACATATTTCTCGCTGTGCTTAATCCTTATTAAGACTGATTTTATTTCTAAAACAAGGACTTACAATGCTCGGTCCTTTCTAGTCTTTACTTGAGATTCTTTAGCAATCGATGTGCAGGTAATTTGCACATAATGGTTCAAACACCATTCTTGATAGATACAGATAATCATTAGTACGTGATACTAAGGAGAAAAAAAAAATCATCGACATATAAGTTGCTGGATTTACTGTGCAAATTCACAGAGAAACCAAGGTCAGAACAACGTTTGTTGGATTTAGTTGTGAAAATAGTCCACTGAGGCTCACTGCCATCTGTTAGGAAATGATGACAACCTTAGACTTTGAAATAATTTTTAGAGGCAGAAGTAAATCATTCACCTTTTTCTATAAACATGATATTCCTAATAGCCTTAATGTTTGCTTATTCTTAAAAACAGGAAAAAATAGTTATGTTAGTAGAGATTTGTGTTCCACATACTTTTTAAAATTTTTCATATCTTTATGAAGGTATAATTTATGCACCATAAAATTCACCATTTGCAAATATAACAGTTGGTGACTTTTATTAAATTTATATAAATGTGCAACCCCCACCATAGTATGATTTTAGAACATTTTCGCCACCCCAAAGGGGCCCCTTGTGCCCAGTTGCAGTCCTGCTCCCACTACCAGCCCTGGGCAACTGCTGATCTACTTCCTGTCTCTTTAAACTTACTTTTCTAGAAATTTTATGTAAACAAAAACATACAAGGTGTTTTCCTTGGCGTCTGGCTCCTTTCACTCAGCCCACCGTTTCTGAGCAGCATTAACGTCTTTGCAGGTATCAGAGTCCATTTCTCTTTATTAGGAAAGTGTATTCCATTATGTGAATGTACCACATTTCGTGCATTCATCCACTAGCTGATAGACATCAAGATTGGTTTCAGGTTTGGGCTACTATACATCACGTTGCTGGGGACATCCACGTGTGTGCCTTTGTGTGAACCTGTGTTCTTATCCTTCTTAGTAGATAACGAGGAAAGGAATTGCTGGGTTGTGTGGTGAGTATACGTCTAACTTTTAAGAAACCACTAAAGTATTTTCCAAAGCGGTTATACCATGTTGCCTTCCCACCAGAGGGGATGTATGAGTTTCTTTGCATTTTTACCAACACTTGGTATTTTCAAGATTATGAATAATAGGGGATGTATGAGTTTCTTTGCATTTTCACCAACACTTGGTATTTTCAAGATTATGAATAATAGCCATCCTAGTGAGTATAAAGTGGTATCTCATTGTAGTTTTAATTTGCGTTTCCCTAGTGACTAATTATAGTCAGCATTTTCGCAGGTGGTTATTAGCCTTTCCTATATCCTCACTGGTGTACCATCTACTTAAAATATTTCAAATATTTTTTAATTATCTTAATAAGTTGTAAGAGTTTTCCTACATTCTGGATATGTCCTTTATCAGATATGTGATTTACAAACATTTTATCCAAGTGTCTGCTTTGTCTTTTCATTTTCTTAGGACTTTTAAAGAGCAAAAGTTTTAATTTTGATGGAGTCTAATTATCTATTTTTTTTTTCTTTTATGGAATTTGTTTTGGGTGCCAAATCAAAGGTCACCATATTTTCTATTTTTTTCTAGAAGTTTTATAGCTTTAGCTCCTACATTTAAATTTATAATCCAATTAAAATTAATATTTATGTATAGTGTGAGGTAAGAATCTAAATAAATTTTTTTTTTTTTTTGCATGTGGATATTCAATTGTCTTAGCACCATTAATGGAAAAGACTATCCTTTCAATATTGGATTGTCTTTGCACCACTGTCAAAAAAAAAAAAAAATCAAACCGTAAGGGCTTATCTTGACTTTTCTATTCCCACACACTTCTAATTAGAACTTTTCCAAAGCATCGGGAATAAATAGAAGAGACTCTGAAACATGGTATATTGATCAGGGGTGCCCAGTTATAGTTTTCAAATTACCATTTCACCAATGCTCATAGCATTTTTTTTTCTCTGCTGTTTTTTTTTTCCTCCTTTCTCATCTACCTTGTTTGTTTAATCCAAATTCTCCATCACTGGAAAACATGACAGTATGTTAAGAAAGAGTGAGCTGGAAAACCAATTTGGGAAGAAAGAAGAGGTGTGGGCCAGAAAAGTCAGGAGGCTTCAGACACAGAGAACTCCAGGTGGCCTGGCCACCCCTGGAAGAGACCACTGCCTCAGAGTCGTTGGCCTTACTAGCAACTTCTCAGTGACAAGGGTCACTTGTATGAGATCTGTGTGTGTTCTTACATGACTAATAACATCAACATAGGACTTGTGTTTTTTTCTCTCAACAGAAACAGGAATAAGATTTTGCTTCTCTATCACTTTGATCCCTTATATTCTATGTCGTTTTCTTACAGTATTGCTTCAAAAATACATTATCTTCATTGAGTTTCTCTTGCAGCAATCACAAAACACAGTTTCCCAGGAGGCTTTTTTCTGAACCAAGCACTGAAATAAACAACAACTTTTAAAGGCTGCCTTTAAAATAGGTCCGTTTTTGGTTGTAACCTGTGCATTAATGTGCCTCATAAATACGCCTTGTTAACTGATTAAGGAAATACGTAAAATTGCAAATTGTAAATGAGATTGAGGCAGACAAACTAATCTATTTGAAATGTACTTCCTATTGTATTAAAGTAGGACTTATTGTGGGCTTGGATATAATAAATTTTCAGGTAATTTGGGTGATCTCCTCCCTGAGCACTGATTATACTCTCAGTTAGCCTCAGTGACTGAAATGAACATTGTTCTCCAGCCTGACCTTCAATACATTAACTCAAAATTGAGCTTTTACTTATTTTTTTCCAGAATGGTGCAATCAGTAAGTGATCACTTCAAGAAGAAAACCAGTTTCCCTCCCCCGCGCCCCAGACTCCTAGCAATGGTGACGTGTGACCTTATACGGCAAAAAACTCACTATAAATGTTAGTTGATTTCATCCATGCTGCTCCATCTTGCACTTAATGTTGTTATGCTGTCTACACTTATTTAAAAATTTTCTTAAGAATCTTAGTACCTACGAGTCTTTATTATTTAATTCTTAACTTTAAGATCTAGTTTAAGATTTTTATTCTGGCAACTTAAAATTTCTCCGTGAAAATACTTATCTTAGTGCATATTGTCATAATTTGTATGTTTATATTTACTCAATCATTTTGAAGGATTTAAACATGTGCCACTAGAATTTATTTACTCCTGTAATTTTGTCTTCTTTATGCCATCTAAGCTGAACAAATAACCAGCACAGCATTCACTTAAAGTAGTGTCATGACATTGGCGACTATGGTCAAAATGTGCATGCTCAAAAGTAAAGTGGCGGTTACTGAAAGCAAATGAAGGCTGCGGAGGGGGAATGTAAGTAAAACGGCATCGGTCTTATGCACTTAACCAAGTCATGATGCTTTTCTCACCGATAAAATGCCAACAGCGTTTACAGCATCCCCATTTGCAGCGGAAAAAAAAAAAAACAATCTTAACGAATTCCTGATGGCCTGTTTTATTTTTAGTCCACAAACCAGATGGAACAATTGAATTGAGGGTCATAAATAATTTTCCGGAGAATGAAGACACACGAGGCTCAATTTCAGGATATTCTGAAGTCAGTAGGTCAGAGCCAAATAAGAAGCACAAAGGAGACACTGGCCAGAGCTGGCGAGTCTGAAAAGCTGGCCCTGTGAACCCTCGCTTGAAAGCACGCTGAAGTGGTCGTGCCCTGCCCTCGGTGCTGGAGCTGGGCTGATGCAACATGTAAACAGCATCTTCTAGAGCCCTGTATCATTCAACACTGATGTTCCTGGACTCTCTGTAAATATTTCTTTCCCATTCAAAATTTACAACTGGAAACCACATCTGGATTCTATTCCAGTCTGAGCAATGGGCAGAGGGAAACCCACAGCCACATTGAGAGTAAGGATGACTGTTCCTGGCTTGCCTTGGAAATCGAAGGGCGACTCTTGATTTTAAACAGGACTTTTCAGGGTCTCTTTGGAAATGCTATTAATTGCTGGGCACTGTAAGTAACATGAAGGACACTGGCACGTTAGTTTTACCCGCCATCGTATGTCCTGAGCCTGGCTTAAAGCCTGTCCTATAGTAAGCACCCCAAAAACGTTCTGAATGAAATATTAAGCAGGCTGACTGGATTCCTTGTCCATTCAAAATAACCTTCCCCATTTATACAACACATAGTTTACTGGATGAATAAAAACTGAAAGCCTTATGATAAGTGTTGGTGATAACGAGATGAAAGCCGACTTCCTGCCATTATAGGATTACTGATGTAAAGAGAGAGGAAGAGCTATGTTACCATTCCAATGATATTCCAATTTTCAAAATGAACTTAGAGTTTCTCAAAACAATCTTACAGGCTGGACAGCTGCCTTGGAGGCAGGAACCAATCCTAAATATAGCCATATGGACATGCAGGATAATTGAGTCTCTCTTTCCTATTAGCAACTGGTCTGGCTGGAAGTTACGGACTGTCCAGGCAGAAAAATGTTTTGACACAGATGCAGTCTCACAGACATCCTGAGATTTACCCTAGATAGCTGAGAACCAGATAAACATTCTCAATTTTCCTATGATTACTACCTTTTTTTTTTTTTTTGGCAAATCTTAGAATAATGTCACAATTGAGCAAAAGCAGCCCAGCGAGAACGCTGGTTTATGTTTCCAACACTTCAATCCTAATACTCACAAAGAACAAAGTCTATTTTCCACAAGGAAAGAGTGACTGCTCTATTAAACTACATTGATGTATAATATAGACTAAGTAGAAACAGAAACATTTAACAGGATTTTTATATCTCAAATCTACTTGGGACTGCAGATAATCCTCTTCGAGTTAGCTGTCAAATTAACTATATATATATGAAAGACCATTAAGAGATAACTGGGATCTTGCCTAGAATCCATGGCTGATGAAAGCAGATGTGGACACTTTCTAGAGATAATGGAAAATATGTAGAAGTTCCAAGACTGAAAAAGATGACTGCATAATCAATTATTTTATCATAACATGCAACAGCTTAATGGAATCAAGTATTAATAACTATTAACAAAATTCTATGTTAAACATCAAATCTTTTCTTTCTAATATGTTAGCTCATGTATTATTTGAGTTAGATGAACTCAATATAAGAAAATAGAATAAAAATGAGTATGTGTAAATAAAAATTAAGTGTTCTAAGTTTATAATTAGCACTGCATCATATTTTTGAAGTATGCGATATTTTCAATGACAAGAAAGCTATTCCAATATCCTATATAAAATAATCCATATACATAAAAAATCAAAATGTCAGATAGTATTATGAAATATATATATATACACACACACACATCTCTCTATATTATATATACATACTACATGAAAGCATGGATGATTTGTTATAGAAATCTATCCTATTTTTGAAAATGACATTAGAGACAAGTGAAACATTCAAGTGACACAATAAAAAAAAATTCAAAGCACGTTGTATTCAACATGGCCAATCAACTAAATTATCTATGACTTCTGAAGTCAATACAGCTTTTGTAGAAAGTTTCTAGAAGTATATTGCAAGATAATTCTAAGAGTAGATATAGGAAGAATATAAAATATATAGTGTCTAAAAGCAGATACTCTATCTAAGAAAGGTGTGTGCTCTTTTACATGATAGTCTTAGAAATGGCTTTACGGATTGGGGTTTTTAAGTCATTTTGAAGAAAATAAAGTAAGAAATGCTACTTCATTTATGGACATATTTTAATATGTATTAAGCTTTTCTACCTAAAATTTCTTCATACTTTTGAGTTCATGGTGCCATTTAAAGAAACATTAATTAAAGTTATTCTTACTTTCTTATAGAATGAAATCCATGTAACAATGAGAACTTCCATGTGAAGTTCATGTTTTGTCTTAGCTCACAGAAAGTTTATAATCCCCTTTTATATGTAACTGCAATAGTTTTTTTTAATGTAATATTTTTAGTGGAAAGAAAAATCGATCAAGCATTGCTCTTTTTATATATTAGAGTTTAATGTATCTCTAAGTTTAGCATAAATGCGTAAATTGATAAAATAATTTTTGAATAGCAAAATGTGTATATCAATAAAAGCGTGCATGTTGTATCAACCTATATCAGTGAAGCAAAAGTTAGTCACTGAGCTACCAGTGGACACGTCCTGCATTTATTTCTTCTGGTGGCTCTGATCCCCTCCAGCCGAAGTATCTAAAATGTTTAGTCCTCTCTCATGAGACATCTGCCAAACAACTTGCCCGAATCATGGGACAGTTTGAGAGCACCGAACAGGATGAAGTAATCACAAAGGTCCCTGAGTGATCAAACTTTGAACACAGAATCTACTGTCCAGTGTTCTAATTGGCCAATCTCAACACATCAATGGAATGGGGCTCTGTCAGTGTGTGATGGACAACGGGGAGAGTACTTGAAATTCATGCTAGAGAATACAGGCTTTGGATACTGTCTTTTCTCCAATAGAACAAAAATGGCATAAGCAACATAGTTCATAGACATTGACAAAGTTCTTATAAAATGCTTCAACTTGGATTTTGAAGAACTAAAAGAGTTTTAACATTTCTTTTTAGTTACAGAGCAGTTGAAACTTTATAGGTCCAAGTCCTAAAAGTTCATATCAAAGAAAGTCGATAAGTAAAATCATTCCGCAGGTCATCTTACCCTTTGATAATTTGTATTTATATTAGACTTGGAAACACGGTTGTCTATTAAATAAATCAGTAGTGCAGTAGTGAATGCCATTTTTCTCCAAGAAAAATTGTGGCCTGAATTATTCCATTGTACCATTGATGCACACAGAGCTGTTATTCAGAACAGGAAGCAGAAAAAGAAAACTAGAAGAGCTGGATGTCTTTATGAACAAAACTAAGAGGCACAGTTATGTACAAAGAAAGCGAAGAACAACTATTATCAGGAATACCAAATGAGAGTATATTCTATTAAAAAACAAAACCTTTTCATCTGCAACTGGTTTCATCAGATGCTACCATCAGCTGATTGTACGTGTGACTAGACACTCATATAAGAGAAACCCAAGTCCAAGTGCTCATACTTATCTACTCAGATATCAGAAGGTAAATAAAATGAGCAAACGGCAAAACATGCTAAGTTTCCATCGGAATCAAGCTTACCTCAGGCAAGCTTATCCGTTGAAAAAGAAGAAACTCACCAAATCATGTCGCTAGGACTTTAATTTACATGCTGCAATTTTTTCTCGTTTCATGTATGTTTTTCTACTCTGTAAAACTCAATCCAGATACTTTTGCATGTCCTGTGTTATGAAAGAAAAATAAATACTTTAAAATAGACTGACATTTCTGCCACTAACAGTTAAGATTTATAGTATTTGTAGACAGACTACAACTGAAATTCCATGGTGTTTCCCCTCTTTGTTTTTCAGAAAAGAAAACACCTTTTACAAATAATTACAATAATCGAAAACACATTACACATAGATTTCCATTTGTACTCATAGTCTGTCATAACTTTTTCTTTGTAATATTTCACATACTTTCAGGAAGAAATACACACCATTCAATACTCCCAAATCTGTTTTCACGCTCAGAATCATATTGTAGAACATGAGAAAGTTCTGGAGAATAGAACTGAGGAGCAATGTGTGATGCAGCTCTGAAGTCATCCAGAAGGAGCCACGACAAATGCTTCTAACACTATAGCAAGAGAAAATGAAGACATGCATGTGTCGTGTATAGGACACATTGCTGCCTAACTGGAAAGGTTTTTAAAGAAAACACATTAACCTTCATGACAGTTAATCAGTAAAACAAACAGTATGATTTTCTAAGTTGTGAATTCCCATTAGGCTTTTAAACTTACATGATGCCTTCCTTCGCAGAAGGCTATTATCAAGGCATAGAACCCTTATTAAATTATAAACCTATTTTGATACCTTTGATAAAAGAATGACAAGTTACCTTACATCTCTGAATTTGTTAATTTTTTCCTGCTGTTGAATCTGTCATCTGACTAGTGACTAATACAGAACAAGTTCTATAAACAAAATATTACTCTGCTTCTTTGTCCTTTATATTTACCGTATTCTTAAGGTCTATGCTAATGAAGGTAGAGTTTGTCTAATTGTCTTGATTAATGGAGGAAAAAGGCAGGAGAAGAGGCTATAACTGTGGATATTTTCCTAGTCGAGTTGGTATAATAAGAAAAAAAAAGTTCTTTAATAAGTGAATAGATGCTGGTAGGATATGGTAAGGGACTGGCTATATTTTTTTTTTCCTTTGATCAAAGGCAAGTATTACACGGGAGAGATTGGATTTGAAGACTCAGAAATGGTGTTTGGTGTCCTGTTACTAAAAGGGAAGTGGCTGTTAATAAGTCAGCCCATTTTCATTCCATTAAAGCAGTATCTGTTATGTAGAAATTAAATGTGTTTATGCTTTCTATTTTTGAAGCAATTACAAATGACTTCAGCATCCTATGGGTGTCTCTTTTCAGAAGATAAAATATCAGAGGCATTTTTATATAACAGAATATTTTGGAATTGAGCAATTCCATGTAGCCTTCAGATTTCAATGAAAATAAATATCCAGACCTTGACCTTGAAATTATTCCTTTTTTTTCCTTGAGAAAGAAGTAAATATAGAGTGTACTTTACCTGTTTACCATTCAGCTGAATAATTTCTTAAGATGGATTTACTTCAAAAATCTTTTTATGAGCTAAAAGATTAGCTAAAAGGTTCTCTGGATAGTCTCCAGTTATTTGAAATATTATAACCAGTTTTAATATAACTTTGAAATAGTCCTCTTATGAAAATGTCTACATGCAAGTATATACTTTTTTTAGCCTGTTTCTTGGGTCTTGAAAACATAACTGTCATTAATGAAGTACTTTAAAAATTCCTATGATTATAATGGTAGGGACGTTTTTAGTCCGGTGGCCATCTATATTTTGTTCTACTTATTTTTGAGCTCTTGATTAATGAGATGGCTGGATTGAATTAAATCAAGTCAGAGTTTATTCCTTTTCTCATAAGGCTATTTGTTTACTACTTTTATTCTTCAGGTATCTTATTAATAAGTTTCCTTATAAGGTTTTTGACATTGAACAATTGCCAAACTCTTACTAAGTTCCAGGTAGTGTGGCCATTGTCCAAATAACAGAGCATATTAATTCCAAGTGAGCATTTTCCAAGAATAAGCTATTTGGGCTACTGACTTTATTAAGCTCTGATTTCTGGATTCCTTACAGAACATGTCAGCAGCAGCCATTGTCCTTCCACCACTAACCATATGTTTTCTGTTTGGGAAAAAAAAAATGTAGATTACGTTCTCAGCATTGATCCCATAGTCACAATAGGCACCATGTGACTATTAATTAGCTGATTTTGCACACAGACCCGTGCGTCTTCTCCCTTCATTTTGAACTTTTGTCATTTTGATATGACACAAATTTGAAGGGTCAAGCAGCCCTGGTTAGGTCAGTGGTACTTAACTGGGGTCCAAGGCATTTGTAACTTGGGGAACTGGAAGTCCACAGAGAGAACTAAGAAGTTCCATGAACTTGAATGTAGGCAACAAACCATCATACTGTTAGCAATAGTTTGTTATTATTGTCACTATTAATTATTATGATTATTAACAGAGTGCTACAGGTCTTTTGAAATATAGTAAAAAATTATTGGACTCATTATTGCCCCTTTTTGTTTAATATGTTATTAAAAAGCCCATAGATTACCATATCACAAATGTGTTTTTACTGCATTTCAGTGTAATTTGTTTTCTTTTGGAGTCCTAGGTATTTTATTTGGGGCATTTAGCAAATGATTCTGAGAAAAGGTTTGTAGTTTTTACTGGCCATGGGGAGGGACAAGCTGAAGGCGCGTGGCCCCTGCTCAGGGATGACAGGGGTGACAGGGGTGACGGTGGTGAGTAAGCCTCCCCAGAGCACGCCTGGCGGACCTGGCCAGGAGCAGGGGCAGCGTCCTAGCCTGACTCTGGCAACCACACTTGTGATGAGTCCTTCACAGGTCTGTTCTGGATACCCTTTTTTTTTTTTTTTTTTTTTGCCATTATTTTAAGTTTTTACCCTGGAATGCTGTTTATTTGTGTTGACACTTCACCCAAGCTAATGAGATCCTGGCAGCCAGCTACTGGCCCCAGCCTCCAGGCACTTGTCCCAGAATTAAAGTTTTATCAGCCCACATTGTAGTAACAATGGGATAATCTTAGGTTCTGACACATACTGCATGATTTCATCAGTGTGATTTTGGAAGCACATGACAAGTGGCAATCTTCCTCAGTGACTCCTGCTCTCTGCAGCCTTCCTCAGGCTTCAGATCTAAGCTCAAATGTCATTTCTTCTCAGAACCCTCTTTGATAAGACTGTCCCCATGTTTTATACCTTCCCAGCAATAGTGACCTTCCTTTGCTATTACATACATTTATTTGGGGGATGATCTGATAACATCCTTCTTTTCTATCAGATTGCAAGCTTCATATAGTCAGACAGGCAGACAGTGACTGGTTCTATTCATCATTGAATTCTGACCTGTATGACATAGCAGAATTTAAGTAAATATTCGTTGAGCAAATAAATGAATGAGGCATACATTTGCATTTTTAAGTTCAATATTATCTTTGTGTGATGATCTATACAGTTCAGAAACCTGTAGTCCACGAAGAGTATTTGAAATATTATAATACCTGTTTTTTTTTAAATCAATAACTTGAATAGCGTCAACAAATTTATATTGAATCCTTACCATCCAGTGACTTCTCTGCTGCTTAGTAGACTAAAACAATAAAGTTATACTTGCAGAAATCCAACTTTAAACTCAATACAAGTGACCAAAAGTCTGAAGACCGGAAATTAGAGCACTGAAAAAAGTTTGCTGAAATGTTGGACAACGGGTTCTCTCCTGGAAAAGGAAAGAAGTAGAGAAATGAGAGGTCTAAAGGATTCAAAAGAAATGAGGGCTTTTTAGATAAAAGTCTAAATACCCTCATTGAGAGTTATTCATGGGGGCAGATAAACACAAAATTTGTAAGTTAGGTTTTGCTGTGGAGCTGTCATAGGCCCATGTGTGACCACTGGGATGTTTGGCTAAAGTGATGAAGCCAAGTGGACACAGTCCTAGAAGAGTCATCCATATGGGGACTGAGTCACACAGGGTGACCAAAGCACTCGAGTGGGGAGAAAGATATCGACAAATACCCTTGGAAATGGGAAAGAGGAAGAAAGAGTATATTCCAATTACATGGGCTTCGAAGGGGAGGGTTTTAAAAAACAATAGAGTAATGAAAGTTTTATTGTTTAAAGAAATATATTCAGATACGAAAATTCATTGCACAAGGAAACGAGGAGGAAAGGGGCCTGGAGAAGCATTATGGGTGGCTTTGGGCGCCCTGGAAAAGCCAGTTGAGGAGGTTTCTTCCTCAATAAGTATGGCCACCTGGGCTCAGGAAGGGAAGGCATGAGGGCGAGAAAGATGGCTTTACACACCTGCACCTCCCAGAGATCCCTGACATGAAAGGGCCACAAGTGACACTGGAGTTTCTAAAGAAAAAATGCTTCTTACGTTTTCAGAATCTAGACTTTTCTGAGCTGCAATCAAGGGATAACAGAATGGCAAGAATATTAAAGAAAATATTAGCATGAACGTTCTGAAAATTTCAAGCGCCACGTGTCTCATGAGTCAACAGTACTTACAAATGACATGAACACTTCTGGCAAATCCACCAATTAGCCATTAAGTACTCTTTCCCCAGACATCAGCTTTACACTATGTTTATGTATGCAGAGTAGTCTATATTTTATCCTTCTTAGTTGGAGGAAAAATTTGTTTTTACAGCACTTTTTATAACTCACCAGGGGGCATTTATGACTTGGAGATAAATATGTTCTAGGTCTGGGGAGACCTTTCTTGTCTAAAGGAGAGAGGGTGGAATAAGTCCCTCCTGGTGACCCACAAATTTCTAGATGAGTCAGCTCAATTGTATCCCTAGCCTTGGAAGAAGACTTAGACATGGCATCTCACTCAGATCTTAGAAAACTTTCACAGATCTTAAGACTCACTGGGCATATAGGAAAGCCCTTATATTTATAGTTTAAAATGCTTATATATCTTGTATATTATTATACTCACATAAGATCACTGATAGATAGCAAGAACCATATGTTATAATTCTTTTGTAATCTGCATCAGCTTCTAACTCAATGCTGAAAACACACTCGGAAATCATTAAACCACCAACTTATTAGAAGTTACAAAGTCCCAGGTTAGAAAAGCAATGATCACGCTGTGTATGGCCAAGACTCCCAGGGCCCCTTAGCTTTCCATTGGAGCTCCTGTTCTCTGCTAAGGGCTGCCTATCAAAGTCATCCAAACGCACATAGGAACCCCACTATTCCCAGCTAGGCTTTCCATCGCCTAATTAATTCAATCCTACTCTTTCAAGATCACCCAGTGAGTAGCTCTATTGAGTCCAAATGACTTAAGAAGCTGGCTCTCACAGCAAGTAGTTTTATGAACTGAGTGTGAACTAGAAGCAGTGGTAAAATATTACCTGTCCCTATTGCTCTATTTGTGCTAAAGCTGTTATTTTGGAGTTGGCTATTCCTAAGTACCAAAGAGAACTAGGTTTTGAATCAGGCAGATTTTCCTAGAAGCCAGACACGTTAGATGGGGGAAGAGGGTGAAACAGACAATGCTCGAACAACCGCACACACACACACACACACACACACACACACACACACACAGAGAGAGAGAGAAAGACTAGGTTTAAAGGCTGATTATATTCACAATGTTCAGTTCTTGAGTGCTGGGCATGAGTTGAAATATTGAGAGGCAAGGCAATGTTTTTTCACATAAGAGAGATGCAAACAAGATTCCTTTCAGCTCATGGCCTCTCTGCATCATCTCCGGATGACCAGAGCCCAACACGTGCCTTGGCCAATGGTGAGTGCTAAGCACCTACTAATCCGTGTTCTGGAGAAGCTTCCAGAGACTTCCTCTTTGAGATGGTATTAATATTTTGTTTTTCGTAATCTCCCCTTTATGACATGTTGGTTCTTTATCTTCCTTGTCTCAAACATAAATATCGTAAGTGCTTGGGACATTACTTGTCTTCTCTGGTGGCTTTATAAAGTCCCTTCCTGTTAGTATGGTAAATAGGAGGCCCAAGACTACACAGGAAGAAACAAGAGGATTGCGGATGGAAGGCAGATGCATTTTGAAAGACATACAAATTCGATTTCCCTCTAAAAATCTATAAATCCTCTGAAACAACAACTACGACAACAAAAAAAATTGCTTTTTAAATTTCTTAAATCCCTCTAGATGTAGGGGTGTCTGAGAATATCGAAATGACAGGTCTCCTTCCAGTTCTGGTTTTCCTGAATAAATGAGCCCACACCCTCAGCTGTCTTTGTCATTTCCTTCTAGACACCTCCTCCAATCTTATCAATCGCTTTAAGGCTAAGAATAAGGGAGGGTGGGGCGGGAAGTTACGCAATGAAGGCAACAACAGAAAAGGAAACTGGATGTAAAAAGAAAGACTGGGAAAGAAAATTTTAGATTAGACACAAGATTAGATGAAATACTTAAATAGCCACCCACTTGGCCTTGTCTACGTGCCTTAAGAAATTGATATGCAGGATCTTAGTGGGAAAGAGTTGACCTTTCTGCAGGAAGAGAACGTGGCTTTGAGGAAGCAGCGGAGGTGGGCAGGCTCCTCCCTGGTCCCCACAGCCTCTGCACTGGGTGGCTCCCCCTGGCGCAGGCCCTTTCTCAGGGTTTCTGTAAATGAGGCAGCCAGTCACCGGCGGGGGGACTGAACCCCCACCTACCTGAAAAGGGATGTGAGGAAATACATTTTCACCCTACCGCAGCACTAACAAAATTGGGATGAAAAAACAAAATTTTCAGGGAAAACAAAACAAAAAGCCCATAAAAGCTCATCACACTGCCCTCATCTTTAAACGAAGAGAGACGTAATGGGGTGCTTCTAAAATCTGAATGAAGCGCAGACTCATTTTAAGGGGAAAAATATTTTTCTCATCCCTGAGAGTGTCTTGGGACATTTTCTTCTGCTATCAGAGCATCTCAGACCCTGGTTACAGAAATACGGATTTAAGAAAAGGCATATTCTGCAAAGATGGCTTTCAACTGTGAATTATGGTTGTAGTTGGTATTTATAACTTATATGTTGTTGGATTTTCAGAACACGTGTTCTCACTCCCAGGCTTCAGCATAAACATTAAAATGAAAAAAGGGCAGCTTAATTATGCCAGGTGTTGAAACTGAGCACAAACACTTACTGGATGTAAAGTATTTATCAAGTTATTTAAATTTTCTGAGCCTAGAAGGATTAACACAGGGCCTGGCACATAGTAGGTGCTGACTAAATTTTCCCAGCCCACGTTCACAAATGATTTTATATTCTATCTTGCATCATAATCTAGGCAGGAAGTCACTGGCTGCATCAATTTATAAAATATGCTTTCTTTCGTTCCTTTCTCTTTATGTTTTTTCCTCGTTTATGTAATGAAAAATTAGATTTCAGGAAAACATACTAAAACTTCTGTCTTAAGAAGGATTGGGTATTATTACTCCAGATCTTGAAAGATCGTCTCCTCTTTATTTCCAGGCACTGTGGAAGGTGGAGGTCACACGACTGGCACCCCCTCCAAACTCATAGACATGGTTGGATCAGACATAATAAGAAAATAATGTTAAATGTATAGTCAAGTTCAAAAGAAGGAAAGAAAAATCTCTTTAATGCAGAAATGAAGAGTGAACACAAGTCTAAGGCTATAGCTGTGAGGAACTGGATCCAGACAAAGGCCTTTGGGTGTGGAGTTTTAGGACCTGAATTGTAAAGGAGAGAAGGTCTCAGGGTTGTGTGAAAGGGAATAAGAAAAATCACAAACACAGCGCCCTGAATAAAGCTGGCAGGCCTGAGGGGACGCACCTTTCATTAAACTAGGACTAGAAAATTCTGCCTACTATCTAAGAAATTTGTAGTTTCAGAGACTGCTGAGAGGCAGAGAGAAGTTAAAAACCCATCACTCACGGTCTGGGAGACTCCTCTGGGGAAAGTAACAAAACTGGTTTGGAGCTTAGAGTCCAGGAGGAATGCAAAATGTTTGTAGAAACGCTTCAACGACTCAGGCTTCGTGGGAGTTGCGCAGTAAGTGAAGACCGAAGATGAATTCAAAGTTTGAAAATAGTATTAGCCATAAAGAAAACGTACCATCATCGGGGAGAGACGACATGTACAACAGAATATTTGAATCCTGAAGTTGGAAAAAATAATGGAGCAACTGGTACGTTATAACTGTTAACAAAACAACATTTGACAAAATATCAGCACATTGAGGCCTTTAAAAAATCAAAGATAAAGGACATTCAGTTTGCGTGTGTGTATGTGTGTGTGTGTGTGTGTAGACACATTTCCTAGCCTGTAGTTAGAGTTTTATCACTGCCAACAGACTAATCTTGGAAAGAAAATTGGTGCAGGAAACTGCATATAGGTGAGGCCTCAAAAAAGATTTTCTTGGTTTTATCTCAAAAGGAACTAGAAAAAAAAATCCATACATCAGCTTAGGACGGCAGCAAAGAGATCTAGCCATCTACCTGGGACCATGAGGGACAAGGGAAAAAGGCACAGGCATGGAATGAAACCCAGTCAGTTCCATATGTGGCAGAATGGTTCAAATGTCTCCAGCCTGTGTGGAGCTAGAGCCACAAGTCCAAACATTAAAATAAAATCTGAGACAAGCAAAACCCAGAGGTGCTGGCAGCATCCGAAGCAAGAATGCCTTCTGAGAAGAGAGTCAGAACCCAGCGTACACAAGCAGCCCTTGCAAACAATCAGTTCACAACCACAGGAGAAAACACGAGGTCGAAACTGCACATGCAAGAAGGGAGAATTACTGCCCCGAGAACTGGCAGTACGAGCAACTAGATTTATCCCATAAATATGCTCAAAAGTATAACAGATCAGGAAGAAAGAAGGGGAAGCGGTGATGGTTAATAGTGTGTGTTCTCAGATACACACACTATTGTGTGTTAGGGCACATTAGAACATTTTAGGCGAATGGACATTTTAAAGGAAATTGCTAAAAGGCAGAAATAGATGGATAATTTCAAAATTTATGGGGGCTAGGTAATAAAGAAAACTAGACAGATGTAACAGAGAAAAGGAAAAGAAGAAAAAGAGAAGCGAAGGAAAAGTGTGGAAAAAGATGCACACACACACGAACAAAACTGGTAGAAATAAGTCCAAAAATGTCAGTCATCAAAACTTTTAAAAGCTATAAAATAGTCCATCGTATATATTTTTTCTAATTTATTTAACTAATCTCATATTCATGGACTTTTCGAATGACTCCAACATTTTTTGAGAGAGTTAATACTGTTGCATTTACATGTATGTATATGCGTGCATAATTATATACACACACATAATTGGGACATTGTCTGCCAACCCTATAGGATAAATTCATAGAAGTGGAATTGCAGAATCCAAATGTTATTGTATTTTTTTGTTTTGCTTTCAAACAAATTTAACTTGCACCAGAAAAGTAAAAGAATGTGTTTCTCTACACCTTGGCCACAGTCATTTATTATTCAAAAAAGAAATCTTCACCAATCTGATGAATGACAATGGTTTATTACTATTGTTTAAATTTATATTTCTCTTAAAAAATAAATTTCTACTTCTTAATTCAGCTTTTAGGGTCATTTGTATTTTCTGCTTCCATGTTTGCCTCCCAACAGCCCATTTTAAACATCATAGCCAGAGCAAACCATTGAAAACCTAAGTCCATCACTTACCGAACCTCCCACCGAGTAGCGTTCACCTCCCTGTGATGACGCCCAGAGTCCCACGATGCGCCAGCACCCTGACCTCGGCCTCAGCTCTGGCTGCTCTTTCCTCTCCTTGCTCTCACCCCAAAGCCCCTTCTCTTCTTGAACACGTGCAGAGCTCACAATTCAGAAGGTTCTTTCTGGCTGTTCTGCTTCTCCAGCTATCTGCTTGGCTAACTGCTGACTCTCTGCTTGGCCTTTACTCAAATTTTACCTCTTCAGTGAAGCCCACCCTAAATAATCAAGGTAACCCTGCGACTTCCCTTCGGGCACTCGTGCCTCTCAATCCCTCTCACCTGACTTTTTTTCTTCCATTCAGAGTACTATAAATTATATACTACTCATATCATGTCCTTTGTTATATGCTATATAATTTGCCTACTCATTCCCCCATTACTTTCTCTTGTTATCATTCTTCTTAATTAAATTATTAATTTTTAACACACTCATTTATAGAGCTTTTCATATAACGAAATGTGGTCATTTTGTTGTTTTATGTGTAGCGGATATTTTTTCTGTACTGGTTGTTTGTGTTCTGATTTTTCATTTTATGATAAAATTTATTGATCTTATGCCTTCTGTTTTTAAGTCATATGTTAAGAGATCTTTCCACTTTGTATAATGTACATATAAACACAAATTCACATATACATACATACTTATGCATATGTGATATGTGTATATATATAGATTGATGTTAATTTTGTACTCAGAAACTTTCTTGAATTCTCTGATTTTAATGTTTCAGATTTGCTGTTTTCCAGGTATCACACTGTAATATTTGGAAACGATATAGTTCTTACCTTCTCCTTCACAGTTTTTTCTCTCTTTTCTCTCTTTTTGACGTTGGGGCTCAAAGCTATACTGGTTTCATAAGAAGAATTGGAAACTATCATCATCCACTTTCTTCAGTGGTTTAAATAGCTGTTTCTTTTCTGTTTGTTGACAGTTTTAATACAATTATCTTTGCGAACTCTGGCTCTGATGCTGTAGAAGAGATCAGTAGGTATTTTTTTGCTAACATTGCTTCCTCTTTGGAAATTGGTCTTCTGGGTCTGTTTTAATCTGTTACATTTTCCTAGAAAATCATTTATTTTATCATGATTTTCACATTTATTTTCTTAGAGTTCAGCAAAGTTTTCATTCATAATTGCTTGACTTCTTCTACATTTGTGTCTATATTCCCATACTTAACATTATTTTATACTTGTTCTCCTTTTTCTTGATTAGATTAGCTACCAACAGTGTTTTTCTATTATATGGATAATTATTTTTGAAAGAAAGGAATTCTGGTCATATTAGCCCTATCAATTTTTTTCTTCTTCACTGATTTCTGTTTTTATTTTTTAAATGTCTTCTTTACACTCCCTTGTTTTTACTTTTAATCATGTTTCAAGTCACTTTAATTGAATGATTAATCTATTAATTTTTAATCTTTCTTACTTATTAAGGTAATTACTTAAAGCTTTTCTTTAAGCACTGTTTACAGAGCATGAACAGCTCTGATTTGTTGTATATTTATTTTCTATATAATTTGCAATTTCAATTTTGATGAGTTGTTTAATAGTTTTTCCCTTCCTTTATATTAGTATCCAGTCAATTAGAGTAAAATCAGAGAATGTTGTCTGTGCCATGAGTCTTTGGAATTTACTGAAATTTCCTTTGAAATTTGATCAATGTGTATTAATGCTCCTTCGAAACTTGAAAAGAAGATACATTTTCTGTTTTTAATTCATAAAATTATGTATATAATGTGTATAATTTTTAATTTTGCACTATAACTTATTATGTTACTTAAGTTTTCTCTATCTTTATTTCTTTACTTGACTTGTCCATAAAGCAAGCAGCAAAAGCCTCATCTTAATATCTCAATATGTTCTCCCTCTCTCTCTGTCTCTCTCTCTCTCTCTTTCTCTCTCTCCTTCTCCAACCTCCCTCTCTGTCTCTAGTTTACTTCATGAATTTAGATTTCAGATAATTGGTGCTTAGATACTGACGAAAGTTAGTCTTTAGATTCTGTCCATTATTATCGTAAACTGTTCTTACTTGTTTTGTTCAATATTTTCACTCCGAATTCTGCTTGTCTGATATTGAAATTGTGGCCACTTTATTTCCGGAAACACGTCTTCCATCTTTTTTTTTTTTCCCCCACTCTTCTTAGTCATTTCGTTTCAGGTGTGTCCCTTGTTTATGTTTTGTGAACTTGTATGGTGACCTTATTATAATTTGGGAGGTTTGCTTTCTGTTTTGAAAACATTTAGCAGTTACTTCTGTAACTATAATTTAATATATTTAATATTTTATTTATTTGGAGATTATCAACTGATTTGACTCCATAAGAAATGAACAGATCCTACTTCCTTTCTGTTCTGCTTCATTTCCTTTCTTTTCACTATGTCCATATAAGAGTTGATTATATTATTTTCTTAGTTCTTATCATATCTAGCTTTACGACATTAAAAAGATAAACTTTACCTGATTTTATCCACTCTTAAACTAATAGATTTAACTCATGAACATAAAGCGAGGAATTAATTTTATTTATGTATCTTCCCCAGCTCTCTACAAACCAGTTTTGTCTATGTTGTGTGTATGTGTTTCTCTTTCTCTCAGTTTTAGCGATAGTCTTTAAGAGATACTCGAACAGTAGAACTGTCTATATGTCACGCTCTTAAAATTGGAAATTTAACAAGAATTTTATGTCTCTCTAAAAACAAATACATTTTAGAAGGTAAGGGATTTTCACATAGTCAATGGAGAGTTAACTGAGGATTTTAAGAAGGAATTTAGACAGAATAAAGGCTTGTACAGCACAGAAAAGAGTCAGTTGAATGGTATGAGTAATATAAGATAACTCAGGGCTTATGGAATATTTTCAGGACATAAATTTAAGTTGTGTCATTAAAGTAGTATTATGTACATAATAGTGTTGCAAGAAAATATTGCAAGACAAAGATAATATTTGTGAAGTGAAATAAGAATGGTTTGTTTTAGCTTCACCTGGGCCTTATATAAACACATTTCTGTTTGCTCACTAGAAAGAATTAGTTGAATACACATTCTCTGGACAGCTTGACATCCAGTCAAGAGGTACAGTCTGTGCTACTTGTCTAACTACGCAAACTTTTCATTTTGAGTTGAGTAGAAGAGGCATTTTCTAATGGGTTTGTCTTTTCATGAGAACCTCTGTACATCTCATGTAACCCCAGGAGAAAATACCTTTGGGTTTACTTGGATGGGAATTAAAAGCCCCAGAGCTGGATGTGAGTTTTATTTGCTGTGTCAGGGAAAGCCGAAATGTCTACTGGGTGACTGCTGCCGTCTCAGAAGTTCAGTCTCCGTTGCTTAGGAAGTCCCACAGGGCCAGTCCCAGGATGGGTTCTTAATCAGTTGAGTCTACCTTATGGTGCCCCCTGCAGTCCACAGGGTTCAGAGACAAGGGTTACCTTCTACTGTCTGTATCAACCACAGTGTATTTTCACTTCTCTACTATTCGTTCATACACATGGAACCATGAATAAGACTTCCTACTGACTTTATTGTGAAGTAGACATGTCCATCCCGCTGGTTCTCTAATACCGCTCAAAAGAAATTTAGATGTTTCCTTCGACGCAACATGCTTCTAACCAGATACAGACACAGTTGCAATAACTTGCCCAGCAATTCACAAGCTTCAGGTACCTTGCTTGAAATGTTATCGATACTAATAATATTGACGAAATCATCATCCTAAGAATGCCAGTCTCCTTCCTACATGCTCTAACTCAACTCAATGCTTCCAACTCAGAGATGGTTTTCAATCAATATATCCATTGTTTGAGAGTTTCTGCAACTTGGCCCTCAGCCAAAGCTATGCCCAAGACACCAGTCCTGTGTTTCCTGACTGAATTCAGTCTTTCTCATAGGTTGTCGGTGTTTAATCACTTCATGTCCACACAATATCATGGTGAGCCCTGGGAAGCATTACCACGTTTCTGTTTTTATTTTGTCACTCATTCCCCTGACTGGTTTGTTTTTAGAGGTTTAACTGAGCCTTTAGCCTACAGGCTGTTTCCTTTACACATGTTGTACAGAAGTATGTAGGATTTTTTTCAACAAGCAGTATAATGAATTTTGGAAACAGGATAGGTTTAGGGTTAGATGGACCTGCATCTGAGATCTGGGTCTGCCAGTCACTTATTGAGGAACCTGGGACAGTTTACTTAATTTCTCAAAATCTTATTTTTGCATCTGTGAGTATGCATATTTAATTCCAAATTAAACAATTATTTTGAATGAAGAAATAAAGCCACACATCTAGATTAAAAAAAATTAATAGTTCTTTTGTTTATAGATATATATGTACTTAAAGCAAAAGATTCATAGAAAAAAAATCGTGACTTACTCTCTATAATATAAAGAGGGGAAAAGGAAAGGAAAATAAGTTATTGCCATAAAAGAATAAGATATTCCTGGATGTTTTGTTCCAACATTTAAGTTAATATATTTCACAAGAAAAATCTTTCACAACTTTTGAATTACAGATGACTTCATCCAACGGTGACCACCAAGTGCGAGGACAGTGCTAGGAGCCATGAGGAACTCAAAATGCACTGGAAGAGCCTTGACCCCAGTGGCCATGTGACCCAATATTGTGAGAAGGCAACGTAAGGGCATTATGATGTTAAGACGACATGAAAACTACCTGAGAGGAACTGAGAGTGCTTTGCAATTTGAAAGAAAGAATTCTGGTTGGGGCGACCAGAGGAGCTTCAGAAAGGATGAGGGAAATCTTTTAACTGGATCTAGCAAGATGAGCAGGAGACCTCCATGCAGGGAGAGAGAAAAGGCGTTTCAGAGAATAAAATAAAAACAAAAGTAGCTGCCAGTTGTTGACATTTTACTATGTGCCAGACATTCTAATAAACACTTTATGTTATTTAATCCCTAAAGTGTTCCTGTGGAGCAAGAATTCTATCCACTCAGTAAAAGAGAACCAAGGCATAGAGGGGTGACGTTACTTGAGTAAGGTGAAATAGCTAGGAAATAAATTCAGTCTTGTTGATTCAAGATTTGTCTGGTTCTAAAGTCACTCTAGTAAAGTTGACCCTTGAAACACAGGAACGGAGGTTGAGGAGACGGTTATGGGCTCTGACTCCCTCTCTCTCCCCTTCTGCTTCTTCCTGAAAACCTGATTATCTTAAGTTGGCCCTTCACCTATGCAGATTCCAAACTTTGCTTAAAAAATACTGCTTTGGTCCAGGGTTGGTTGAATCCTCAGATGGGAAACCAGGATATGAAGGGACAACTGTATATTTAAAAAAAAAAATCCTTTTAAGTGAATCTGCACAGCTCAAATTGGTGTTGTCCAAGGGTCAAACTGTACAATGCTGCCTGTAGGAAAGTCTGTTGTGTCTGTAGAAATTAGAAAGTAGTGCATTTTCAAGTTTGGGCTGAAACAGTGTGGTAGGGTCAGATAGAAGAGAGCTTTGGATGAAAAATAGGATTTATTTTTTAAAGGCTTAGAGAATTTGGAAGTGTAGTAAAATAACTGCAAGTTTGCCTTGAATATTATTTTGACTATGGTGTTTAAAATAGGGCGGTGGTAAAATTAAAAAGCGGTAATCATTTTGGAAGCTATTGCAGTAGTCTAAGCGAGGCGTCATTAAGTCTGAACTAGCTCAGAAATGAAAACCATTGTCTAACAATTATTGAGTTATCTAAGAAACTATTGGATATAGAAACTAATCGATCATTGTTTCACGAAATATGAATAAAGTCTAAGGTTGCTGTGGAATAATAAAGAATTTGACATTTATCCCTGGAGGGAGACTCTAAATCGTGGAATTTTCTGAGTGACAGGAGTATCTTTGTTACTCATTGGCCTCTGGGATCACACCTGAATTCTTGCTAAGAAATGAGATGACCCAAGACTTGGCCTGGTCACCGGAAGCAGCAACCATGTGATGAAAGAGTTGAGGATAAAGATAAATTCAGTCACAAGGCCAACGATTCAATCAATCATGTCTACACAATGAAACCCCAGTAAAAACTCTGGATGCTGAAGCTTGGTGGAGCTTCCTGGCTGGTGAATGCATTGCGAGAGACTGAGAGGTGCTGACTCCACAGAAAGAGGGCACAGAAAATCTCACTGGGAACTCATCCAGATCATGTCTTCTAATTCTCTTCATCTCGCTGGTCCTGATTTGTGTCATTTATGATAGAACTATAATTGACAGAAGTGCGGATGGCCTGTGAAGCCCTAAAGTATGGCTTGTGTTTGAAGAAAAGGCAGTCTTGTTGGGGACCATGCCCTTTAACCTGAACTCCAGGTGGGTAGTGTCAGATTTGTACAGGCATACCTTGTTTTATTGTGTTCACTTGATTGCACTTCGTAGATATTGTGTTTTTTATGAATGAAGGTTTGTGGCAGCCTTACATTGAACAAGTCTATCATGCCATTTTTCCAACAGGCTCAGATGATGAACAACATTTTTTAGTAATAAAATTTTTTAATTAAGGTGTGTACATTGTTTTTTTTAGACATAGTGCTATCGCACACTTAACACATTACAGTATAGTGTAAACAAGACTTTTATATGGTCTGGGAAACCAAAAGAAATTTGTGACTCGCTTTAGTGCAATATTTGCTTTACTGCAGTGGTCTGGAAGAAATCTACAATATCTACAAGGTATGCCTATATTGCAATATATCAGTCAATGTCAGAATAGTTGCTCAGAAATTTCAAGCCCAACTGAAAAGCAGATAATATTAAGACAATATGACAATATTGCAAATACAGAAATCACCTGGAATTGCACTTGGAGGTATTGAAGATATTTGGAAGATTTCTAGAAATGGAAAGCTGTATATATTAGTTTCCTACGGTGCCATAACAAGATACTATAGAATAGGTGGCTTACACAATAGAAATTAGTTTTCTCACAGTTCTGGAGACTAGAAGGGCAAGATCAGTGTCAGCAGGTTTCTTAGTCCATTCAGCTGCTATAACAAAATACCAGATAGTGGTGGCTTACAGACAACAGAAATGTATTTCTCATAGTTCCAGAGGCTGGAAGTCCAAGATCAGGGGAGCTAGAATAGCTGGGTTCTGATGAGAGCCCACTTCGGGGTTGCAGACTGCTGACTCCTACCTCTGTCCCCACTTGGTGGCAGGAGAGAACGAGTTCTCTGGAGCCTCTTCTACGAGGGCTTCAATCCCAGTCATGAGAACTCTGCACTCACGATCTGATTACCTCCCCCTCAAGGCCCTACCTCCTACCATCATCTGAAGGAACACGTTGAGAGCACAGCAGGTTTGGTTTCTTCTGAGGCCTCTCTCCTCGGCTTGCAGATGGCTGCCTTCTCCCTGTGTCCTCAACTGGCCTTTTTCTGTACCTGCCCTGGTGTTTCTTCTTATTAGGTCGAGTCCTACGGGATTAGAGCTCCACCCTAACAGCCTCGTTTTAACTTAATCACCTTCTAACAACCTTATCTCTAAATATGGTTATATTCTCAAGTTCTGGGAGTTGGGACTGTAACATATGAATGGGTGGGGCATGATTCAGTCCATTACACTGTAGTTCTGAGAATCACCTAAATATAAAGTATCTGTTGAAAACATGAGACGAGAGGAAATTGTTTAAAGAATAAGAATAAAAGAGAATGAAGATAAGAGGTAAAGAAAATACTTGAGAACCTCACATAACAAAATTACACAAAGCCAGCAATAGAAATCAAAGAATATTTGAAGATCAAAGAGGCAAAAAATGATGGTAAAATGCTTAGCTATTAAAATACCACAAACAGTTAATACAATTAGTTAGTTGGTTACTCAACTAATGAGAATATATCACGGTGACTACTACAACAATGACGTAAGTGTTGAGGAAAGAGGCTAACCAAGAAGGTAACTTCCAAAAAAGTGGATGAGGCTAGGTAAAAGGAAGAATGGGTGCGCAGAAGAACAAAGAATGAATGATCATGAGAATATCTGTTTTAAGAGGCCTTTGATTAAAAACTGACCTCTGATCCACGCTTGGAAGGTCAGCTGATTGCTTCTCTGAATATCCATGGTACCCTAGGCATCTAAAAACAATGAGACATTTTCTCACTCTCCTCCAAGCCTGAAAAAAATCTCTGGCTGACTGTGCTTAAATTCATCAGCATTGGGGAGAGAGGGGAAAATAAAAATAAAATTTCTAATAGGCTGATGAGTTACGTATTATGAATAGAAGTACTACTAACTTTTATGTATTTCAGTTATGAAAGCTTACCAAACAGTCTAGGAAGGAAAGACCCTTTCACTGGCTCATTAGACATTAGAAGCCACTGAAGAATGAATAGTCTCTAATTCTGTGTTCTCTGCCATTGAATCTAGTCATTGAAATGACAATAGCAACTGAAATCAGAACCAATAAGTGATTTGATAGCTTCAAACTCGATTAAGAAAAAAGCATCGAAATCAGAAAATAGGCTTTACTAACATACACGATTTAATAAGCTCTAAAGCCACAAATTTTGCGAAAGAGAACTGTAATTGGGTCATAGCAGTGAGTACTGAAACCACTTTCAACAGACAATATTACTTCTAAAATGCATTAAAATGGTGTTTGTCTCCTGGGCATGATTTTTCCATTTACCCCTCCTTTGAGTTGTTTCTAGTCAGCTCCACAGATACAGTCAAAATTATTAGTTCAAGAACAGAAAATGGTGCCACAGGGCCACGCTCGAGATGAAGTTCAATACATATTTATTCATTGTATTTTAATCAAAGGAAATAAAAGGTAGAACCATGCAAATAATGTATCAGATTAACAGTATGGACTCGCTTTCCAGCAAAAAGGAATGAATCTGGTTTATTCCACTACACCAAAAGACCCAGCATTCCCTTTGAAAAGAAGAGTTATCTAATCTAAGCCTTGTGGTTACTACGCAGTTGTATGGTTGAGAATAGGAAATTGCATATTCGTTTTTATAAAAAAGAATGTCACGCTGAGGTAATAGTACTGAACAGAGCCTGCATTCTAGGTTAGCTGGAAGACTAGGTTTTTCTTTTCTTTTTGAATGGATGATATAATTTCCCACGACAGTGTACACAGAAGCCGTACAGATTAGTTACAAAAATGAGACATCTTCAAAGGCAAATGTCCCCTGTCCCTCCTAACTGGGGCATCTGATCCCTTTCCAAAAGATATACGCTTTTTGTATCTTTTTATGACATCTGTATTCTGCCGTGTATCATGTTTATCCTCGTCCTTGAATTATGTTTAGTCATTCCATCTTAAGTAATGCTGGAGGAACTGGCTGAGAGTAGGAATATTTAAAATTTCTCTTTTATAAACTAAACAATGTTTGTTGTCATGACTATTTTTTTAAAGTGAGACAAGAGCTGTTGTTTTGTTTTGTTAACTTGTTTTTCTTAGCGGAAGAGATAACACTGAGGATGAGGGCTTCAAAAAGTGGCTCGCTTTACAAAGCTAATGAAACTCACAGCATTTAAAGTGGGTTTTTACCTGGAGAATGAGGTGGAGTTTGACAGGACCTGGAAATGCCATTAAATTAGTAAGATACATGCCTTGTCGTGTGTTTGTCTACACACACGCGTACTTTTCTGCCAAGATCCACACTTACAACAGATTCTCAGAAGAGGTCTGTACTTTTAAAAGTGTAACAACCAACTGAGTTATTTACTCTCCTTATTTCAGATCACATCTAAAAGCATAAATATAGCACATTTATTCTTTGTATTTATTTAACATTTACTGAGTACTTATGTCTCCTCTCTCCTCTGGAAATTATAATTCAGTAGAAGAGATGCTAATTATCATAGTAAGGTTATATGCATGTTAAGGGATAATGATTTTTAAAAGATAAAAGCATGGCTCTCAAAAAAAATATAAAATGAGCACATGTAAAAGATTTTTTATTAAATTCCTTAATAATGAGGGGATCAGTAAAATGTTACAACCAGTTCAGAGCAGATTTAAAAAAAAAACTACACAAATATAGGCAATAATGATACTAAAACAAATTAATAAATCCATGCAAAACTGGTACATCCACAGGGCGATAGTTAGTTACGAGGACTGAATTTGTTTGTATTTCGTGAAAAGAGTAATTTGCATTATTATGAGTCTTAAACAGTCAGTGAAAAGCACAGATAACCTAGAAGTCTGCTCGATGAAGAACACCAATGATCTCCCCAAACCCCACTGCGGGTGTCACAGTTTTTCCTGACATGAATTCGTAGTAAGATTGTGAAAAAGTTTTTCTTTGTTTTATTTTCCTGCGAGACAAAAAACCAACAACTAATCTGATTGAGGGAATTAGAATAAGGCCCCGGGGAAGTAATACATAAAATGAAAGCTGAAGAATGAATATGAGTTAGGAAAAACTAAGGAAAAGAACGTTTAAAGCAGATTATCCAACATTTACAGGGGCTTCACACTGTGAAAGCATCCGGGACATCTGTAAAACAGTGTAAAGCTGTTAGGTGACAATGGATATGTAATTTCGAGTCTTATTTTGAAGAACTCAGAGATCCAAGTGAAGGAATCTGAGTTTTTACAATTTTCCAACGCATAGTGGGAGGAAGTGCACGTATGAAAGTCTGAGAGTGTAGCCTGTAGCTCTCAATGAAAAAGTCGCATTTATCTGGAATCATCTGTTGTACCTTCAAATTTTGTGTTACGGTTTTTAATTCAATAATGTGAGATTATGATTTACGGAGTAAAGTTCACTATGCCTTGCGCATGAGACACAGGCCTTACACTGGTTCTGCATCTTGGCTGAACTGACATTCCGGAGGGTGTCCCAGGCTCTGAGACACAGATTTTCTGGGTGCATCTGCTTTGTCTCTGGAGATACACAAGGCCCTCGAATTGAGATGCACGACAGGCATTGACGACAGGTTCTAAAAGTGTTTCTTAGTCAGAGAAGAGACACGGTTAGTTTTTGTTTGTTTGTCTGAGGGAAGTTACTGGCAGCTCCATGAAGAGAATGCAGATCAGCACTGACTGCGTGGGCTGTGGGAACAGCCCGGAAGAGAGATGGGAGGGCATGGACTCGGGCGCTGGCAGTCGGATGGAAAGAAAAAAGCTGTATTAAAGAATTAATTAGAATTTTCTGACCAATTGGCTGCAAGGGATAAGAGAGGCAGTCAGATATATAGATGTTTTGCTGGTCGAATCAGAGTTGGCTACTAAACCACAAGAGTTGGTGAAAGGTTCGCAGTTGTATATTTGGGAAATAACCAAATCCCAGGTTTCTTGGATTGCCCATAAATCTCTTCTTTTGACCCATTTAGCTGGATTTGTAGAAGACCTGTCTAGCTTTAGAATCTGTCTTGTTCTTTTTTTAAACTTGGGATTCACATAAGCTATGCACGTGAACAGGTAGCAGGTAGGTCACCATTTTAAGACACTACGGGAGACAAGACAAAGGTCTTTGCATGATTAGAAGGCATGTTCTAATCCGTGCTCATCTGTAAATAAGGCATCCATGATTAAGTTCCCGTATGACAACAACATTGCCATTTTCCTAATTGCGACGAAAGAAAATTCACTATGACAGTAACGTTGCCGTGAATGTGAAGGCGCAAAGCAGAGCCGCATTTAAACTTATCTGCCTAAAAAGATGTCTCTAACCTGGCATGTTAGCAAATGAATCGCATACAAAAATTTCTCCTAAATCCTCATATAACTGAACATTCAGAAACATAACAAGGATCTTTCAAGGACAAGCTATAACAAAAAGAAACTATACATATGTAAAGTTTCATTGGATGACAAAAGGTAGCACCTAAGAAGATAAGTTCTGTGCTGAAGTAATCTTGCTGAATAAAGTGCTAGAAACACACACACACACACACACACACACACACACACACACACAGACCCACATGTACGCACACACACATGCACGCACACACCTCCTGTGTTTCTAGAACTAGAGCGACAGGCTTTAAGAGAGCTAAGACACAAGCCCCAGTCCTCCCGTATTCCAGGCGGCTGGCCTGGTTTAAAGGGCTTCTGAGGAGAATGATCATAACTTCTT
Source organism: Pteropus medius (assembly GCF_902729225.1). Lineage (NCBI taxonomy): Eukaryota > Metazoa > Chordata > Mammalia > Chiroptera > Pteropodidae > Pteropus > Pteropus medius. The sequence continues at coordinate 3,568,934 of NW_024350926.1, read as the reverse complement.
TAATATCACCTGGTCTTAAACTTTCCCACAAGTCTGGTCATGGAGAGATTTCCCAAGAAGTCTGCTTTGAGTATTTATATTCGTCTGACTTCTAAGAAAAAGCCAAGAAACTGACAGAGAAACAAAGAATACCCCAAAGACTCTTAGAGATGAACCATACTGTAACGTTGCACATTTCTGTGACATGATATATTAGAATAGAGGGGTTTTGCTTGGATAAGAATCAGAAATTTGGGGGGACAACAGCTATGAGCACATGCATCCTTCACCCCACCACGGAGCCTTGTTTTGCTTAGCGCACCATGGGTCTAACGGTCCGGGCTGAGTGGATATTCCCAGCTCGCCTGATTTCTCATGATACACATATTCGCATGTCCCGGACAAGACCATTTCCAGTTTTCAGCACTTGCAGTTCTGGGAAGGGGGAGCTAAATTATGTGAGAGCGCTCCCAGTGGGAGAACACATCCACATAGCTGTCCTAGAAGCAATAAACCTATGGTAATAAGGAGAAGTCAAGGTTGGGCAAGTTTGAGGCCTGAGACAATGTGTTCGATGAATTACAACAGAAGGGTCTTAGCATCGACTCCAGCTGACATCTTAAGTACAGAGTGGCTGGCTTAGGCTCAGTGGAGAAAACAATTATTTCTGGGGCAACTTATGAAGATGAGCCCCATAAGCGGCTTTCATTTCCTTAGAAAATATTAATTAGCACAACAAACATTATTAAGCATATTATGGTTACTGAGAATACAAAAGAGAATACAAAGACCCTTTCAAAGGACTCTTAGTATTTTCAGAAATTACTCATAGGTGTGACAACAAAAACAAAACTAGAGAATATTCATACCTATAACTCGTAAGTTAACTCTTTTCATGGAGAGGAAAGGCAAAAGAATATCTAAAAGCAGTAAGATTTTCTCAATAAGATAAAAGCTTACGATTCTCTCATTCACACCGCTGCTATGTTCTCTTCCAAGTCTTATCAGACTTTTCAAAATGCCACCTGCCCTTAATAAGAAACTCTTATTTTGATTAATTACTTTCTACGATATATGTGAGTCGATTTATAACACTGAATTTCCTGTAAAAGCAGAGACTACTGTATTCCAATCGCTTCACTTCCAAACCTATGCAGGAACCATCTCTAACTTCCTAGTATCGGCCTCTCCACCTGCAAAATGGGTTTAACAATATACATTCACCTAATGATTTCCTTTTTATAAGTATCAAAATAGGTAAGTATATACATAAACCACAAAGAGGAGTAGCTTACCCAGAATAAGCTATCAATTAACGCCAGCAATTACTGTTATTTCTTTCCAGGTTATTTTGGTTTCTATAAGGCAGATGTCCCTAAACCCTCTGGGATCTTTGTCCTACTCTTTAATCCTGTCCATGGCGTGAAGCGCTGTTACCTAGGAAGTGGACAACAGCCACTGCTCACATTTCTCACATGAGAGGGGCTAATCTAGCAACCACCCCAGTACGGGGAGTGGGTCTCCACTTTCCTTCTTCCTCATCAGGCCCAGCGGGAAGCAGAGTTGGAGTGGGCCTGTTCTGTGGACTGCAACTTTCACTTGAGTAGGCAGCTCCAAGGTCCAAAAGGAGGGTAGGGTGTGAACAAGCATATTTTTGCACTCATTAGGCTTCATCTGCTCATGCTCTGGTCATATTTCTCAAATCACACAGAACCTGGGAGCAGGAAGAGAGGTGATTTTTATTCAGCTGCTTCAAAAGTCCCAATACTGTTGACAGCACATGTAACACTACTAATAGTGTGTGAGAGTAAGAAATAAAAGCTCTCTCATTAATCAGTACTCATTACATATGAGCCAGGCCAGCCTTTGGTCCCATTAAGAAGCTTCCTCTAGCTATCCTGTGTCCTAGTTCGGGCAGGGCTTCTTCTTGCTGGCAGTCATGCGGACATCACTCAAGATCCAACAGAAGCCGTGATATGTGTGTGCTGGAAGGAGTAGGAGGAGTTCTGGAAGAAGATATGAGAACCTATTTCCCAGAAAAAGAGACTCAAACTTTGGCTTGATCAGAGTCACTGGAGGGCTTGTTAAAACACAAGATGGCTGGGCTCCAACCTCAGAGTTCCTGACAGCATCGGTCTAAGGTGGGGCCTGAGAAGGGAATGTGTAACCAGCTCCCAGGGACTGTCTGTTCGTCTGGGATCGCACTTTGAGAACCACTGTGTCAGAACTATTTACAATAATGTGTGTGTGTGTGTGCGTGTGTGTGCGTGTGTGTGCAATGAGAGTATGTGTAACCTTCTCTATATACTTCTAGGGTTGATCGAATGGAAAATTCAGAGCTGGAAAATACGATAACCAAAACAAAAAGCTCAGTGAATGGGCTCAAAAGCAGAATGGAGAGAGCAGAGGAAAGAATCAGAGACGTGGAAAAAGGAATAGAAATTTACTCAATCTGAACAAAGAAAGAAAATAGAAAGGAAACATACTGAACAGTGCCTCCAGGCCCAATGGTACTATAACCAAAGATCTAATGTTCATATCACAGGAGTCACAGGAGAGAAGAAGGTGGGCAGGGTTGAAAAAGTAGTCAAAAAATACTGGCTGAAACTTCATACTACTTTAGTTAGTTTTCTGCTCAAATTGTCCCTCCCGGCTTGGGCATTGGGGACTTTCAATTGTCTCCAGGGCTGCTCTGACTTACCCCATCAAGGTATATGATTTCATTTATTTGTTTGTTTGTTTGTTTGCATTTTCTTATTCTCTGGCACAACAAGATGCTCTACATTCATCATAGACATTTTCTGTCCAGTCCTGGAGTGAGTCATTTCACCATGAATACCGGTTCCTTTGATAAGAGGATGGAATGAGAAACCAAGATCTGGGTGCTAGATGCCCTTGTTGTTATTAGGGTGTCATTTCTTTTAGGCCCTGACTGTTGACAGAGCAAAAAAAAATACGTTTTTATAAATATAAAAAAAATGTGTGTGTGTATATATATAAACAAACACACACACACACATATCTATAAATATTATGTGTCTATAATAAGCTAAACATGAGTTTATTCTGATGTCTCCAATGCTAACCCATTGCCACATGACCATTCAGCCTCTTCCCTTGCTAATCTGTAACTTCCCACTCCGACTGTGAGAAACCTGGCTCCCACCATCCGTCCTCCATTTACTTTATGCCCAATTTCAGGATACAGGTATAACAACATCAATATTGGTAGCCCCTAATCCCATAGGAAACAACTTTATCAACTAGAGTACAGTAATTACATGTGGTTCTTCTTGCCTTTCATCTTACAGACTCTGTACATCTTCAGAGATTCTTAGATGAGCACCTGCCCCCTCATCCTCTTCAGTGAGGCTGTTTTGCACATATGTAAATCAGATTTCATTGGCACAGTCTGCATTTCTTCCCAGAATCTTTCAACATTCAAAAGACACTTTTAAATTTATATATATTAAGGTTCACTACAGTTCTACGGGTCTTGAAAAATATATTATAGCTTGTATTCATCATTACAGTATCATAGAATAACTTTACTGCCTCCAAAATCATCTGAGCGTCACATGTTTATCCATCTTCTCCCCAAACTACTAGCAACCAACGTTCATTTTATTGTTTCTATAGTTTGCATTTTCCAGAATATCGTATAATTGGAATCATATAATATGTAATGTTTTCTGGCTTCTTTCACTTAGTAATATGCATTTGAGTTTCCTTCATATCTTCCCTAGCTTGATCGTTCATTTCTTTTTATCACGGAATAATATTTTGTTGTATAGAAATACTACAGTTTATCCACTGTAGTATTTCTATACTACAGTGGATAAACTGTAGTATAGAAATACTATAAACAGTTCTTCACCACTGAAGAACATCTTGGCTGCTTCCAGGTTTTGGTCATTATTAATAAAGCTGCTATGAACATTTGTGTTAAAGTTCTTGCACGAACATAGGTTTTCAAATCAATTAGGCAAAATCTGGGAGCACAACTGCCAGACTGTATGGTAAGACTGTATGGTTAGCTTTTTAAGATACTGCCACACCGTCTTCCAAAGTGGCCGCACCATTTTATACTTCCTCTTCTTGTTGTTTCTCACGCTCACTAGCTTCCGTTACTGCCAGGGTTTTGTTTTTGTTTTTATTTTTGTTTTTTCCCTATCTTAGCCATCTAACAGCTGTATAGTGGCATCTCGTTGTTGTTTTGGAATTTGTGCTATTATTTTCATACATTTACTTCTACATATATTATAAACCCCAAAATATATTGTTTCTATTTTTGCTGTAGCAATCGATTATCTCTTAAAGAGATATAAATAAGAAAAAAAATAGATATTTATCCAAGTGGTTACCCTTTTCATTTGTGTAAATCCAGATTTCTATCTGGAATCATTTTCCTTCTGCCTAAAGGACTTCCATTAATATTTGTTTTAGTACAGATTTGCTGGCAATGAGTTTTTTCAGCAATTGTAGGTCTAAAAAAGCCTTTGTTTTGTCTTAATTTTTTAAAGATACTTTTGTTGGTTACAGAATTATAGGTTGACAGGTTTTAATTTTTCTTCAGTAAATCACTTTCTTCCAGTCTTCTGGCTCACATTATTTCTGACCAGAAATCTGTGGTCTTCCTTATCTTTAGTCCTCTATGTAATGTCTTTTTGACCCTGTGGCTTTTTTTAAAGGTTTTTTCCCCTTGTGCTTGGTTTTTAGCAATTTGATTTGTGCCTTCATGTAGTTTTCTTCATGTTTCTTGTGCTTGGGCCTCATTGAATTTCTTGGATCTGTGGGTTTACAGTTTTCATCAAACTTAGAAAATTTCCAGCCATTATTATTTAAATAATTTTTCTGTCCACTTTTTCCTCTTACTTCTCCTTCAGAGACTCCGATTATACATATATAAAACTGTTAAGTTGTCCCCCTGCTCTCCTGGATTCATTCTTTCTCTGTCTTCTTCCTCTTTTTCCTTGTTAATATATATATTTTTACTCTCTGTGTTTTATTCTGAATTGTTTCGATTGCTATCTGTTCAAGCTTACTAATCTTTTTTCTCTGCAATGCCCAAACTGCTGTTAAAACTATCTCGTATATTTTTCATCATTGTCATTTTTCTCATAGAAAAGTTTGATATTCATCATCGGTTATGTCTTCTAAATCTCTATTTAACATTTGTTCAATCTTCCCTCTAGCTCGTAGGATATAGGAAATAATAACCGTTTTAATGTTCTTGTCTACTAATTTCATAAGTGTGTCATTTTCTTAGTTTCTATTGACTGATTTTATTCTTTGTGGTTTATATTTTCCTGCTTCTCTGCAAATCTGATAATTTTTCATTGGATGACAGAATATGAATTTTACTGGGAAATAATTTGATCTTTTCAAGTCTTGCTTTTGTGCGTTAGTAAACAGGACCGTGGCAGCAGTCAGTTATGTGTTCATTCTGCCCCACGAGAAAGGCACAATCCTTCTCAGTACTCTACTGAATGCCTTGAATTATGAGATTCGGCTCTCTAACGGGTGGTGACAGGAAATGTTCTAAGCCACATGGAAGCTCCAAGTATCATTTCCCCTAACTCTTCTGAGTTCTTTTCTTGGTCTTAGGTAGTTTCTTTACATGCACATGCTGATGAGAACTCAGTTTACGACTTGAAGGAAATGCTCTAGAAATTTCTGGAGTTTTCTTTTTTTCCTATTCTCTGTCTCTGTCCTTTTCCCTGTGAACTTAAGCTTCTTCAACCTCCCTAGACTCCCAGCTCTGTCTCCTCAGTTCAGAGAAGTGAGCAAACTCTGCCTGGGTTCTTCCTTCTTGTACCACTGTCTGGAACCTGGAAGTGTTCTCCAGGCAGGAAACTAGGAGAGTTGTAGGGTTTCCTCCATTTGTTTCCTGACTGTAAGTGACCAATATCCTTCGCTGTCTGATGTTTAACAGTTTGAACTCCATCATGTTATATAATTTGTCCACCGTTTTATTTTTTTATTGTAGTCGAGAGGGTAAATCTGGTCCTTGTTGCCTCACACAGGCCAGAAACAGAAGTTCTATTACTCATTTTCACATGAGTATAGCTCTATTTCTACTATTTGTTCAAGAATAAGTTACAGAGAAGCAAGAAAAGTAATCCTGGGCTGTCAGCAATTTTAAATGACAATGTGTTATCTCAAACACATCATTATCATATCTTTTTTGTTCCATGCTTTGGGGACATATTTTCCCAGATGTGAATAGATCTAGACAGATTAGCAGAGCTCAGAGTGAAGCATCTGTTTATCTTCTGCAAGGCTATTGAATTTACTTATTCTCCATTGGCTTTGATCAGGAGCTAGTATTTTCTGTTTCTTCTTAACTGTGCTTTACATCCAGATGAGTTTTCCTATTTAGGAGCCCAAATTTCAACAAAATCTACATCTCACAGAGATGTTTATTACTACAGCCCACCCACGCTCCCTAAGATTATCATTTACTTTTAAAGAAGTCTATACCTCGTTCAAGATGCGAACAGATTCATTTATTTTGGTTTTCGGCAACCTTCCTCAATCCATCTGAATTTTAGAAAGTTTGGCAGATATTCTTCAAAGACTGTGGTTTAGGGAAGTAGCTGTTTTCTATCGTCACTTCAAATAGAATTTTCTTTCTTCTTTTTTGCTTTATTTGTTGTTGTTCTTTTGGGTTGTTTCAAGAAGGGTCATAGATTTTGCAAGTACATCACCATAATTCACTGAAAGCCCTACCTCTATTAATGAAGCTTTAAGTTTCCCCTTCATCAAAGTCTGAAACTTCAGCCACCTTTTTAAATACAGAGAGCAAATGCACAGGATGAGTTAGCTGTTTAATAGTCAGTTATTTTGAACAATTTCTTTGATATGGATCTCCTCGTACGGCCACTAAAACATTGGTCTAGGCCTTTAACATTGCATGCTCGACTACTGAAAATTTTCTTTCCGAATGTCATTTTAGACCCTCCTTTTCTAAAAAGAATGTTCATATTGACTTAAGAGATGATAGGCAGATACAAGTCTTTGCTTAGACCCCATCTTTTCAGTAAGACCTACGCTGACTACCACATTTATCACCTACTCTCCCCTGACACTAGTCTCCCTTATCTTGCTCTAATTTTTACTTCTTTTTATAGAACTTATGGTAAAGCTCTCTAATGTATATCAGAGATATCAAATAAAGTTATATAGTATGTACTATAAATACTCTATACTTTATAACCTTTAATATATAACTTCCCTTTTTCATTGTTTATTGCCTGTCTTGCTTTGTTAGAATGTAAGCTCATAGGAGCAAGAAATCTTTTATTTTGTATTGCTGTGTTTTTTTGTTCACCTAGAACAGAGATTGACATTTAGTAGGTTTTAATACCTATTTGTTGAATTAATAAATATAAAACATAAGCCACGTAATGGAGGAAGAGAAACGAATGAGAACATGGAACTAATTGCTGCATTTGCTGAGTTTCTCGGCAGAAATGCAGGAATGTGATGAGTTACGAAGCTCGTTTTTGATGTAGACTGAAAATGATCTTTTATCTATCATAAAGCTCAAAATAATTACTGCAAAACCCTTCTATTTTGTCTTTCTGCTCTTTAAAATTCATCTTTCTTATTCCTATAGGCTCCTTCTTGCTAAACTGCAGCTTTACTATTGAATATATTCTGCTCACAATCTTAAGGCGCATTCACGTTTGCTATAGGATAGTGTCAACTTCTTAGTGACATTCGAAGTCATTTCTAGCCTGACCCTGATTTACTCTCTGTCCTTTTTACTCTACAGTTTTCTAAACATTAAACTTCAAAGATATCTACTATCTGTTCAAAATGTTAATGAAAAATCTTTTTAAGAGTACGACACACCCCTCCTCCCCTCTGTTATTTACATGATTCCTGCTGTCTTGGTCAGTTCGGGCTGCCCTAACAAAACACCGTAGACTGAGCGGCTCAAACAACACATTTATTTTCTCACAGTTCTGAAGGCTGGAAAGTCTGATACCAGGGTTCTGGGAGGGTTCAGTTTCCAGTGAGAGCTCTCTTCCTGATTTGCAACCTTTTCACAAAGTGTTCCCATGAGAAGGCTCTCGGGCACTTTTCGGCGCCCCTCCCCGTCTTCCTGTTGGATCAGGGCAGCACCCTTCTGATCTCATTTAACCTTAATCACCTCCTTAAAGGCCCCAGCTCCAATCTAGTCATGTGGGGTGGGGAAGTGGATAGAGCTTTACGAGTTTTGGGGGAAACATATCAGTCCCACGATACCTGTGTATCTATTCTGGGTTGCCCTTGACTTATCCATCTCTCTCTCTCGCACCTGTTAAATTATTTCTCTTCCAAAAATACTTTACATATCGTTCATTAATTTTTTTTTTTTTTTGTCTTCTTTGAGCTCCTATGACAACTATCAGAGGCACTGGTTTGGAAATTCATCATACACTACTGCCTAACACTTTTAGTATTTGGATGCTATTTATCACTTGTGTTTATTAACCTTTTAAGTGTTTGTACCCTTTCTTTTTAACTAAACTGTAAGGTCGGTCAGAGGCTACAACATATTTCTCCACATCCTATAAGCACTTGGCATGTATTCAATACGTAAATGTTAATTTTCATTTTTTTCATAGTTTTCTATAATTTTTAAAGCCTTAGAATGTATAAAAACTAATCTGAGTCTCATTAGGTTACCTGGATAGGTAATACTAATCTTATTTAAAGATGAAATAAAAACTCAGAGAAGCTATGTAACTTGTCCAAAATAACACAGGTGAGCAGAGGCTCCAAGTCTAAGCTCTGAGGGCGGCTCTGTGTTCAGATCTCTTTCCAGCCACATTTGCTAAATTAAGTACAGTAAAACAAGTTTCCTTAGTTGTCCCTCAAATAATGCGACCACAAAAATAAGTCCATCCTCCCACCCCGGGTAGGCGGATTTCTAATAAAAGGTAACTGAACACATTATGTGGCAGAAGTCCTACTCACTTGCCTGTATATAATGTTCCCAGTCACCACTCAATAATGCAAGGTTAAGTCTTTTGTCCTCACTGAGATTCAAAGGCACACCCAGAGCCTGTGCTTCCCCAACTCAGGGCCTCCCCTCCCTGCAGCATAAAGGGTCACTCATTGTCTCTGAGGCCTGCATTACTATATTTTTCAGACACAGAACCCAACCCTAGTTTGACTGTGCAGTATCCTTATGACATCACTGACTATGACAGTGCACCTCGGGCCTGGGCGTACGTCAGTAGCAGGAGTGGCATTCAGCCCTACCCCCGAGGGATTGATTCTCAGTGCTCAGAGCACCAGTGGGTCAGAACCCCTCCAGTAATAGCCTCTGCTGACTCCAAACTTCTTTGACTTCCTTTCCTCTGGACTTGGTCATTTTGAAAAAGGCCATCAGATCCACTCCGAGGACCAGCATCTTTATTCCTGACCCAGAATTCGACTTAAAGGAGTGCTTTATGCAAATAAATCTACATAAGAGACAACACCTTCTTAGAAAGAGACTGAAAGGCTTTGATTTCGGAGAACTGGCTCTGCATTCCAGCCCTGGTCTAACTATCAATGTGAACTTGGCAACGAAATTTCTCTGGGTTCAGTTTTATTTATAAAATGCAGATAATCTTTGCCTCGCATGGTTGAAAGAGTAGAGATAACGTACATGTTAACAGCATAGAGATATTTAAAAAAAACCAGAGAGATTAGAATAGTTCCTAATAGGCGTAGGAAGTCAGTGATACAGAACTATTACTGAGAGATGATGGGTTGTGAAATTCTTTCTCTCACTTCGAGTAGCCGCAGATGCTAATGAGAAAGGCCGCAGGCTCAGGGTTAACGGGAACGAAATACTAGGTCAGAGTTTAATAAGCTTATGTTGTATACTACAGACAAATGTCTCTCAGTACACGGCTTGGCCTGAATGTGGTGTTTAGAAAACACTTGTGACCACAGGACTTGCCCCTCCGCCTACCCGCCACTGTGTCCCCTGCCCTGGGGACCAGGGAGCACATCCGAAGTCAGTCCCAGTTTAACTGCAAATGGCCAACTTTCACTGCCCCGAATTGGAAACCTCTCTTTGGTTTTTCAAAAGTCATGCAAAGATAGAAATCAACATATATCTTGATTTTTAAAAAATTTTTCATAGCTACACGTGTTGACCCTGAAACCACAGTGTTTGTATATGATCTCCCGGGACAATTAATATAGGTTGCATGGAGTCATCATGCCCCCTCTCCCATCTCTAGTTCTTCTCCCGTTTGCCTGGCAGGAGGGCCAAGGGACCCAGGGTCTCCTCCATGCATCAGCGACACAGACAAAGCCAGGTGCCATGTGTGAGGGGTGTGCGGGAGCCAGCTCACAGCACCTGACAAGAGCCTGTTATAAGCATCTCTTTCCTATTGCCTGGTCAGCGATGACATGTGGTAGCTCAGAATCGGACATGGCGGGGGTACACTAGCTGGTGGGCATATGCTACCAACTGGGGCCTTTATTAGGGGAGATCAGGTTGTAAACATTTACCAGTATAAGTCTGAGTCTGACCTGAACACATCCTTCCCCCATCCTTACACCAGCCTGAGGGTCTTTAACAAATGCAGAATCTCAAATGCAGACTGTTTACCATTGAACTTTGATATCTGCTAGAGGAGAAAGAGTTAGTATAATATTTGACACCCTGTGAAGCTATATGTTTTGGATTATTAGAAGTGTGTTTACTTAATAGCTCTGAAAAAGATAAAGGTTAACCCAAAAAGTCAATGTCGCTGACAGACGAGTGAAATAATAAACAGGAACCTGGCAGGGGTTTACACTGAGGAGGCCCACATATCACTCCAAACCTCTCTGGTCTGGCTATCAGGCTGGAAATCTCACAAACCGGGGCTGGCAACGGATATTTCCAATATTTCTTGGGTTTGGCTCTGTCGGGGACACCACAAGCTCGGTTCGCTTTCTTCTGTGGTATTTGCTTTACTTCCGATTCCGCCAGAACCATGAAGTCAAAGGATCAGACACACAAAACAAAGAGCATGAAAAAGAAACCAGGGAGGGAATGTGAAGAACGACCTCGACTCTCGGCGAGGATCTGGTTTGATTTTCATGGCAAATGTCCTCGCGCAGTTCAGACCGACTCCAGTTGCCCCTGCTCCTTTTCGTCTGCTCCCATTCCACTCGGCAAGGTTTCGCCCCAGAGATACGAACCCGGTGCCATAAATTTGTTGCTTTGGTTTCTGTCAGGAACACTGGCAGGTAGCAGTGAACCTGCTTTTGGAACCAATCACCTTGGCAGATGAAGATTTTCGACTTGTACTGAAAGCAAATTTGGTGTTTCCTGTGCATCTGTGATCAGGACATACAAGGCATTTTTTTTTTCTTTCTCCCTCAAGAGTATGTGTTTTGAAATACAACTTAAAAAAAAAAAAAACAATCAAGAAGGAACGCCGTGAACTCATTCTGCCTCTGCCAAAGGTGCCCGTCCCAGGCAGGGCACATACAACAGAGCAGAACGGCCGGAGTCGACTCAGGAAGGCATTCTCTCTCCTTCCCAATTAAAGGTCATTTCCAATGCATCATGAACTTCTACATGGAAACAAAAACTCCTAAGTATTTTACCACAATTTTCAAGAAAAAAAAAATGAGGTGTGATGGGATAGAGGCAGCCAGGAATGTCGGGGAATGAGGTGCCAAGTTGGGAGGTGTGCCAGGATTAGCCATAATCTCTTTCTTGAGACTGATCAAAGTTCAAAGCTGCCTGCCCACGGCTCTGCACGGAATCTCCTCTACTTTCATTGCATGGAGAAAAGCTTGGCCTTCTGGCCGCTCAGGAGGTCCCAAGCATACCTTTCAGCCACGGCCCGCCTTGGAATACCTGTTCGACTTAGCCTTGCCTTGACTTGTACATGTAATCGAATTCTGTCGAAAGTCGGAATTAAAGAAATAGAGAAAATCAGGAATTCTCTCTCGAAAGACCAGAGAATCCTCACAGATATTTACGCTGACTCCCATACCACTCAGCCACATCAAAGGGAAAAGTGGAGCTGGAGGCTGTTCCTGGAGGGGTGCGGAAACGGGGCCCCACCTTGGTGTGCTGTGCACCTGCTCACCTGCTCCTGAGGCCAAGCCCACGTGCTGGCCGGCACTCATGCTGAGGGGGCCAATCCTTGGCTCCACACAGCAGGCAACTGGGATTCAAGTCCCGGTTCCGCCACTTCTTGGCCCGAACAATTACTTAGAGAGTTCGTTTCACAATCCTCACTCAACAGGTGAGGAAGATAATAACTAACTGATTCACTGTGAGGCAACAGGTGAGTCAGCGCAGGTACCACACTCGGTACAAGGTTTGTCTCATAGTAAGTGCTAAATATGGGCAGCTTTAACTATTACCAAACATACCAAGTCAGGCCTCTCCCAACGTGCGGTCCAGGTTCAGGGAGTAGGGCTGGACTCACCTTCGTGGACAATGGGGCAGCGCTCAGCATCGCAACCTGCTTCTTCCCTTGGTGCCCGTTAGCTGCCTCACCCCAGCAGCAAGTGGCAGTGTCCCCCGCCGCTCAGTTCTTTGGTTTCATGTTTTTTGTTTTTAATTGATACCCAGAGTAGGAACGTTACTGTTCATATTCTTTTGTTTTTTTCTTGCCATCAGTCCTTCCGATAGAAGCAGTCAGGGTGTTACCTGGAGTTTTCAAGATGGGAGGATGAGGTAACCTCTCTCCCAGGGAAAGAGATCTTTCTTGATTGCTTGCCCAAGAAAGAGCCAAAGTTAAGAAAATCCCCAAGGCGACTGGTTCTTCTAACTGTATTTTTTTTTAGAGCCTACTACGTGCGAGCACAAGGCTACCCCAGAGGATACAAACGTGAGTTAGACACTTTCACTAGAGAAGTTTCTCAGAACTGAACTGCACGCTCATCACTGTATGTGACTCTAGAAGACGGACGATATGCCAATGGCAGCATGACAAATTCTCAGAGGTCACAGCAGTCCCCCTTATCTGTGGGGGTTACGTTCCAAGGCCAGTGGATGCCTGAAAACACGGATGGCGCCGAACCTTTTACATATTTTTTCCCATACATATACACTATGATAGAGTTTAATTTACAAATTAGGCACAGTAAGAGCTGAACAATAATTAATAATAAAATAGATTATAACGATGCATTGTAATAACAGTTGTGTCAATGTGGTCTCTCTCAAAATAACTTAATGTACTCTACTCACCTTGGCACTTAAAGGAAGCGCTTTACAGCTTCTTCGGCAGATCCGAACCACCAGCATCGCTGTTCTTACACTTTGGGGCCATCACTAAGTAAAATAAGTGTGACGGGAACACGAGCACTGTGATACCACAACAGCCGATCCGATTACCGAGAGGGCTACTCAGTGACTAGCGGGTGGGGAGCATCTACAGCACAGAGACGCTGGAAAAAGGGGGTGATTCGCGTCCTGGGCAGGACAGATTGGGACAGCGTGAGATTTCACCTGACCATGCAGAAAGGTGCGCAGTTGACAACGTGAATTGTGTACTTTTGGAATTTTCCATTTAATATGTTTGGACCAAGATCGACTGAAACCACAGCAAGTGAAATGGCAGATAAGGGAGAGACTATGTATTTTTCAGAATCCTCACATCTCCGTGACTGAACTTCGTGAGTGAATTTACACTGCCGTGCGGTGGAGCACAGTGTAACGGCCGGGCCTCCGGATGCTCGAGCTTCACAGACCCGCCCGAAAGCACAGCATCGTCCCAGACGAGCCAACCCACCTCCCCCTTGGTCTCAGCTGTCTCACGTATAAAGTGGAAATAACCGTCTTAGGGCTGCTGTGAGGACGCCATGAGACAAGGCATGGGGAGTGCTGAGGAAAGCAGCTGACATGGGACCAGCCTTCGATACATAGTACCAACCAAAAACAGTAATCAGGAAAGGTTATTTTAAAAAGTGTAACTACAAGTCTGTTTCACAAGGCAAATTAAAGGTATGCTTGACTTTCGCTTCAGTAATCAGTCTCCGACTCTCTTTCCCAAGCTCCACCGCTGTTAACCGCACCCTCAGGCTGCGGTGCGTCTCGGCCCTGGCCACACAGAAGAACCATCTGGAGGTTCACAATCTCGCGTCTGGGCTTCACCCCTAGACACGCCGATCAACGGCTCGGGGGTTGGTCCCCAGCCTTGAGCATTTTTTAAAAATCGCTCCAAGTTGGTAGAGTTAATGTTAAGAACAGTTTGGGTCAGAAGAACGACAAGCACAAGTTGGTTCTTGTCGACCGAAGCTGACCTGCGAACTCTAACCTAATCCTGCTTCTGTGGTTTGGCTGCCGTGGAGCGATTTTGAAAAACATGGCCCTGAGACCGAAGTCCAATTCTCTGATATAAGACATGTTAAAACAGTCATGTCCAATTGCCAGCACCTCAGAGAGCGCTGAGGCCCAGGCTTCCACGGCGACATCTGTGTCTGTACAGTCGTTTCTTAGGAAGATGAATAACGATAACACTGCTACTATCAATAATGACCGTTTATTCGGCACTTACTTTATCTGCTGTGGAGTGAACGTTTGTGTCTCCCAAACCCCAGTTCACATGTTGAAGCTTTACCCTCCAATGTGATAGTATTTGGGGTCGGGGCCCTTAGCAGGTGATTAGGTTTTGATGATGTCATGAGGGTGGGACCCCCATGAGGGCTTAGTGTCCTTGTAAGAGGAAGAGACACCAAAGCCCTTTCTTTCTCTCCTCCATAGGACATAGTGAAAAGGTGGTCGGTCATTCACCTACCAGGAAGAGAGCCCTCACTGGGACCAACCGTGCTGGCACCAGCCTCGTCAAAGTATGGTTATTAATTTACAGATGAATAAGCTGTCCGGCAAAGTGATGAATAGTACTGGCCCAAGACATAGGAGGAGTGAGCCTCTGCCCCATACTGATGGCAAGAGCGGGGATGTGGTTTTTAACGCCTCTAAACCTCAGAGAACTGCGGTGAGGAGTAAAGGAGGTAATGCACGCCCAGGCCAGCTGAAGGCCCTGCTAAGCATTGTCTCCATAGCAGCAGCGACAGCATCATTATCCTGACACTCAGAGGGACTGACTACATTACCCAAATGTGTACAGCTTCTGAGGAACACAGCACCTATTGAAACACATGTTTCTGAACCACAGACCATGTGGTCTTATGACTATAATAGACTCTCCTCGACTTCCCCCTTTGACAGATGTCTATTTTGGCACGGCGATATTCCTCGTAATATGAAGGCTATGTTTAAATTTGGCTATCATTGGCAAAGATCCCCTCTGTAAACTTAACTTTCCAATGACTTTTATAACTGTCGGGACCAAAAGAGTTTTCCAAAGCATACGATTCTGTCTTTGGAACACAATAAACCGAAGAGAGAAAGTAAGATGCTAAAAACGTATCCATGATGTGTGTGGAATTATACAATCAGTTTCATAAAAGCTGGTGTTCTAGGCTGGGCTCTACCCACGGAAGTGTAATATCCTCTATACTTGATAAACCTCACAGCCTCAAAAGCCAAGTCGCTTTTTTCCATCTAATACTTGATTCTATCTTGGGGTTCTAGAGTCATTTAGATCCAAAATCACAGAAGATGTATGAGACATTATCCTAAATTAAATAGCATGACTGTCTTGCATATATGCTAATATATATAAGTGCTAAATTCTTTGATATCATAAGCAAAAAAAGTAGAATAAGTTAAGACTTATTTTAGATGAACATAAATCTATTTTAGGAGGGCATCTAGCCACAATCTTCTTTTCTCAAAGTATGACTGACAGTTTCTTAAAAAGGATCATGATCAGTTATACTCGCTCAAAGCTCAGAAACGTCTATGAATCTGGGTAAACATGACCTGGAACTGTATATTTTGAAGCCATCATCTTCAGCAGGGAGAGAGTTTGATCTAGTATGAGTCAAAACACTAAGTATGACACTAAGGCATACCATGATGATGCAGGAACAAATAAGCACCTAACCTCCGTGGCTGAATAAAGATTTTTTTTTTCCTCAAACTACCCGTCTAATATAGGTTAGCAGGAACTCTACTGTGCATAGTTTTAAATCAAACATCTTTAGATACTACTATCTTAATATAGAACATCCAGGATCACTGCAGCAGAAAAAAAAAAAAGTGTGGAGAACTCACACCTAAATGCCTTACAGTGGAAGTGCTACAGATAATTTCCACTGATGGCCCACACCTCAAAATTAGGCACATAAACCTGCCTAACTGCAGGAAGCTGAGAAATCTTTCCACATGCCCAGCAAGAAGGGGAGGACTAGATAGGTAGGGTGAGCAATACTAACCTGTATCACAGACCCAAAGAAAGACACCTCACAGTGAATTCAAATAATAAGTAATAAAAGATGCTAAGACCTCAGTTCACAATTTACTTAAGATATATGCATATCTGCTTTCCACAAGGAAACACAAATTTCTGTAGCTCTAGTTAAACCACTGATATAATATGATCCTGATTATGCTGTAAGGAATTTTTCCTGTACATGCTCATTATCTTTACCTAAAAAGTTCTGCAAAATATAGTAATAAAAGTATAGCAATAAAAATTTCCACAAGCACAAGGGCTCCCCTTACACTCAGAATCCAGGTGGTAAACCTTGGGCAACATTGCTCAATCAAATGCCTGTGGTTTATAAAGGGCCCTTCAGACACAGCTGTAATGTACTAAGCTGGCAACTGCCAAGTTTACTAGGTTAGTAGCAAGCTCTTCCAGAGCTCCCATTTCTAAACCATAGGTTAGCCATTTCCCCTGAGAGCCATGTACACTACACAACCTCAAAGCCATTCGCTTCCCTTGCCATCAGCTAGACAGTTTCTGAGAGAAAACGGCTGTGTTTTTCAGACACTGGGTCGTGTTACCATTGTTGTCTTGCGTGTAGCACTTGGGGATCTTCAGGCACATTTTAGATGATTATAATAATAGTGAGAAGAGCCACTAACGCGTACCTCCTGCTCAGATCCAAATCCACTTATGTTGGCTTTGCAGAGATGGGTTCTGTAAACATCAAAGGCTCAAAAGAGACAAGAAACCACCATAGAAATTTTTTAAAAAACAATCAGAAAGAATAGTGGTAAGAGAGCCAAGTGCAAGTTGAAAAACCAACAAACATATACAGCGTGGGCGAGCCACGATGGGCAGCTCTGTCCCCAAGACCAGGAAGATGACGGAATCTCCCTTCTGTCCCTCAAGGGAGGGTCTCATAAGACTCCGAGTTCAGCAGCCGGCGACGCTTACTTTCCTTATAACCACCACAAACTTATGTTTGGTTAGTTTGAGAGAAGAAAAAATGCTGCAGCGGGACCAATCCTTAAGGCTTTTCCTGAAGACTTTATAGTTGTCTCTTCACCACTATTAACCAAAGAAAAAGGAATTTTCAAGGTAGATATCTCAACACGCTGACTACAAAGACTCCAAACTGGTCACGCCTTAGCTTTCCTTCCCAAATAAGGGAAAGTCTATGTTTCTTAATCTGCCTCCCACTCCCATATAGCTGCCTTTTACTCCATCCAGCCACAGGAAGTTCCTACGACCTCGTTAAACTAGACTACTAAATGCTGTCTCTCCTTGAACTCCAGCTGTGCTTACAGGAACTGAGGACCTTGGTGCGCATCGATTTGGACCTTCTGCTTCCTAGAAGCAGTGTGTGGGCCACCCACTATGTCCAGTGTATGTAAAATCTTTACTCTTGAAATCACTTTTTCAGTCCCTTAAGTGCTGGTGTGTTCCTGAGGCTTCTGTCCTCTTCACTGCTCACTCTCGTTGGGTGATGCCACCCATTGCTATGATGTCTGTTATGCTGTTTGGCCTCTGTTAGGTTAATGGTGCCCAAAGTCTTGGATGTGTCCCAGTCTCTTGAAATTCGACATGTCCCCAACCGAACAGAACATCTTGCCCTCCTTCCAAACACATTTCACTACCAGGTGTCTTGGCCAGAAATCTTACTATCTGCAACATACCCCGTCCCCCGGCCCCCGCCATCTTTAATCATCAACCGTCTAAATTCCTCTATCTATGCACTTCGGTGTCTCCAAAACTGATTAGTGAAACAGTGTCCAAGCCATACTCCCAGTCTCCATGCCTGTCCCTTTATGACCCATTTGCCATGTTGAAGCAAAACACTGTCTTTCTAAAACGCAAATCTTACTATTCACCTGCTTGAAACTCTTTCGTACATCTCACTTGCCCTCTGAAGATATCTTATAATACCCTTTATAGTTTTGCTGCTACTAACTTCTTACCCACATCACCTGACAATGCTGTACGTCCCCTACATTCCGGCAATATGCAATTGTTATTTCACCTGGTACGCCACGCTCTTCCTTCTCTCTGGATATTTTCCCATGCTGTTCTTTCACAATATTCAGGACTTTTTTTCCATGACTATCCCTAATTCTCTTCACCCTCCCGCAATTTCACCTGAATCGTCCCTGTCATTTAGATTACAGGTCAACCAAAACCCATCTCATGTGCAGCGTAGATTAGACGTCTCTCGGGTGTGGTCCCTTAGCATCCTGTACTTTGCTCCTAAGCTCTATTGTAAATGACTGTTTACTTGTCAGTGTTTTGCCACCACCAGCTACCTAGTTCCAAGGATGCAAAGAGCGTATCTGTCCCACCACTTCCGAGTCCCCGGTTTAAGATGGAATTAGATACGGAGCGGGCGTCTGACAGATACTTGTTGAATAAATGACAGATAAAGCATGGTGGGGAATCTGACATTCTCAGAGGCTTATGGAGTTATTCCTTTTTCTAAAGAAAGCAGGTAAAGCAATAGTGAGCTCGTGTGACATCTCTCTTCTCTGTCTCTTCATGTATCCTGTAGTGACATCACAGGAGGGTAGTCACAGTCCCTGCCTGTCTCTTTCCTGGGGGCTCCACCCAAGGTGAACATTTTCCTGGCCTTCCAGTAAAAGGAAGAACTCACGGCTTAAAAAAGTATATCCAATGTCAGATGAAAATTTAAATCCAAGTGGGAAAACTAGCATGAAAACAGCATGAAGATCATCGTTGTCCATTCCTTTGATCGCTCACACTCTTCTTTGCTTTACCTGTCTCATCCTCCTCAAGAGTTCTTTGTCGTCTCCTTCCTGCTGTCTTTTTGGCCTGACCCCTAAACTCTGGCGTTCCTTAGAGAGGCTTCCACAGGCTCTCCTCAGGCAACGTCATCCTTTCTTACCGTGTTCGTAAACCCACACACGTGAATGAATGACAAATCTAGACCTCGGACCCTGCACTTTGGCCCTGAGACCTGCTGGACATTTCAGATCAAAAGTCCTGTCCTACAGAGGCAACTCCATCTCAGCATATCATGTCTAGCACCCCGTTATCCCTCTTGTTGTCTTACAGCTACTCACAGGCCCAGGCCTTACACCTGGGAGGCATGCGTGACGATACCTTACCACTCCCGTCCACATGCAGTAATTCTGTAAGAGCTGAGAGTTCTGGCCCATGACTGGGTTTGATGCTACCTGCTTCTCTGCTTCCAGAATATTCCAACAAGTTAGATCCCTAACATATTTTGTCTTAATAAACCGAAACAAGCCTTTATT
Organism: Pteropus medius; assembly: GCF_902729225.1. Taxonomy (NCBI): domain Eukaryota; kingdom Metazoa; phylum Chordata; class Mammalia; order Chiroptera; family Pteropodidae; genus Pteropus; species Pteropus medius. Next base: position 3,549,397 of record NW_024350926.1, on the reverse strand, counting down.
AATTTTATAACTCCTTCGACAGCTTCCTAACTGGTTTCTCCGTTTCTAGCTTCGTCCATTTCCCGCGTTTCCTTCTTCTGTCATTTTCCTCACGGTGGCTGGAGTGAGCTACCCTAACTGACACTGTCACTCTCCTCCATACTGCTGAAAATTTTAGTGGCTGTCGTTGGCATTCATTAGAATCCTTGGATATTCATTAGGATCAAGTGAAAAGTTTTTAAATAAATACTGATGACTGGGGTCCACTTTGAACCAACTGAACCTTAATTCCATGGAACGGGATTCAAGCGTTTGCGATGCTGATGGTAACTCGCACTGAAGGCCACAGGATGGCCTATGTAATTTCTCCTACCCCAGCCCATGTCCATTTCTCTGCCCCATCAACTGCCACCTCATACCATACTCTAATGCTCTAGTGAAACACCATGTGTTTTTGTCCTCATCCTCGTGTACGCTCTGCCCATTCAGATTTCCATACTGGGTTAAATCCAACGCTCACATTAAGACCCTCTTATTTGCCTTTGTTGCTCAGTTGACTCCATCTCGCTTTTAGGGAAGCAGTGAGACATTCTCTCCCTTCCCACCCACTCCGCAACTCATCCTCTTCCAAGTCCAGATCCCACATGGGCTCATGGCTACTTTTTTGTGTTCCCATAATAGCCTAGCTTGTAAACGCCCTCACCATTGCACATCACTGCACTTTATTTAAATTATCTGTTCATAAGCATGTTCCCTCTGCTAGACTACGATGCTCTGGAGAATAAGGGTCTGGCCTCCATGTCCAGAAGGTCAAAGGCTACCAGCCAGGGATACCCATACATGGCATGACTTAGGGTCCAAAGCCATCTGCCTACAGAGGTGATGTCAGAGCAGGGAAACAGAGGGATATTTCGTGAAGCCCTTTTCCTGTGGGGTTTTCAAGCCCTGCCTTGGTAGTAACTCTGGATCTGTGTTAAGAAATGCAGAAGAGGGAGAATGAGTCATGGGAGCCTAGATGAGTGTTAAGAGACTCACGTTTCACATACAGCATTTGAAACAGGTGACAGCAAAGCAATCTAGAGAAATTTCCTGATTTGGGCTCTAGTTGTTTACTAGTGGCTTTGACCTCTGTCCTTGGCCTCTGAAAGTGGTTATAGAAGCTGACGAAGAAGACATAGGTGTGTGTGTGTGTGTCTTGCCTAGTTGGCACTGATGAAGATTCTCTCCTTAACCAAACTCTGGCCTGGCTCCTCTGAGCCCTCTTCTTGACCAGGCCTCAAACGTGTCCTATAAAAACCACAAGCTCTCAGTACAAGTGATTTACATTAAAAGATTTGAAGAAACACTAACATAGTTTTTAACAGCTTAAGGCAGCATCCCTTGGATGATGACTCTAGCCCCCTGAAGTTCCCTATCTGGGAAAGCTCAACACTGCCAAAAGAATTTTCTGTTTGTTCCAGCCAACACCTGAAGATAGAGCCCACTTCCCAGTCTCTATGGACGGACAGAAGCCAAACTTTGATAAACACCAGCTGGCAAATACAGATGAGTTTCATGTGAACCAACACTCCCCCCACCCCCGTCCCGTCCTACATTTTAAAAATTTCCATTTCACCGACACTGCTCAAGTCCAGGCATTTCCCCATTTTTACTCCCTCCTTCTCCCTTTAAAACATCCAGTTGCCTTTGCACAAATTGAAGTTCAGTTCAGTTCATCCTGGACCCTCTTCCCTATGACAATAGTTTATCACTGACGAAAAGGAATCCTTACCACTGTAATTAGTGTCCAGCTTTGTTTGTCTTTGGTAGCCTTGTTTTGGAATATATATACTTGATATCCTGATGGGTCTGATTCTTGAGGTAGTTGTGGCACTTAGTAGGGTGACTGTCTCCAGGAAAAGGTCAGTGAGCAAGAGGAAGACACCAGCTGACCAAGAGATGATTGGAGAAAAGTGTGGCTCAGATGAAGACACAGAGAGTGACACGTTTTACAGAAAGACTGTTACTAATACATCAAAACATTTGGGTCCTCAGTTAAACATCTGTGAAGAAATCTTTTTCCGTGGTAAGAATTTTTAAATAGTGGACTGTTCTGTTCCCATAAACTTATCCTCTAGCCTTCTCTCTTTTCTGCTCAAAAATACACTGTATTCTAAGCCTTTAATTTATTCCTACCTATAAAAAAACAATAACTTCCATGAAAATTAGTCTCATGAATGTCCATACACAAGAAAATGTTAAGGTAAAAAGATGTGTTATATTATTTGATTTAGGAATATGACTTTATTCACATAATCATAATTCTTTGTTTATTCTTTAGCCATGTCCTGGCTTTAACATTTGTTTCTTTGACAGTTATACAGGCAGTTTTGTAATTTAACCATATGCCTCAAAGCTCCAGAAAGCGAACTTAGGTTAAGACAATTAAATATAACAGACAGTTGAGATACTCAATAAATTAACTTAGATCCATTCACTTAGCATTGATGCATAACACATTCCAAAAGCAAGCATATATCAAATTTAAAATAGTCTTAATCAGGGTTAATAATTGAATAAATGGTCAGACAATTTTCATTTTATGTGCTTTGGGGCATGCATTTCATTCCTTATTGGTCTGCTTTATTGAATTAACATATTGATGATGATGATGATGATGATGATGCTTATTATTATTAATTTATTTATTTTTCTTTTTGTTAGGAACAGGGAAGATAATCGTGAGAAGGAGCAGTAGTGGAGAATACGCCTCGCTGCTGCCCAGAACACACAGAGCAGGTGATGATGGCAAACGGCTAACTCCCAGAGATACCTAAGTGGCACATCTTGGCACATGTGGGTAAGTATAATGTTTATTAATCTAAAAAATGAGAAAATATTAGAAAAATAGAAGAAATAGAAAACCCTAGACAAGTTAAAATACAGAAAAATTTTAAGCAAAGTTATCTGAATCAGGCAATATTTGATGTATCAAATAGTAATCCGAGTAGCTAGATATAAAGCAATCTAAACCCGGGACACTAACCATGTCAAAAGGCGGCAGGCATCCTGACCACCCCGGAGTCCTTGCCAGGGTTAGTGTTCTCTGATTACACACTTAGGCACCCCCTGGTTACAAGAGTACTTGTTTATTATTGATATTATAAAAATAACCATTCTTTAAATGATTACACATAGTAAACAAAATTAGAATTATGCATAAGGATTTGAGCAATTGAAATTCCTTTAAGGCCCACTTGCAACCTCTGCCTGTTTCACAGACCTGTAGGAGAGAAACGGAACAGAACAAAACAAAGATGCGCTTAATGACATGTCTATAGTGTAGCATTTAAAAAAAAAAAAAAGATGCATGAACTTTTATAATGGCATTGACCTTACAGTACTACTTCTATTAACCATATTTTGCTGCCAGTAGGCCAATTTCTGATGTCCGTATAAAATGTTTCTGTAATATAAAATTAGAAGTAGATATTTTAAAAATATCTCAGACTGTTTAAAATAGATTAGCTTCTCTCCAAATACAGCCAATGAGAAACAATTTTGCACGGCATGTACACAACTACTTTTCTGGAAGGAATTATGAAAATCGAATTTAGAAAACCAAGGTGGCACACGGTGGATCCGCAAGGTGGATCACAAGGTGCGTGAGTCCTACTTCAGCACTGAAACTATTTGTCCGTATTGCTTATTGGGAAAAATTTATTTTCTTCTTAGACAAATACGATTAGGATGGCATATTTCCCAATGCCATCCTAATCGTATTTGTCTAAGAAAAAAAAAATGTGTTTTTTTCTGCTTTTTACCTTAGTTATATTTAATATTGCTGATTCACCTACTGGACCATAAACACTTTGAAAGAACACTATCAATCTCCAAATTACTCACTGGACTTTAAAAAATACTTTGTATATGATATTTGCTTAATAAGTATTTGTTTCATGGAAGAGAAGGAGAGGAGGAAGGGAGGAAGGGAAAGAGAGGAGAGAGCACAGCTGTTTTTCAAAATCTTGTCCCAGCCAACCCCCACCCCATTCCTTTATCCAACTAACGATTATACCAACTACATCCCATCTTACACAATACTTTCTAAGGGCCCTTTGCCTACTGGTCCAGGGAGAATTCTCTTGCCCCATGCACTAATACACCCTAATGCTTATCTACCAATAATCATCAATTATCTTTATGTCAAGAATTGCTTAATGTGTGACTTCATAATGTGCGACTTCATAATTTATTAAGCTCCTGTCACCTATGACTGTGGCATGTGCCATTGTGTGGTGTAGTTCCTGATTTGCTGTAGGCCTTTATTAAACGTGAGTCACATGAATGATTTACTCATTTTGGTCTCTTGGATCAAAGGGTGGTATGCCTGTATGTCATACAAAGAACCTTGGAAGGACGGAAGAGAACCCCATGATCTTTGTGTTCCTACAGTTATTATGTGGAAGAGAGATACAATTCTTGTCTGTGATACAGAAGGACAGAACCAGAAAGCAGGCAGCTACAAGGATTCAGATTTTGGAGTAAAATAAGAGTAATTTTTAAAAAGTAGGTTTTAAACATTTCTTACCACTTGGGCAATATATGTTTTTTGTTTTTTTTGTTTGTATTTTTTGACATTTTTTTTGTTTGTAACTTTTGTTTGTTTGTTTTTTGTTGTGTTTGTTTGTACCTTTTCACCCCCGTCCCTCATTTCGCCTGCTCCTGCCTCTGGCATCCACTAGTCTGTTCTCTGCTCTCTTCTCTTTTCAGATTCCACATATAAGTGAGATCACGTGGCATTTGTCTTTGTCTGACTTACTTGATTTAGCATAATGCTCTCGAGGTTCATCCATGTTGTTGCATATGGCAGGATTTCTTTCTTTTTTTCTTTATGGCTGAATAATATATCATTGTGTGTGTGCGTGTGCGTGTGTATGTATGTATCACATTTCTTTATCCATTCATCCACCGATGGACACTTAGGTAATTTCCATATCTTGGCTACTGTAAATAATGCTGCGATAAACATGGGGGTGCATAGGCTTTTTGAGACATTTTAGTTTTTAACCAACCAGACAGTATTCTGCAGATGTAAAGATATGATTGTCTATTTGTCACCTGACACAGAGATTAAGTGCCTGAGCGAACATACCAGAGTAGACCAGAGTAGGACAAGAAGAGCACGGAACACAAAGAAGAAGATGAGCAGAACCTGAAAGAAAAAGAGATAATATGCTGGACCAGGAAGGAAACTGTTAAACACGATTCCCTAGTGACTTAGTCAACTGCTAGTGAAGGTTAATCGAAATTAATGCCAAAACTCCATTAACAATATATAGTGAGCTTCAGTTGCTTATGTTAGTTATTTAATAGTGAGTACACTCTCATTTCAAAATTCAGTCATTTTCACTTTAATCTTTTGTTGACTTTTAAATAAAATCTAAGGCAAAATGCCCCTCTAGAGAATGTTATGAATACATATGTGGGCTGCAGGAAGATCCTGTCTAAATCACAGCCATAATTCTCATGTTCGGCATGGGTTAGGCAGGAAAGTAATGGCCTACAGACTGTTACCCCAACACAGCCTTTTCAGGATTGGTTATATACATGTCACTGTATTGCGATACTATAATATTTGCAATCTAATGCCATCATCGCATAGTTATTATGAGATTTACAAGAAGGAGCAACTTCCCCTGGTAAAGGCTAACAGAATAATCCATTTCAAATAAGGCAGAAAAAAAAAAGGCATGGAGAGTGTTCTTTCAATAGCAGTGGAAGACAACCAGTTTGCAAAACAAATTCCAGTTCCACAGGGCACAGAGGAAAGATCTGGAAAATACATCAACAGTGGCTAAGAAGACAAATACATGAGAAGATTTTATTTTGATAGGGGCAGCAGGGCAAGGCGGAGTGGCCAAGGATAACAGGGATAAAAGACAGGATAAAGTGATCTCAAGTTTCTCGACTGAACTTCGGCATCATGTTGTTCTCGTGTGGCAGCTGACAGGTACCCTGCCTTACACGCACGGCTTCCCTCTGTGAGCTGGGAAAATAAGCAGGGAGGCCGGGAGTAGCTTGTTATTTCCCAAACTTGTGGGATGTAAAAAATGAAGCAGTTTTTGCAGGGGAGAGAACAAACAACCAAGAGAGTAGCCATAAAATCTAGAAATAAAGGTGATTTATTCATAGATTAGAACTCTCTTCTCGAATGCTACAGGTACAGGTTGATTCAGTGAAAAACAGCGACACAAATCACTGAGGCAACGTACCATGTGCATGTGTAGGGATGGAGGTAAATGCTGCATTAGAGCACCAAGTTCACTGCGACTCTAACTGAACTGTCATTACCGCAGAGGGACGACACAGCGAACATAAGAAACATCACTGAACATATCACATTTGGTTGCGTGTATCAACAAATCATTTATCGCACACAGTTCCCATGTTTCTAATAACAGCCTCCCTGAATAATCAGAAGATGGAGATTGAGGTGTGGCCATTTCTCAAGTGATCTTCAAAAGTCACTTCACCTTTTTGAATTAAGTTCATTCATTCATTCATTTCATTCAGTGTATATTAAATAAATAAATAGGGAATGTATAAATATTTATTAAATAAGTGTGTTGAACACTTACAATGTAAAACAGGAATATTAAGACTAAATTTTCCCTAATAGGTTAATTTTGAGAATCAAATATGTGGAAGTAATTTATAAATTACAAAGCCTTTATAATGAGTAAAAACTTCTTGAAAATTATTTTAAATGTCAACTAATGGGTAATCCTTTGTGTCCTAATATGAAGGATAAAGTCATATGGCACTTATGTTTAAGAATATCAAGTAAAGCTGTTTTAGGTCAGAGAATGCTTAATTATTCTAAAGCTGATATAGAGTTCTGGGGTATTTAGTCAACATTTCAAAACAAGTCATTCTGAAGAAATCTGGCAGCAGGTTTTGAACAGTTGTTCTATTTAAATAGTTTACTCTCAGATTGAAAACATATTTAATGTAATTACTAAATGTTATTTATTTTATTCTGTCAAAATTTTAATTTTTATGTTTATCATTTATGCCTCCCTTAATTTTCTGGATGACTTTGCCTGTAGATAATAATTTGGAGCACAGTGTAAATATAACTAAATCAAGTTGAAGTTTATATTAAAAGCAGATTTCCTACCCAAATATATTACTGCATGTTTCTTTATCTGTCACTTTTCCTTATTTTCATGTTTTATAGTGTTTTCTTTACGATACAAACTCAGTGCTCAGTGAAATAATTCCTCTCTTGATACTATCTACACACACATTCTTTCCTCCTCCCTCCTTTTTTAGCTTCTAGAGAGGGAATGACATATCAGAAGAGAATATATGACCTTGGATTAAGTGAGAATGTAAACTGCACTTATTAATTGTGTATCCTTGGAAAAGGATATTTAATGAATGTGATACTGTAGAATCAGAGTAATATCACCCACACATTAAGCTGTCATGGCAATAAAAGGAGATACTACAAAAATGTAATAAATGTCATTCATCTTCCATTTCCTCCTCTTTTTAGACATGCATGTGTTTCTACGTAACCTTAAAATGTCAATTACTCATAATAGGCTTTAAGGAAAAAAGGGAATGCTATAATTCTAAATATATCCCCTTCCGAATCGACTCTGTAGCTCTGTTTTATATTAGGCTATGGGATAAATTTCCCAATTTATTGTTAATATCAATTAGGATATATGCTAACTCTCTCAATGAGAATGGTTTATTATGCCACATTTTTGAAGTTCTGTGCTTAAAACATTGATTTTTTTTCCCCACCTAGTTTGAGAAAAGTAAGTACTTAAGTCTAAAGGAGGAGGGAAAAGGAGAATGAAACAACACAGCAGGCTGGGATCGATGTGGCATGGCTGCAGGTTCCCCAGTTAGTAGACACACATAAGAGCGTTTCATAAGATGGCGATAACCCCCCACGAGCCTGCTCAAGGGAGACACCACTCTTTTTGTGCCAAATAAGGACTATATAATCCTCTTTTCATCTGAAGTGCCAAGGCATATTAGAGGCAGCAAGCTGAATGCAAAAACCATAGAATAGTTAAGAACTAAAACACAATGACTTCACAAATGGAAAGATAAATCATTCCCGGTTGGTACGTAAAAGGCAGAAGGAAAAGTCAGTCAGCGTTTGGCAGAGCACCTCGGAGCAGGGCATTCTTTTCGTTCCCAGATAGTGAATGCATCTCCGAGGGTTAAAATCTGAAGACTGAGCACCCACGGGTGCACCTGAGTGGGAGCCCTTTCTCCGCAATTTACCAGCCTGAAGCAGGGACTCAGATGAGTCTCTTGAGTCTCAGGTTTTCACAGCTTCTAGAAAAAGACAACTGGCCTCACACCGGCATAATTAAATGACACGTGTATGCCCACAATGAAAAAGTGAGTCCATTAGTAATCTGCGTGAGAACCTAACACGAGTCTGGGAACTCCTCGCGGGAGTTAGAACACAGCATCATTAATAACACTGGCAAAGGGAAATGCAAGCCTAATAAGAAGTGAGAGACAGAAGTCCTCGCGGGATAGATTAAAACTAAATATTTTTGTTAACTTTTTTGCATCAATAGAAACCATTTTTATGTTGTATTGCTAAGCCTAAAAGGAAGGACTTAGAATTAACCAATATTTACCAAGCACATACTATGTGTCTGACACTATGTTTGGCACAAATTAAAGTGACGAAAAAGTAAATCTTTTCTTACTCTACTAAAAAAAAAAAAAAATGCAATAATCTGAAAGTGTGCTGATTCTGCCCAAATCTGTTGAAATATATTGAAGTGAGAGATTTATAATCTAGTAATAGTTGGGTAAATTATTCAGATAAGGCATCTCACTAAAAGCATGTACAATAGTTGGACAAAATATTTTTAAAAGCCTATGTCAAAACATCAGACACCTTTCAAAACAATAAAATATTAAGTGGCCAATATACAGGAGAATAAGAAAATAAACAGAAATGAGCATAAAATTTGGGAACATGTTTTCTCTAAAGGTACCTACCAGTTACAGAAGAAAATCCTCAGAGGCTGACAATCTGAAGAAGGATTGCAAAAGACTCCTAGGCTGACAGGACAAGAATTGGAGCTCCATCGTTATTGGGGAGGGTGACCCAAATTAAGTCCCTAGGTTTGGGGTTGCTATTCTGAAGGGCCACGCTGTATAAGAGGACTAACCCAAAATGTAAATATGCCAGCCCTCTCAATGAATGAAGACCACTTAAAATCTTTTCAAAATCTTGTTGAATTTCAAATAACCTAGGATTGCTAGTACCCCAATATCTCTTTCAGAAACAAAGTAAAATCTCTGGAAGAAGTTAACATCATCCTAGGCCTCAAATTATCTCTGTAATTTTTCATATACACTTTCAACAGTTAATCAAAAATAAGCAGACATATGTGGTGACAAGACCATGTGATCAAAAGCCAAGAAAAACAACAGAGAATAGAAACAGACACACAGAATTAGATGATGAACACCAAATAATAATAATAATAATAATAATAATAATAATTTAGGAAGGACATGGCAGATCTGAACAACATAAGTAAACAACTTTACTGAATGAACACATCAAGAAAACCACTCAACACCATAAAATATACATTACTCATTTTTTTCAAGCACTGGGTACTTCTAAATATTTGTTCAAAACTGGCTTTACACTGGGTCATTTAAGTAAGTCTCAACATATTTCAAATGATTTTAACTATCCATACAGAGCTTGTTTTTTGATCCTAATGAATATAAGATGAAAATAAAACTAGACTTAGAGAAAACATTTAAACCTTCAATAATCCATATTATCAGAAAAGAATAAAAGCTAAAAATCAGTGAGGCAGGGAACCACCTTGTACAACATATTTTTTCTTTCTTTTCCTCCCTCCCTCCTGTCTTCCCTCCCTCTCTTTCTCCCTCTCTCATCATCTCTTAGTGTATATACAAAACTTTAAATACAAAAAAAAAAAAAAGCTCTGCAAATATCACACTTAATGGGTACATTACTGAAATCTTTCCTTTGTAGATCAGGAAGGAGACCAAAATTCTCACCATAACCAAGATATTCTAAACCTTAGTATTTAAAATACATTAATATGTAGTTAAGTACACAGAAAAGCAAAGAAAGAAATACCTATAAGATAATGCCTATCTTTTTGCCAATGGCGATGAGTGATTACATAAGAAAGTAGTTTTGAGGGCTGGCTTTTTCTTAAACTTTCATAATGGTTAATGGGTATTTTACTTTGCCATTTTTTAACTTAATTAAACATATATTTTTTTGTAATTTTCTGCACGTGTATTATATTTCATTTCACAATTTTAAAATGTTGAAAATGTTCCTTATTTTCAAATAGTTTACAATAGGGTTTTTATGTTTATGAATATGTATTAAAAAATTTCTATAGAGAATTTTGTTCTGGTACTTCATGAAAGGTTTAATCTGTCATACAGCAAATGGTTTTTTGAAAACCACCAATAAGATCTTCAGTGTATCTCCAGTGATGCTGAATCTAGTTCAGAAATAATTGTAATCTAAAAAAACATATTTGAGTCCACTAAAAATTGACCAAATTCCTTCAGTTTTGTTAAAGCATTTTCTCATTTAAAACTCTATGTATTGAAACTTCACAATTAAGAACCAAATTTTCCATCTTCAAAACTTTGCAGCTATTTCATACATGTTCATCTTTTTCCCTTAATCAAAATGTTCTTGAGAACAGAGACCAGATCTTACTTATTCTGTACTTTTCATAGTATCTTAACTAGAGATTTAATATGTAAGCACTAAATAATATGCTTTTATGAATCAAATCAGACACAAGAATTTTAGAAACATCTTTTAAGAAATATACTACTACTTTCCTCAATCACTATATTAAAACTAAAATTATCCTTTAATTCCATATAGAATTTTAAAACTGGGTTGAAATTTGGCAATTCGTCTAATAAACTTTAAAAATATGCATCATGAATATCTGTAAAGATTAATAATCAAAGATATTCCTCATAGTATTATTTTAAATGATTTTAAAACTTAGATAATTATATATTCAACTGTGGAAAAATAATTACATAAATTTTGGTACATTCGGATAATGAAATACTATGCATTTATTTTTTAAAACATATTATAAATATTATATATCATAAATATTTGACAATGTGGAAAATATTTTCAATGTAATGTGAAACTCATTTTACAAAACTGTACATAGGATGTATATCATCATATATTATTATGTAGATAATTGTACAGATGAGTTCAGGTGTGTTATGTGTGTGTGTGCATGCCTGTATGAGAGAATGTACATGAAAAAAAAAATTGGGGGGGTGGGGTGGAAATCACCAAAATAATAAAAGAACTTTTTCAAGTAGTGATATATATAATTTTTGTTTTATTATTATTTTTTTTTCAGTAGATAGATTGAGTTGAGTATTAAGTAAATGTCATTAGACAAAACCAATTTACATTAAGCTCCAAATGTAAAATTTGGTAGATTTTATCTTATTAACACTATAGAACATGTCTGTGAAAGAGATGGCTGGAAATCAGAAAGGATTCAGGAGCTGGTAACATTTTAGACAGTATGACAATGCGAACAGAAAAACCTTGAGCAGCCAAGGGAGATCATTTTGGCTAACAAGGAAGTCCCTGATCCTACCAGGGAGCAGAGATAGCTACCTTACATTCTCACCAGGGCAGAACTAGAACATAGATAAGTAAAACAAGCTGGTAGGACACCTCAGGAAGTAGTGAGGACTATGGTACGGGAGGAGATGTTTGTCATCGACCGCTACTCACCTTAAGGTAGCTGTTGCTAGGAAACAAGTCTAGCATGAGCATAGCTTTTGTTTTTCAAAGAGATGAATATCTGCATTTTTTTCACTAGATATCCTCTAATTTTTAAACATTAGCTTAAGTTTCTTTTTTATGTTAAAATATTGTCCTAGCCAAACAAAAGCATGTCTACAGGTAGATCCAGCCCATGGGCTACTAGCTCATAGTCTCTTGGCTTTAAATATTATTACATAGGGATAAACAATCACTTAGTGTCCTCTGAAAACACAGACTTAGATATGAAGTTGAGTGCAAAGACAGGCTTTTAACAAAAGCAGTAAGCCATTTCAAAACAGCATAGTGTTTTTCGAGAGTTATACCTAAAATCAAGAAGAATATCTAAACGAGAAGAGTGCAAACACTGTCTCATGGCCAGTAAACTGCCCTGATAGTCCTTCTCTAGATAGACATTTATTTTTTGGCCAAAGATGCCCAATCTGACTTCTTTCTTTTGGGTCTACAACATGAACGCTGTACAAAAATGAAGCCAGTCAGAGAAGAAAAGCAGAAGGTGCTAACTTCTGTAGAAATTTTCTTTGCTCCTCACCTTTGATCAACTAAACAGCTGAAGAGCTGTGAAGGTCACTGTCACCCCTTTGGGCTTCAGTTTCCATACTTATAAAATTAATGACATTCAAGATATTTCCCTTCTCTGAAATTACAAGTCTGTGAGCCTGCCCACACTGTGAGAAGGCAGTTACCCACACAAAATTCACAACCTCTTTATAGAAAATGGTCATGTATACTTTATTTTATTTTTAAATATAAATTACATGTACTTAAAATGTAGAACATGATGATTTGATATACACATATATAATGAAATGACTACTACGGTCAAGCTAATTAACATATCTCCTTATAATATCTTGTGTGTGTGTGTGTGTGCGCGCGCGCGCGCGTGCGTGTGTGGTGAGAGCACCTGAAATCTATTCTCTCGGCAAATTTCCAGAACGTAATAGCTAAAATTAACCATAGTCATGATGCTATTCATTTGGTGTCTAGACTTTTTCATCCTACACAACTATTCAGCCTTTGACAAATATCTAACCATTCCCCCCACCTTCCTGCCCTAGTAACCAGAGTTCTGCTCTGCTGCTATATATTTGACTTGTTTAGATTCCGCATGTAAGTGAAATCATGCAGCTTTTTTCCTTCCTGTATCTGGCTAATTTCACTTAGTATAATGTCCTCTAATAACCCATGTTGTTGCAAATGGCCAGATCTCCTTCTTTTTAAAACCTGGTTAATGTTTCATTATATATATAATAAGTATCTCACAATTTCTTTATCCATTCATCTGCTGACAGACATTTAAGTTGCTTCTATATTTTGGCGATTGTGAAAACTGCTCCAATGAACATGGGAGCACAGACATCTCTTTGAGGTACTGATTTCATATCCTTCAGGTATATACCCAGAAGAGGGATTACTGGATCATGTGGTAGTTTTATTTTTAGTTTTTTGAAAAACATTCCTACGTTATATTTTCCATAATGGCTGTACCAATGTACATTCCCAGCAATAACATTTAAGTGTTCTTTTTTCTCCCACATCCTTGCCAACACTGGTTATCTTTCATCTTTTTGATAATCACCTCACTCCTAAGAGGTCTGATATGATATTTCATTATGGTTTTGATTGCTTTTCCCTGACTATTAATGATGCTGGGTACTTTTTCGTGTACTTGTTGGCCATCTGAATGTCCTTGAAAAATGTCTATTAAGGTCTTTGCCCATTTTAAAATCAGGTTATTTGTTTTGGTTGTTTTTTTTTTTTTTTTTTGCTATTGAGTTGTATCAGTTTCTTATATATTTAATATTTATCAGATATATGGTTTAATCAAAACTCTCAATAAAATAGGTATGAAAGGAAATTTCCTCACCACAATAAGGGCTATTTATAAAAATCCCACAGGTAACATAGTAATCAGTGGAAAAAACTGAAAGCTTTTTCTTTATGATCTAGTACAAAGCAAGGATGCCCTCCCCCACTACTACATAGTATTGGAAGTACTGGCAAGAGCTACCGGACAAGAAGAAAAAATAAAAGTCATCCAAATCAGAAAGGAAGAAGTCAAATTATCACTGCAAATGACGCGAAAACCTTAACATCTAGATACACACACGTAAACACGTTAGAATAATCAAATTCGGTAAAGCTGCAGTATACAAAAGTACCATACAAAAATTAGTTGCATTTCTTTACACTAACAATGCTCTATCAAAAAAAGAAATAAAAAAAAGATCCCATTACCAATCGCATCAAAAAGAAAACATATTTAGGAATAAATTTAATAAAGAGCGTGAAAGATCTGTAGACTGAAAACTATAACACATTGATGAAAGAAACTGAAGACACAAATAAATGGAAAGAAATCCCATATTCATAGTAGAATAATTATTATTGCAAAAATGTCCATCCAGATAAAGCGATATGATTCAACACAGTCCCTTAAAAATACCATTAACAAAATTTTTAATGGTATTTTTCACAGAAAGAGAAAACAATTTTAAAATTCTTATGCAACCACCAAAGACTCTAAAGAGCCAAGTAATCTTAAGAACAGGATTAAAAGCATCATACTTCCAAAATTATCTTACAAAGCTATAGTAATCGAAATAGTATAGTAATGGTATAAAAATAGACACGTGGACCAGTGCAACAGAATAGAGAGCCCAGAAATAAACCCAAGCATATACGATCAACTAATTTTCTACCAGGGCACTAAGACTGCACAATGGGGAACACATAGTCTGTTCAATAAATGGTGCTGGGAAAACTGAGTGTCCACATGCAAATGAATGAAACTGGACCCCTACCTCACTGCAGACACAAAAATCAACTCAAAATGTTTCTAAAGACTTAAATGTAAGACCTAAAATTATAAATCTCTTAAAGGAAAAATAAAAAAACGCTCCTTGACATTGGTCTTGGCAATGATTTTTTGGACATGATATCAAAAGCTCAGGCAACGGAAGCAAAAATAAACAGTACATCAAAATTAAAAAGCTTCTGCATAGCAAAGGAATCAATCGACACAATGAAAAGGCAACGTATAGACTGGGAGATATTTGCAAATTATATTTCTGATAAGGGGTTAATATCAAATATATATAAATCATGTGCTTTGAGACTTCTTTAGGTAAGAGCTTACTCTAAAACTGACTATGTTTTATAGAATGAAATAAACTAGAGTTGAGTATATTTACTGTTATTTAATTGATAGATTTATAATCACACCCAATAACAAGAAAATTTTAAGAAGTGCTTTCACAGTAAGTTATTCTCCTCCTATAAGTTAGGTCGCATTACTGGTCCATGTTTATCTTCTTTGCCTAGTGAAGAAGATAGTTTTATAAAAACTATTTATTTTATTGGCCTTTTTTATATGACTTGTCATAGGGAGATGATCTGTTTGAAATGATTAGTACATAGGTAGTTTTAAAACTTGATTTCTTTTCATCACGTTAAGAAATATGTAAATGGCCAAACACCTGGGCCTCCTTACCTTTTGAGTCAGTGTTCCCCAAAGCTATGGATATGAAGATTCTTCTCAGAGTTCCTCTCTATGTAAAGATTTCCCCACTGTCTACTTTATCAATTCACATTTCTTATCTTTAAAATTTGGACCCTCTGTTTTTTTCATGACATACCTTTCTAGACTTATTTCTCTCTAATTTCCTGAAAGTAACCAGTGTCTTCTCCAAACAGTATTAACTGCTATGTTCCTTAGGCCACTGAACAAAACCAATGCTCTTCCTGTCTTTGTGTCCTTGCCCAAGCTGTTATTCTTGCTATAAGACTTTCTTGTCCAACCCTGCCCTTCAAAATTCTACCCATCTCTCAGTTCAGACACTACTTTCTTCATGAAGATCTCTCTAGTCCCATGTTCTTACTGTCCGATCCATGTGATATTTCTCTCCTTTGGTTTCCTTAACATTCTATTTACTGCTTGAGAAATAGTATGCCTCGTGCCACATACGCTTATGCACTTCTCTGTAACTTACTAGAGAAAAGAGATTATATCTTTTTTTTTTTTTTGCATCTCCCATGCCATAGAGCTCAACACATGGCAGCTTCTCATTATAAGTATGTTGACTTGTCTAGATCCATAAATATGACTGTTCTAAGGAGATAATTGGACCTGGGGAGCATATGGAAGTTATTGGAAAATCTTAACTAAGTTTGTGTTTTTGGACACAAATGTCCAGATCCATTTAATTGGTGAGGTAAAGCAGGTCAATATTGCAAAAAAAAAAAAAACCCAGGGAAATCATGGAACAATTTGGCTGATGGGAACATGTTCGAGTTTTTGCGGTAACCGAAAATAAACACAACACAATTCATAGAGAACAAACAAACAGGCTTCCCTTGCAGCCAGCCAATACGTTCTTCTCATTTGTGAAAGGTATCTCATCCAATTCAGGCTGCCCTCTACGCTAAATCCATCAAGGTTAAGAATTAACTAGATTTTGCTTCATTTTGTATTCATTCTTTTATTTTGTAGTTTTAGGCCACACTTAAAGCAAATATAAGAATATTCCAAGACAAAGAGAAAGTGTTTAGCAAAGGTATTAGAACATATACCACTCGTTTATACCTTTGATTTTTTACAATCACAAAAAATTGGAACTTATATCTCCTATTTTTAATTTTAAAGAATTTGACTTCATATAATACTCTGATCCAAAGAATTCTGCATTCCAAAAGAACAGTTCAGCTGTCTTGTTTCTCACATATAGCCTTCTCTGATACATGTTATAAAATTTCTGACTCCTATTGCATGTGACAAGGAAGTTTTCATAAATAAAGCAGGTAGTTTGAGGCATGCGATCTTATATTGCTGAGCATCCTGACACATTTTTTCATTACAGTTTATAACAGTTTATTTGGTGAGATTATGTTTATATGTTATTAAATGCTATCGTTTAAACTTTTTCTAGCAGCTTAGAAATCAATTGAACCATTCATAATATCAGATTTTTACCACGGACATGGGGAAACATTTCAAAGTAAGAATGTCACATGAATAATTGAGGAATTTGGCTTCTAGAAACTGAAAAAAGATATTTATAACCAAAATAATTCTCTACAATTAGTATTATAATGAAAAATTACAATCTGATATTAGAATGTTTTGCTTCTAACAGCTAATTAACAGTAATTATTGAATTACCTTTCTATTTATTGGTTAAAGATCAATCCTTAAATATTTTGATGATAACAGATACCAAACATGCAAATGCTGATATACCTAATTTCGAAGATTTATTGCCTGGTATGAGTTCAGATGTCCTGAACTTCTTAGGAGAAGCTTTAGAATTTTCTGAACACTCATAGAGGATTGAATGTGAAAAGTGAGATTAAAAACTGTCGAGATTTCTTTTGGTCTGCAAAAATAACTACAGTTTGCCAAAAAATTTGTCTTTTTTACATAAAGATCTTGCCTTTCCAGTTATCCTTGTGCTATTTTTATTGTATTACTATTATTGTTTTATTCTTGGTTGTGTCCAGTGTGTGTATATCTCTTCTCTACAAATACATGTGTTGTGTGGGATAAAACAGTTGACTTTTAAATAAGAACAAAATATCTCAGTCCCAGCTCACTCATCTCTTGAGGTATGCAGTCCCTAGTTCTGAGACCACAACCCTAGTACTAGCAAAGGTTAGCATTAAAATCTGAGAGTTACAAGTCTCATAGAGCCTTGACTCCTACCTCACCTAACTGGCTATTAATTCATTTTGGTGTTTATGCTTTTCACAGTCCACTACTTCCCAGCGTAACCCTTCTGCCCTTTCATCTGATAGGCCTCATCTTGCACCCGGCAAGATAATCAGCTATGGTATATCACCACTGCCGCAAGCATTGCTCAAATACAAATCCTGGGAGACTACCTGGAAAGAAATACCCTGACAGTAGGTTAAAGAGAACAAAGATTTGTCTCAATGTAGAAAGCCTGGCCGTATCCTGGGGAGAGAGGAAAATCCTGTGGTCAAACTACTACCCCAAGCACGTTGGCTCTCAAGAGTCACGGCATAGACTGTGACACCCCCCAGTAAGGGGACTGTAGGGACGTCATGAGTGAAAGATGAAGCAATGGGGGTGAACGCCACTGAGCCCATACAAGAAACCTAGATTCTACTCCTCCCTTGGCTACTAACTTGGTGACATCAATGAGCCTACAATCTCTTGGTGCATCAATTTCCTCTTCACACTGGAAAGAACTAGTATTGAAAGGATTAGAATAGATTAGCAGTTCCTAAAATCCCACTGTTCTTCCAGTAGTTAACAGACATTCTGCAAATTATAGCCATTTTAAAAACAGGAGTTAATAGGCATTCTTCAAAAATAAGTAAATAAAAACAAAACAAAAAACTGGGGTAACCACAGTCAAGCAGATCTTGCTATAGGACTACTCGGTGACTTTAGTACGTAAATACTTTAGAAAACACAGTATAGTATTTCTTCAAGTGGACAATGGATAATATTTCCCCCCATTTTAAGCCAGGATGCTGATTACACTTGATCTGTCCATTTAAAAATATAGAGCAGCTTTGCTTCTCTTGAAAAGTTGCTATATTTATGGTACGTCTTACAATTTGAGTCTCTCATACATAATTATATGCAGAATTTCCCCAAACTTATTTTACCACAAAATTGCTTTTCGATAGCTTTTCAAAGAAGCAGATATTGTCTGGTTCTACAGTTCATTACAAAGATATCATACTGCCACTCCCCAAAGAGAAAACTAGGCTGATGAAATCAAAGGGAATAGGAGAGGAGATGCACTTCTGGAATGGGAGACCTCCAAGAATCTGCTCCTCTGTAGGAGCAATGAGAACTCTGGAAAAAATCCAAAATCAACTTTTTTTAGAACTCTGAAAATTAACCCAAAACTTGCAACAATCCGTAGAACATTTATTAAAGAAAAGCAGCAGGCTCTCAATAAGAACCGTGAGCTATGTGTTGCTTAAATTACTCAATATCAGCACCCTTCTCTCCAGCTCTGTAGGAGCCTTGAAAATCAGCTGCCTCACAATAACTGTAGCTATGAAACAGGAGCCTAGCATCTATCAGAGGGGAAGAACCTGGTCAAGTTCCCCTCAAATGTCCCATATCTAGAACATTGTCACTGTTTGACCAAATGGTAACTGCCTGGAAAATCCTCACCTGAATGTTTTTTCGTTAGACCTGAATTAAAGCTCACACAGTGAGAAACCCTGTCTCTATTAATCTGTCAAAAACACTCAGGGGCAATAGTTTTACATAGTAGCTGCCTCAGGCAGTGATACCAGTTGGAGCAAACAAGAGCCTTACCAAAAAAAAAAAAAAAAATTAAAAAGAAAATCTGGTGAATAAGATGTTTATAGATGCTTTCAAAAGCTCTGACATACTCTTGGGGACCTAGAAGGCCACACACACAGATGCAGAGCTATACAACTGCTCAGGAAAGACCTGATAAGGCCCTGGGTCACCTCTGGCTGACCTAAAGGCTCCATGTAAGCAGAGCTGTAACCTGCTGGAGCATTCATGGCATGCTTTGATGCCCTACCCAATCAGTAGCTGGATACTGAGCTATGGAGCAGAGACTTCGGTGGCTGCACACAATAAATAATATAGTCTTTACAGAATTAGTTCAGAAAAATCACTAAACAAACAGCAGCAACAATAAATCCGGGGTAGCCGTCCAATTTCTAGACTTGTCACATTATATTATATTAAATGTCCAGTTTTAAACAAATAAAAAAATAAATGACATGATTCATAAATCATCATATCACACATGCTAGTATACATGAAAGTACGGTCCATCGACAGGAAAAAAAAAGCAGTGAACAGAAACTCTCCCCAAGGATGCTTAAATAATAGACTTACTAGACAAAGATTTTTAATCAACTATGATAAATATAGTCAAAGAACTAAATGAAATCATGTCAAATAAATTAAAAGAACATATGAGAATGAACTTCAGCCAAATGGAGATGATCAGTAAAATATACAAAACATAAGGAGAACAAAATAGAAATTCTGGAGTTAAAATGAAAAATTCACTAGAAGATCTTAACAGCAGACATTAGCTGCATAAGAAAAACTCAAAGAACTTACTATAGGTCAATTGAAATCCAGTCTGAGGAACAGAAAACAAATGAAGAAAAATTAACAGTTCCTCAGAGACTTCATAGGACACCATCACGAATACCAAAATTTACATACTCAGAGTCTCAAAAGGAGAGGCAAGAGAAAAAGGGTCAGAAAGAATATTTGAAGAAATAATGGCTGAAAATCTCACACATTTAATGAAAACATTAATCTACATACCCAAGAAGCTCAAGAAACTTCAATAAGATAAACTCAGTGATATCCAGACTTACATACGCCTCACTTTATCGGAAGACAAAGACCAAGAAAGAATCTTGAAAGCAGAAAAATAACATCATCTACAAAGATTCCTCAGTAATGTTAGGAGCTGACTTCTTATCAGGATCTATAGAAGCTAGAAGTCATTGGAACAACATATTTCTTGAATGTGGTCTAGAATTAGTGACTTGCTTCTAAAGAACTGTAGAAAGGTGAGTTAAACATCACTTTACAGCAGAGAAACTTGAAAACACTATCCAAACACTATCCAAAAAGCAGCCTAGGGAAATGGGGTCCAAGATCTAACAACAATGTGGAGACAGTGCTGAAACCACCACCCTCTGATTCACTGACTTTTCATTCCAGCAATTCTCAGTCTTAGAATAAGCAAAGAACACCTGAGGAGTCTGTTAGGAATGCATAATTCAGAGTCCCATGCACAAAGATTCAGATTCAACAAGTCTAAAGTGGAGTCCAAAAACATGAGTATCAAACAATTATCCCAGGAGATTCAAATATTTGTGATTCAGGTTACATAGTGACTTTGGACCATAATTTGAGAGATCAAAATAAGCATACCCTGATGTAATTTTTTAAACTTGTTATTTATACTTTTATATTAGAAGCAGAGTAAAGAAAAAATATTCTTAATTAAGGGTTCTGCTTATCTTGTTAATAATAAAAGTTTTTAAAACATCCCATGCAATTATTCAAGACACCTTTTCCTTCAAAGGCATTCTTTAATAAAACTTATTTGAGCTAAGTTATTTAAAAATAATGTGATAAAAAATATGCATCGCTACAGAGATCCTGGAATTATTTGGAAACCTTCTGCCATGATAATTTTGTCTCAGGAGAAATTAGAAAATCTCATAAAATTCCCTAGGTATAATTTACAGAAAGCTGAGTCAAGAAACAGGCATTAATGTTGGAATGATGAATCTCGTACTTTCTTCACTAATATATTTGTAGTAAATGAGCCTCTAGACTCACAATGAGATGCTAGATTCACATAGATTTATGTCATTTATTTACTTTTGCTGAGAAAATAAAGAGGTAGATAACTTTTATGTATCTCGCCAGCTGTTTCACACCTGCTGAATACAAGCATCAGTGGAGAGGCCACTGCCTCGATGGCTCCCCCTAACACCTGACCCCGCACCTGAATGTTGGATGCCTCTCTTGAAAAATACTTGCGTCCCCATGCTGCGAGCTTGGCTCCAGTTCTAGCTAGCATTCCATTTCCAGATGGCTCCCATTACTATCTAATTATGTTTAAACTCTGATTTTATTTCAAACAATTTACCACAGTCAAGGGTCAACTCAAGTACAATATTGCTGCAATCGAATAGTTTTGGTTCTAGGTCTATGGTTAGGAGCATTCAAGAATGGCCTTCTCTGAGTGATTGACAGACCATATGGTAAAATCCATGGCTAAACTATAAATCCAATATTAACATTTTAATGCAACTATAAATAATTTTTATAATTATTTGGTCATAATTATTTACTTTGTTAAATTTCCGACTGTCCTGATAAACAAGTTAGAAAGTATCAAAGAAATCTATTCATTCATTCATTTGCTTATTTATTCTTCTGATATTTATTGAGGTCTTATTATGTAACTCAATAGGATAAAGAAAAAGGGTTGAAGAGTTCTGGGGATTTTTATCTCCTTTGTATTAATAAGTGGCTTTCTAGACTTAATTCTGATTGAATACATATGGATTTGAGAGAAAGGAAATAAGTCTGAATTTGGACTTGGGTTAAATACACAATTTTGACTGATTCTTTTCTTGCTCTTAAGTTCTAGTTCATTATCAGTATGGCACACACGTAGAATTAACACACTGTGCATCCTGTAAGGATGCTGTTTACCTGTAAGTCTTGCCCACTTTGGGCACCTGTGTGTTGAATCTAACCGAGTAAAACTAACCCACATATTGTCTTTATACAATACATGCACCCAAACATTAGCTTGAAGGTTTTTTTAAATGCAAAATTTATGAAGTCCTGAAAAGAATTTGGTGAAAATTATTAAATCTGAGCTATGGAATGAGAATTTATGTATATCAAAATGTAAAGAGAGTTGGGGGGGGGTACGACGGATATAAGTTTGCTTGTATTTGTTTTCCTAAAAACCCTGGGCCACTATTCTTTCAAATTTGGGAAATTCTCTTCTTTGTATTCCATGCTGCTCTTCTCCTCGACCATTTTACTTAGGATCCCTTGCATTAAAGATCTTCCAAAATACTCTATTTTTGTACTTGCTCGAAGCACGATCTGCTTCGAGTCTTCCTCAGCTGTTTCCTATAGAAGGCATTGTTTCCCTCCAATAGAATCTGTACAATGTCACCGTACTACTCACCGTATTTCTGAATGTGCCATCTGAGTGACACGTGGCCTCTATCTCACCTAAGTACCCTGACTCCTAGGTCCCTCTCCTAGCTGTGCCCCCTCTGTCCACATAAGCCTGTGGCTACAGAAGTGGGATAAGAACATTTTTAACGCCTTTTAACCTGGAAGAGGAATTTCCTGGATCCCTCTGGTTAGAGAATCATAAAGTTACCCATGTGACACGTTGGGTATCTCTAGTAACTATGGCTCAGGGGAATTATTAATTAATCACTTCACGCCGATTATCACAAGGGCTACATTATCACTTATGATTTAACTTTTTCTCTGCTGGCTACCATTGGTTTAAAAAAAAAAAGGAAACTTTGATAGTTATTATTTTTAAAGTTGATGTTTTTTCTATACAGTCCAGATACCAACCTCTCATCTAGAGTGCTGAACCCAGGTGTCTGACACTGTCAGGGAACCCCTGGAGAGCATGCACTGGGTCATACCAAATTCTGGTAATCCGGTCTTCGCTGTGATTATAATCTAGCCATTTAAATCAAGAGCTGTATATTCTGTCTTAAGTATTATTATAATACTAATATGTTTTGTGAATTTAGAACAGTTTCTATACATAGTCAACCTGTGAACAACCTTGAACTGCGTGGGTGCACTTACATATGGGTTTTTCAATAAATATTGTAAATGTATTTTATCTTCCTTATGATTTTCTTAATAACACTTTCTTTTCTCTAGCTTTCTCTATTGGGAGAATATAATAGGTAATACATATAACATACAATATATGAGTTAATTGACTATTTATGCATTCAGTAAGGCTTCCAGGCAACAGTTGGCTCTTAGTTATGTTTTTTGGGGATCAAACATTAGATGCAAAATTTCAACTGCATGAAGTTCAGTGCCCCAACCCCTACCCTGTTGAAGGGTCAGCTGTATATAAATTAATTCATTTAACTGCTACTGATAATTTCATATATAATAATGAGCTGATCCTAACACACTTTGAATTTTTTTAATAATCACAAGTTATTGCTGATCTAACTCTACAGTATTTATAAAAGATTCCCATTCTACATGGACGTTTTATTTTGTTCTTCAGGAAGAATAATTCCTTCTTTTAAGGTATTACACTTTTCTTCAGAAAGTTGGTTTATGGGCCTCTGCACCACAATTAAGACATCACTGAATCGAGAATTATGTACTACAAGCATAGCTTATCTTTATATGTTCTCCCTACTCAATCTGAGTTTTTTGCAGACACTATTGAACATGAGGAGAAGGATATACCCTCACTATCAATTTCCTCTGGCTAAAAGCAATTTGTCGATCAACAGCAATTTGTCGATCAACAGCCGTGTCTACTCACGTTTCTCTTGTTCTGTTTCCACTCCTTCGCTTTCTGTGTCACTTGGCAAGATCCACGGTTGGTGAACCACCTGCAGTTGCTTTAAAGATTCATCCTGCCAAAGAAAAAAATTCATCTTCTATTAAACTCTAGAATAAACTCATGAATACCGATGTGGGTAAACACTTTAGGCTCCATGAATTACATGTCCAACAAACCACAACAAAAATTTCTTTACAACAAATAGTTCTGGGTTTAAATTCATTTTCATGTCATAGACATGCCTCAAACTCTGAACTCATTTATTTTTGCATTCTCTTTTTAATAAAATTTAATGTCCTCATAAGAAGAAACATCTAGACCATGTTCCTTTCTGAATTAACATTTTTATAGGAATCTCGGCACTTGTTCTTAGAAATATAATAATGAAATATTCAATATAAAATTGCACAAATAGCACCTCTTTGCCATCAAGGTTTCAAAATCCCTTTAATGAGAATAAAGATGAATAGGATTTAGAGAATGTTCTCAACTTCACCCTCCAGAACTACTTCACTACCTCCTTACTCTCTGACCTCCTTATTTTCATTAATACATTTCTCACATATTTCCTTGCTGCTCTGTGCCTTCTGTCACTCATCACCTCCCATCCTGACTGTAGTGACAGCCACCTACGAAGTTTTCTAGGATCAAATTTCATATGCTCCCTGTTTCTCTCCACCAGTTCCCTGCCAAGGTACACCTCTAAAATGTTGTAACCTTATTCATCACCTGTTAGTGCCCTCCTCATGATTCCCAAGATACAATCTAAACTTCTTTTAATAATCTTTCCCTCCAATTAGAGATACTTTCCTTTTTTTTTTAGACAAATACTAACAAATTAAAAATAAAGACTCACAGTAAGATGGGTACTAGACTCATCGGGATGATCACTTCATAAGTTAAAAATACATCTAATAATTATGTTGTATACCCGAAACTAACATAATATTGAATGTCAACTGTAATTGAAAAATAAATTTAAAAAATAAAGGCTCACAACCCCTGATCTCTAAGAAACATGACATAACCAAACATCAAGTGTTTGCTTTGTTTAAAACAACTCCTGTATCAGAGAAATATCCTCTCTACCACCCCTCAGTTGTGATGGTTACCTCTGGAGACGTTTAGCCACGATTTAGAGTTTCAAAAAGGCACAGTTTTCCAGGAGTTTGGGAAGGGCTTAGGAGGTTGAATAGGAGAAGCACAAGGGATATTTTAGGGAGGCAAAACTATTCTGTATGGCATTACGACGATAAATACATTAGGCATTGGTCGAAAGCCATAGCACTTCACACCACAGAGTAAACTTTAATGCATGCAAATGAAAAAGTACGAATGGAACATTAACTCAGTAAAACATGTAGTTTAGAAAGAGCATTAAAATGTTGAGTTGTTGTAATCACGGAGATAGTACAAATATTACTATTAATAGATTGTTTAAAAGTTTTGCTTCGGTTTCCTCTCGAGTACAGCTGGTAACATAATACACCTGTTTGCTTTATCGCTGACAGGACTAGGGTGTCCGAGGTCCAGCCCATCAGACTACTTATCATTCTTTCTGACGGGGTCAAGAAGCTAAAATCTCGAACATTTTTAAAAACAAGAGCTGACATGTCCCTCTTTGCCAACGTATTTTAGAATTTTTCTACGGGACTATTAAACTGGGTCTGAGCATGGTACAAACTCTTTCATCTTCCCAAGGGCAAGTTCTTCGGATTGCTTTTAGAGGAAGTGCCATTCATCCTTTTTCCAAAACACTTTCACCACAAGTATGCAAATGTCCAGGGACTAGGAGTGGTGCAGAACAGTGACATGTGTCATATGGGAAACAGGTGCTAGCCTTGCATCAACATATCGTTTTATTTGCTAACAGAATAAGTGCTTTCTAAACTTCAGCAGTTCTGTTATTCCACATGGATAGCTTATTTTTGGATTCTCGAAATGCAATCAATCAGTAATTTATGTCATGTGTGGCTGTGAAACTGCAGTATATTTAGAGGGAAAAAAATGCTCCTTTGCTCAAATTTTCACCCATGGATGCTTTAATTTTGAGGCAACTAAATATTTCTTTCCCTTTGGTTAAGAATAAAAATAATGCACAAACCATCGGTTTCCATCTTTCAAATAGGATTAATCACTTTCATTTTACTTCTATCATCATCGGATCCCTTAAAACAAGGATCCTTGAAGCATGCTGCATACAAAACAAAATTCCACTTCACTCCAGGCACATTGAACAGACTGCTTCTATGACAGAAAAATTGTAAAAAAGGGATTAAAACATAAGAAGGACGGTAGTAAGTTTGGGAACCTGTAAGTTTGAACTAATAGGATCTGGGAAAAGAAAAGAGAAGGAACAATAATGAATATAGAAAAAATATGGTCGATTGTGAAAAATATTATGAAATAAATATAAGCTGCTAAAATAAATTTATCTGACAAATTTGCTACAGTACACTATGTACTGGGATTGCATTCCACCTAATTTCCTAACTCATTCCATTTGGTGGATTTTACTCCCCAAGGAAAGTGTAAGATAAAGTTGTAAAATGCTTTGAAATGAATGAAAGACTAGTGGTTGCAGTCAATGAAAATTAAGTCATTTTGCTACTTTACCATTCCATTTATCTGATTCGATGGAGGCTCTGAGTTTTTCATTGACTTTGAGCTATTTTAAAACTATGTAATTTATAGAAATTTATAGTAGTACAAATAATTCTTGTCCACGTAAATACAAACTGTGTTCATTTGAATATACTGATAATTACCCCATGGATATTGACAGTTTTGCCAGTTTTTGCATCTATTTATATCTTCATCTTAGCATTCCTTATTTGACTACATATGTGAAGGTTTGAATTGCTCTTTTAATTGGTTGCAACATCTTACTGGTATCCTCCTTAATTAATGAGTTAAAAAAATCTTTAACGTGTGTTCATTTTATATTGGTATGAGAGCCATGATTATACTTAAAAAAAAATTGTTATCCTTTAACAACATACATCAATTCCTAGTGAATATCAATGACAAATAAAGGCTTCCTTGAAAAAATCCTGTTTTGTAGTTAGCTAAATGGACTAAAACTATGGTACTGAATAACGGCTATTTCGATTTTTAAAAAGTAAATCCCTGTGCATGATAAAAAGTGAATTATCTCTCATTATAGGAGAATAAGGTCACACACTCTCCTTCAGAAGTACAGTGGGAACTTCACTGCATTAACAATCACAGAAGACAGCACAAGGGAAAAAGACAAAACTGGCAGAAGTGACTCTGAGATATTATGTCGCATGGAACCGATCCCCTTTTCAGTTCAGATGGTACAGCTGGCAAAACCAGCCTCGACAGATTTGAAAAAGGTCTGCTTGCTTAACATGCTTCTTTTCCTGTCTGACGCACTCCGAGATTGTGAAGCTGCCACATGACACCTTGAGCTAGTTCACACTCCTCTGTGTGTTGCCTCCGGCCTTCACCAGATAACTTCCTGAAGTTGAGAAACTGCTCCAAATTGCTCTTTAAAAAGTTTCAAAAAGCATTAATTTTAGTCTTTAGTTCTTCATAGCTTCTCAACCATTTAAGTTGACAATACGTATCTGATGTATATATATTTAAATTAATATAGTTCTCTAATAATTAGGGGATTTTTAACTGGTATACTATGCTGCTTCTCAGTTATTCCTCTAAGAAATATAATATTTTAGGTTCTCTGCAAAAGGCATATCAAACTCTGAAAGTACTTTATTTTGATAAGTTCTTTTAAATTACATAATTTTGAATAAATACTAATGACTCCAAAAAATAAAATTTTTACATTGTGAAATTCTCTTTCTCCCTTGAGTTATCAAGTGCCTTACATGTAAAAAATGTGTGTTTTTTTTTAACTGTCAGAACTATTTTGAGGATTAAGAAAAGTAGACTATTATAAAATGCCTAGTTTTTTATTTGGTCAAAAATGCAAGCTCTATTCTGGAACAATAATACATTAAATGATAGAAAAAATGGACTAGAAATTCCATTTTAGCTGTACTTTTAGAGAAGACCATATTGTCTCTTAGTTTTGATTTGGGTCTAAACAGAATTGTCTAACTTCATATGGTTATGATTCTGTCTAATTATAAGACTAGAAAAGAGAGACTTTGATCTGCAAAGAATTGTTCAAACTTTAGCAAGAAATGTTAAAATATATTAAAAATGTAAACACGATGGTTTATTTGAATTTTAGTCTGTACTAAATACAAGCAAATGTTTGCTAGCTCCGTTTTAACTTCAATGCTTCTAACATTTATAAATACTGTTCCTTTTTGTTTGCTGATTCCAGTAATATGAGGAAAGAGGGCAAAAGTTAAATAAGAGCATAAGTGAGAAAAAACAAAAATTATCAGGTTTTAGCTTACATTTTTAACATGCTTGCAATGGAGAAGAGTTTGAATACATATTTCCTAAAGACCAAATGAATTAATATCTGCAAAGAGAACTACTTATGTTAATAGTTCATTAATTAAAATTGTACTTACAGTTTTACTTTAAAGGATGATCACTTACTGTTTTTTAAAAAAAAGAGCTAAAAGCTCAATATCAACCAATAGTAGCTCAAAATACCGAGCGACAATGAACCCCTATGAAAGGCGAGGCGTACCTTGGCCAGTTCACACACATTTGTAAACTCAAATTGTAGGTCAGTAACGAATCACGTAAGCTACAGAGATTTCATACCTCCCATCAACCAATACTGTTATTCCTCAGAGTAGATGCATAAACAAAACTCATAAATTTATTAATAAAGTTTTCCTCTACCTATATTACATAAAATTGGTGATTTTC
Source organism: Pteropus medius (assembly GCF_902729225.1). NCBI lineage: Eukaryota > Metazoa > Chordata > Mammalia > Chiroptera > Pteropodidae > Pteropus > Pteropus medius. The sequence continues at coordinate 3,520,621 of NW_024350926.1, read as the reverse complement.
CATGATGTAAGCAGTTACCCTTCAGAAATAACACTGGCAGGACACTTTAAGGCAGTGCTTCGCAGACGTTAGAGAGTTTATGAATCGCGTGGGGATCTTGTTCGAATCCGTATTTTGATCCTCGGGATCTGGTGAGGGTCCCGAGAGTCTGCATTTCTTAGAAACCCCCAGGCGACGACAGCGTTGCTGATCAAAAGACCACACTGGGGAGCAATGCCTTGCCAGCACCTCAGTGAAAAGGTACACATTCTCGACCTTCTTGTCACATGACGTGTTTACGACTGCGTACAACACGCACATTTAGATTGCGCATTCGTAATGATGGAGAAAATAAGGATCTTTTTCTTGGCTAAGAACTATAAACTTAGAAGAAGACATTTTAGAAGTTTTCTGATCTGTATGCAGCCTGCTTTCTGTCCCAGCACCTCAGTGCTAACCTCCCTCCCGGTGCTAGACCTCCACGGGACACATTACAAGGAGCCTCAGGCACCCTTGAATTTGAGTGGGGGTGACCCGCCACCAGAGTCCCTATCAGCGCATGGGGGATGCTGAGCCAAGGGTTAGCGCGAGCACGGAATCCTGTCGGGCGATTCTATGGGTGCACACACTGCAGAAGGTGCCTGGCTCTCCTCGGAGACACTGACTGCTTAATGTATTCTACTCGCTTTCTGTACCAAATGCGTTAAGAACAATTTTTCGCCCTATCTATCTTCTAACCTGAACTCAGAACACCTACCTTTCTTTACAGTATTTCCACTAAGGAAATATACAATATTTCCTTTCCTTCCTTTTGTTACCCCTTCCCCGTCTGCCTTTTGTAAAAGTTCAACCTCCTCCAAACAAGCATGAAGACCAGAGATGCAGAGACTTATAAAGGTGCCGTGCACTCTGATTTTCCTCTGCAGGTGAAATCTGGAAGCGAGAGTGAGTTGAACTATGGGTGCAGTGTTCTGAATAAATGCACGGACTATGCAAAGCACTTAGTGGGCACTCAACATTTCTGAGTGGATGTATGCACGCAAGAATAAAATATTTAGAGAAACGGATTCTGTCTAGCTCAGAAGCAATATTTGTGATAGAGGGAAACGCTCGGCCTCTCTGACTCCATCTCGTTTGAGCCTGAGTTGTTCCCATGGCCTTCTTCGGGCTAATAGCTCCCGCTTAGTCTTGCATATGGGAATGCTGATCAGCAGAGGAATTCTGCCTGCGCTGGAGGTTTACAGAAACAGCCCTGCCCATTTCCCCTTCCTTGGACATGAAAGAAGCCTAAACTCTGTACTTTCTTAAGATGGATTGGAGGGATCACTAGGGCTTCCATCTTCTTGGTTGGCACAGTCTTGATCAATAAACTTTTTCTTTTGAGTTTTGGCCTTTTTAAATGTTGGGCCCATAAACTCTGGACCAGTAACATATTCAAACCAAATATCTGGTACTTTCATGACATCACCGCCAGTTTCTCAGCTCCCTTTGCTTACAACAGATTCAGATGGCTAATTTAGTGACCACTGTGGACTGGTTTCAGATCAGGTTTTACTGACTGCAGCCACTGGTTTATCTGAAAGTTCTCAAATATCATTTACAGACAGTTCAAAGCCTATGGCACAGAGCGCCCTTGGACAGCTCCAAAATAAATCGAGACGTCTCAACGGTCTTTTAACAGAAATCTACCATACAGTTTAATGGTTAAAACAGCATTTTGCCTAATGCTTCCACAATGTCTTTGACAAGCATTTTGTCCCATGAATGAACACCAATTTGGTACAGGTTGTTCTTCTCATGTCTTATTTCTGTTGTGCATGGCCAATATAAAACATGTGTTCCTCATTTACTAGGATATCAACAAGAGCTAGTGAGTGGAAATATATAATAGCACTAGGTTTATGCAGTTTTACTTTCATTTTCAGGATGAACTGATACGCAGCACCTCCCCAGCAATGAGGAACGAATGTCGTTTTGACAACATACTATTACTTGTTTTTGTGGGCATGACTCGTGAATGGGCACAGAACGGAAAGTCTACAGGCAGATGGGGAAAGCCCACGTGAGTGTTTCCTTCTCTGTGATAAATACTGTTTTCAGTCTATGTTATAAGGCCACCCGAAAACTCACTTCTTCCATGTAGTTTTTCAATGACTGTCCTCCACTGGGGGCTTCTCCCTAGAGGCAGAGAGGAAGAGAGGTTGACAAAGTCAGGAGAAGGAGAAAGGAAGAAAAAAAGAACAGAGTCGGCAGTGAACCCCAGGGGCAGCGCCCAGTCACTAGCATCCCCCACCATCTCAGCTGGTATTTGTGGGATTATCAGTTTGGCAACTTCTTACTCTGAAGGAGAGAGCTTTTTTGCAAGGCAACAATATATCTTTCAAGGGGATGTGAGGTCACATAAACAAATAACCACCTGGAGTTACTAACTAAATCTTTGGAAAGAATGCTGAACAAGTAGTATAAAATTTTGTAATTAATTTTATAAGTGTGTTCTTAAAATCAGATTTAGAAAAAAGGCACTAATCCTGTATTCTATAAATCTGTGTGAAGATAACACACGGACTTAAGAATATTTTATGGAGAGGGTTCAGGTCATTAACCTGACATTGCCCAAAGGTTTATATCTGTTTACTCTTTCTCACCTTACTTGCATGTTATCAGTAAATTCTCTATTATTTGTGCCTTTTACTAGCACTTCCCTGTGTGTTAGTAATCACTGAAGTTTAAATCATTGGAATTTAAAACAAATTAAAGATATATCGCAAACTCATCTAAACATAGGTGATCAAAACTGTCAAACAATTTGTTAGTTTGGGTAAATTATCTTTTTTACACTACATGCCAGAGATATTTGGAAATAAATTCTGAGATATCATGAAATGACAAATTCTAAGACACCAGATGTGTTTGAAAGATAACTAAATAAGCATGAATAAAGCTTATATTTGTTTCTAATTCTTTAAGGACCCTCCTCTTTAACTTTTCAAGGACTTTCACATATATTATCTCATTTGATTGGTTTTTACTACAACTTGAGGTAAGACATCCTCGGTTCAATTTAATACATAAAGAAATTGAAGGATGCTGGGTACACTTCAAATCAAGGAGCTAAGCAAGGTATTGCTGGGACTGGATCCAACTCTAACACTCTTTTACCTTGCTGGAATACAAATTTTAACATAAAAACAAATTAAATTTATTTTAGTTTTAAAAAAGGTGATCTACACTATAAAGCTCTTTAAGAAAGTTTAAAAACAAGCATGCTCATTTCAAAACAAAACTTGAGCTAGGAATAAAGTACACATATTCTTAAAAACTTAGGTGTGGTAATATTTTTTTTCCCAAATCATAGCTTCCACTAGCAAAAAATGAATATGCCCTACTTTAAATGTTTCCAAATGCTGCGAACTTGTAGGATTTTCAATGGATACGACACTGAAAGAGATAGAATTTACTTAAACTAAAAGGTAAACTATTAAGAAAAAATCAAATCCACATAAATCCCCCATACTGTGAGGAATTTAACTCAGAGCACATAGAGAGGGCTGGACACTTACTTCAGACAAACTGCTTTTTATGGTTGAACTTGCTACGCTACCTCTCCTCATCTGGACCACTAGTCCAGAAGGAATGCTGCGGGTCCTTCTGATGCAGCTCTTCCAGGTGCCAGAGCTAGTCCTTTGTGCCCTGATAATCCCTTCCCCTTTGCCTGGGTTGCTAAGGGTAAGAGGATTTGCTGGTAAACGGCTTGTTGTGACAGAATCGTTTTCTGCAGGGCCAACATCTGTGGCATGGCTGGCCTCTGAACATCTGAGAGGACACAGAGCAGTCCCTGGGTGCTCACTGAAGACAGTGATTTGTTTCCTTGGAGAGGAGTGTGATGGTCTCCTCATCCATCCGGACGCTTGCAATCTTATGCTAAGACCTGATGATGACTGAGGATTTTCTTGATGGTCAAATATAACTAATGTGCTTTGTGTCCTAGAAGGCTGTTTCTCAGGCCTGCTCCTTCCCACAGTACCGGGCAGGTCTTTTTTCACATCTAGACCATAGAAAAGGAGCGACTCACACAACACCATTTGTTTCAAAGGCCACACAGACTGCAGTTTGGCTGTGACGGCCATTCATAAATCACTGCCATGGGTGGCACTGATGAATGAGGAGCGTGGAGTAAAAGACGGAAGAAAATACAGAGGAAACAAACACTTTGCTGAGAGGATTACAAATGTGGCACAGGGCCAAGGGGACGAAGCCAAGAACAAGATGTCAGGATCTCTGAGTGTCAGGGTCAGAAGAGATGGCCCCAATCAAGAGGCGATTGAATATGTCTGCCTCGGGTCCTGTGGGGCCAGCACGGGATAGCCGAAACGCTGCCCTTCCTCCTGGCCCCCGCTGGGGGCGCTAATGAAATAAAATCCTTTCCAAAGCCCAAAGCTGCCAGCTTTGGCCATCCTGTTCTTAAGCTTTAAAGAACTGGCATTTTTAAATAGGTCATTATAACAACAATATTTTCGTAATCACCTGGAAATGAATAAAAAATACCCAAGTGCAATTTCCCTTGAAAAACAAAGAGAAGAAAGGGGATACAAGGGAGGTGGATGGGGACTTGCGAAGGAGGGAAAGCGGCAGAATCCATGAAACTATGCCTTAAAAATAAAAAGGAAGAAAAGGTATTTCCTGAAATGTGGTTTCACTTATCATGAATCTAAATATAACCGCAGTTGAGATAAAAATGTTTTCAATGTGAATTACAAAATAGAATTTTTTTCTCAGAAAAAGAAAAAAAAAAGAGGCCGATAGGATTACCACTTAACATGACATGGGATCATGGCTGTCAGAGACAAAGGCTCTTGTCGCTCCCTAGTCGTTCCAGTTAAGGGAACGCTCTCAATGAGACGGAATACCCTAGAGACAGCACTAGGACTCCTGAATCTATTGTCTTTTTTCACTATATCATGCGTCTCTTGTTTCAATCAGTAAATACTTTTTATTCATCTCTTACTAATCCTTAGACAAAATGCATAAAGACCTGCATTTGCATGTAGAGTACATTTATTCACCAATACTTTACGTCCAAGACCTCTGGATTAATTTCCTTCAAAGAAATTTGCACGAGATCGCTACTTCCATCAGAATGATACTTCTGCCTCTCCTCAAACGAAACGAAACAATTACCTTAATACACAGAACACCTTCTTAAGAAGCGGCCGAGGTACGCGGAACCCATAGAAGAATGGGAGCCTAATATGAATGAATGACCAGGACATTTCTGAACCCAAGGGACCCATAAAACTTCACCCAGTATTTACCTCACCAGTTTTTATTAAGCATTTACTCTGTGCCGCATACTGTGCTCGGTGTGGGGACAAAATGGTGAACAAGAACTGATTCCTACCGTAAAAAGCTCATCTTGAGAAAACAAATATACAAGTTATTAGACTACAAAGCACAGGTAAGCCCAAAATGCTATGGGGAAAAAAATAGGAGGAAAAGGCACCTAGCCTTTCATTTACTTAACAAGCATGCACTGAGAGCTTGCAGGTGCTAGGAACTGTTGGAGATACTGGATACATGTGACGAAGACGTCAAAGTGAAGAGATTAAATGTTGAACACATTATCTTCATGTTTAGTCCTCAAGACTTAGCCAAGTAGCCAGAATAAGTAGCTGAACAGGAGGAGGACTCATACCAGGCAAAAGGAAAATTTTGTGCAAGGGCCCAGACAGAACAGAACAAATAGATGAAACCACAACTATCGAACGAAGAACACCGATTACCCTATGCACTGGAATGAGTGCTGTTTTTATATAGAGAGATATTAACATCATGTCTCATTTCTTTATACTATTATTTCCCATAATACAGCTGCTAATATGATGGTTATATGTTGTTTTCTAATTGCATTATTACACAGCATTAATGAATTTGTGACAGATGATAGAGAAATTAAACTCAGCTTTCCAAACTCTGGCAAACCCAGCAGTTAGCACTGTACTGATGTCCAAGGGAATCGGCAGTGATCTACTTCCCATCAGTAAAAACCCGAGTGTAATAGTTTAGAAACTCAGAAATTTTTAGAAAGCTCAGAAGCCTTTCAAATCATTGATGTAGTCAAGAAATAACTAGCTATGCCTGTTTTCAGGCTTACATATATGAACAGATGCTGTTTCTCATAGGCCCCAATGACTTTTCACATTAAGTTAAAATTTCTTTCTGAAAATTTGCACACAATCTTATGAACAAATATAGCACCAGTGCAGACCATATTTCTCTGAAAATGACACCTTTATCTAGCTGAGAAGATACTTGACTGTGTTAGTACTGCTAAGGGCTAACAGACAGTAGCATTTTAAGATAAGACGTTAAGATTCACTCTGCCTTTAAGTTATTAATGCTGCAAGTTACATCTGTACCAGGAATTAGCAACATAAGGCATGATCAGAAGCCAAATTCTGTCCCTCAGAAGGGAAAAACAATACTCATTCCCTAAGCACATAATCAACTTTTAAATTAAAATGAAAGCAATTTACATTTTTCTTCCAAATTTTTTCATGTTAAGCTAAATAGTTCCTTTAGTGGAACTATTTGCCTTAAAGATTTACCTTAAAGAATGCAAAAGGACAGGAGCAATTATGGGATTAATGACTATTGCTAAATGTTAAGTTTTTAGCAATTTAAGACCTTTTAGTGTTTTTTTATTTTTTGAATTCTGGTCATTCAGTTGCAAAAAAACAAAAGCCACTTAATTCTATCCTCTCCTTCAATCCCAAAAAAAAAAAAAAAAAGGGAGTGTGAAGCCAGTAATGAGAAGCTCTGTGTTTGCTGAGTGGTACCTTCCATCAGTGGATATTAGCTAAGAGAAGGGACGGGATGAGAGGGTGGGGCCGTAGGAATGGATGGCTAGTGTTAATGATATGTAATTGAGGTAACCTAAAAAACAGACTGAGATATATATCATTGGTCGACTGACTTTAGAAAAATCCATTTGACCTTGAACTATTCATTGTACGAGTCACGTGTGTCTTAGCTGATATGTTTATCTTATCGATGATTAATATTGTTTCACTATTATCGTGTACGAAAAGCAGTATTTGTTACTTCTTTCTAAAAAGGTTTATTAGGCCAACACAGCGAATTACCAGGTCTTGAAGAGTCACAGCTTTTTTCTGAAGCTGAGTTTCCAGAACAGAACTACACGGTCGTGTTTTATATGTGACTATGAATGTAAAAGTACTAAAATCTTCAAAGAGTTATGTATCATGAAAGCACAGTATTATTATTTTGTAAAGGTGTGTATCTCCAGTGATCCACCCGCCTACTGGTTTCCTTGCCACCTGTCCTGACCCTGTCACTCAAGTCTTTACATGCTCCTCTGACACTGTGTGCACATTTTCATCAAAACGCATATCACGTTCTTTTATAATCACTTGCTCTCTTTCTCACTTAACTCTAAGTTGTCGGAGGGCAAAAATTGTTTTTATTCATGTTTGAAACTCTACAGGTGAAAAGGCCAGGTTTCTTTGACGGATAAATTGAAAGAAAATGCAAGAAATGGAGGCGGAAGCTATAGATTAAAAGAGAGTTAGGGAGATATCTGATTTTAAAAAGTTGCCAAGGTTAACGGGAGTGTCAAAGGATGCATATTTGGATGATAAAGCTACTTTTAAAATGCAAGGAGTTGATTATGATAGACGTTAGAATAGTTTTTATTCGTGGGGAGAGACAGAGATTGTGACTGGGACAGAGCTTAACGAAGGGATTTCTCAGTTATCTGGCAAAGTTCTATCTGTTGACCGGGGTAGTGTTCTCATTATAATACGTAATTAAACCATACATTTGATTATTTCTATATTTGTGTTTTATTTTATAATAAAAAAGGTATTTAAAAGTAAACTGATAAGCACTTCTAACTTTAAACTATATTGTTACAGGCATACTTGTAAGGTCCTAAAGAAACTCAGAAAATTAGAGTGAAATTTTATAATGCTCTATCTATTGTTGGCTGCATCTCTGTGGTCACATATTTAATCCCTCATTGATCCAAATCTTTTGGTCTATGTAAAGAGGCAATTACTAGTTATATATCTAGAAAAGTAGTTAAAGGACACTCTCATCGTTCCGATTTAATATTAAGCTAATCTAATTATAACACTGACCTCATAAAAATCGGTTGGCAATCTTGATTTTTACCATTTGCAATAATTAAGCCTTTAAATTCTCTTCCATTAAGCTTTTTAAAAAATCAATAGATGTCACTTTGGCATCTGTAAAGTAGCTGGATAAATTCTCCAAGGTCAGTGAAATATGAATGTGGCCTCATAACTAAAACCAAACATACAATGTATTCTTTTAAAATTAAATTAACCTCTCTCTTTGCAAAATGGCTAAATGGCTAAGGTGACCAACTTCCTGAACTGTGACTCAGAGGGGAGTAGGCAAGGAAACTGATACGCCCAATGCTCATGAAATACCAAGGCCTGTATGCCTCTCCTGCTCGCAGCCCATATTTTCTCGATTACAAAGAAAACGATTGATTTTTGAGATAAGTAACAATGTTAGGCATTTCTCTACATTGAGGGAAACATAATTTGCTAGGAGATGCACAGACACGAATAGTTTTGTTTCTTTGAACATATGTCTCTGAGATTTTAATTCAAACCAAATTTTTAAAAAATGCATAAATTAAAATAATCTAGCCTGTCACAAACTCGGCAGCTGATGCATAAACAGTATAGTAACTAGGAGAGCTATAACCTGCTCGGGGGAACGTGTAGAGGTATAAGCAATTTCCCAAGAAAAAGGGCTGACCTCCAAATAAATAAGTGAAGTGACTTGGAGGGAAAGATAACGGGGGTTTTGAACTTATTCGAAGTATCACAATTACTCACTGAACTTTTATCTGTAGTCTCGAAGACAATCTGGAAGGGCCATTCCCATGAGTGTGTCCAAACTCATCACCTGCATTTACATGCATACAGTATTTCTTCTGCTTAATATGAGTTGGTTATAGGACTGAGACTATGGACCACCAGAAGGCAGCAAAAGGTGGTGATATGTGAAGTCAAGTAAATATGGGTTCATATCCCAGATCTGCCACTTAGGCTCATGTGCACTGGGCAAGTTATATAACTTCCCTAGGTCTCAATTTCCTCAGCAGTAAAGGGTGACACCACCAAGTGTCTCGGGGGTTACTGTGAGGATTAACTGAAATAATGTCTGCGGAATGAGAGAAAACCAACTTTATACTCTGTAAGGGAGGAAAATAAGATATGCTTAATTCTTTAAGAATATAACTGGGAAGGAGACATGCACGTGGGGAAATCCGATGCCACTTTTTAATTTATCTGTTCTTATTTTTGTGTCACTTTCATTAAAACAATGTTGCACTTTCAGTGACAAGTAATTTCTGAGTGGCTTCACATACACGTGAGTTTTCAGCAGTAAAGTCAAGGTAAATGGAAGGTTGACTGATAGTAAGATAAAGGGGACTTTAAAAAGCCTGGGACGTCTGAACTAGAAAGAAGCAAATGACACAAGTCAAGAGAAATGAATTGCTGAGGAAAGGGAGGAAGATGGCGTCTTCGCAAGACTTTACTCCCGATGGTCTCTCCTCTTCACCTCAAGACCCTCCCCCAACACTCCACTCACGCCGAATAACCTCCAGGCCCCTCAATAGTCAGTCGGTGTCTCTCTTCCTCTGTCTTTCCCTTTTTCCTTCTGTTCTTCCTTCACCCCTTAATCCGCTGCTTTGTGCATTCCATGCCATCTTCCTGATGTCACCTAGGAAGGAAGAGTCTACTCTTGGTGAGTGTAAGTTTAGTGCCACCTGTTCCAGGAAGGCTTCCCTGACCCCTTGTTTGCATTGCCCCATCCCACGCCCCTGGCCTTCCCATGGCACCTAACGATTGGAGAATCTGCCACACTGATGGTCTAGGCCTGCAGTGACCTACTACATTGTCAGCCCCACAGACCTACCCTTTACATTTGCAGTCAAATGCAAGAAGTCAAACAGAGGTCCACATCGCCAACATAAAATCACATAAAATATGTTCCAACTTTCGATCCGACTTGGCAGGCCCGCTTCTGATTCAGAGTTCTTGTATTTCTTCTGTACCATAACTTGGCAGAAAGGGGAGAGCAGGAAGGCGGTGCTGGCCCCAATCCCATATCTTTACCCCTCTCCTCCCCTACTCCACACTGCAGCCCGGGGGGCTTTGTGCGCACATGTGTGGCTGGCTATTCCTGCCTGCGTCTCCAAGCTCGTTTGCATCCTCCCAAAACAGCTGCCTCTGGCCCACTGCTCAGGCCTAGAATTGACCTTCCAGAAAGAATGGACTAGGGAAAATGCCCCAGGCAGGTCCAGGAAGCAGGCTTGGGACCACCGGGGCAGGAGATTCAAGGATTCTGGTACCTAGCATATAGTCCAGCTCCAGGTGGATATGTCCCCTTGACCAGAGGGACTCAGCCTTGGACTGGTTTGAGGATGCCATTGAAGCTCTCTGATGGTAGACATATCTATCTCTTCATTGTCTCGTACTCAGCACAGGGCTTGGCAACTAAGAGTCATTCCAAAATATTTACTGAATAGATGAGGGTTCTTATGAATGGCACACATTTCTCATGTAAGGTGCTGAATAATCAAGAGATGTGGTTAGAAAAAGAAGGACAAAGACTTGGTGTAAAAATTTAGAATATTTCAGAAATGACAGAATCAGGAAGATTCTAGTAGCTAAGAAATAGGGAGAAAGGTCATATTTTAGGTCCATTTAGGATCCACAGAAACTCTCACCCAAATGTAAACTAGAGAAAGACATTTAAGAAATTGACTATGTTTGTTTTGAGTTGGATAATGGCCCCAAAACATAGACGAACAAATAAACTGAAGACAGAATATAAAAATAACTATAAAGGAGTGAGATCCAATGAAATTGCCTTTCAAAGAGAGACCTTCAGTCCCACCAGCTAAAATGGTCTATCTGAAGAGAGATCAAAGGCAAAGTGTTTTGCAATGTGATTGTCAGGGAAGCTGGGTAAAACTTAGAAATAAAACAAAGTAGGAAATGATGTGGAGAAACTTGTTTACAGAAGGTATCTCTGCAATCATATTCTGCTAACTACAGGGCATACTACACCCCTTCAGCCTAGCTTCACACTTTTGTAAACTACGAAGTGATATAAGAGTTTGTATACATCACCCAACACCCAACGACCTCACCACAATCCAAATGCTTCATTAAATCTAAGACAGGGCACAGAGCATGGCGCCCAGGGTGATGCTCTAAGTCTCTTTGATGCAGTACAGTTTTTCCTTTGTGGTCTAAAACCCTTGCCCTTTTGAGAGCAAGAGCTCCAAGATGTTCTATAGGAGGAAATTTCTATGTTAATTCTTAGTCCAAAAAGTGAATTTAACGTGCCTTACAGAACAAAGCTTACTTTGGGGCCTTGAAAAGGGCCAAACCACATCATAGAGAGTAAGAAGATATCTTCCCTTCTCATGAAGGTATGCCCATCTTTAGAACCAAGTTCAAAGCAAACATCTTTTGAAGTCTTACTGAACATGACCGAACGCCGAAGTTTATTACAGTGTTTTTGCATGTGTTTGCATTTTGTGAAAACAGCTAGCATCAGAAGCGGAAGAGCCAAAAAGAGTTCCTGCCAGGTCTGGAAATCTAAAAGCCAAAAATGTCAAGAAAAAAAAATAATTCTAATAACATGTGTAGCCTAATTTTATACACTCTCAATGTTAATTGAGATAAACACTTGAAATACTTTTTGACAATGAACTTCAGAGCCAAATTACTTAGCCTTGTCTCAAACCCAAAGCAACACTGCAGGTTAGAAGTTAAATGTAATTCATCTTATGGTCACTGCCAGTTAGTTAAACATACCAATTTAATAAAGCCAAGTCATGAAAAGCCAGCCTCAATATTTTTAAAGACCACAAGTTGCCTGGGAAACAGGTCTCTCTACTCTTGTAGAATGTCCTTTGAAGCCGAGAGACAACACAAATCAAGCTAATCAAGGCACCTGCCACGCAGAATTTTGCCTCCAAATACTGGGAGACTCTGTAACTGCTCATCTAGACTCAGGGCTGACCACCACGTACAATCAGAGTGGGCCCCAGCCAAGAAAATGAGTGGAGGCAAAGGTTGGCCATCCTTTTTTTAGAGGAGAAAGAACACTGATAGCAAATGAGAGAAAAACAAGGCACAACAATCCATTTTCAAATTTTTCAAGAGCCTAAAATTAACCCAATGAAATTAACTGTAAAATATTCTACTATGTTATTAAAAAAATCACATGCATGCGGAATTAACGAAGCTAAATAGCCAGATAGCAGTTCCTATTTTTTTTTTTAAAAAAGAGAACTTTAGGTAACTACAACTTTACTATGTGCCAACAGTGCAGTGAAAACTACCGAAAAAGTTGTCTCAGTAGTAGGCACCGTTAATGAAAGCACAATAAACCCTTTGAGTTGTTCACAGTTGAATTGTACATCAGGCGAGAGTATTGTGCTTAGGTTCGGTATGTTGGAAGGAGAAGTTACTAAAACAGCGACAGATCTAGAAAGAAGGTCACCTCAGGGGTGACTGAAGAAGTGTTTACTTTTCATCAGAAGGACAGAGGAAAGCGTGATTGAGATATGTAACTGAAGATTTGAAAGATGGAGAGGAAATTACAGTTCTTTCTTGTTTCAGAGAGCAAAATTAAGCCCTAGAGATGAAAGTGTTGTGGAGATACGTGTTCTCCCCAGAAGAGGAGGCCTTGTTCTAGAGCTGTAATAAAGGATGGGTGAGGGCAGGAAGTTTCAGGAAAGAACTGGTGCCTGAATCTCGGGGGTGAGAGCGGGCAGGGGGCGATAGAAGGAGCTCCTCACTGAGGAAGAAGTTGCCCTGTATTTTTTTCCACACTAAAACTCTTCTGTTAAATCTCCTCCTAGAAAACGTGGATCTCTCCCTGAAGTTTGAAAGTTGGGCATCTAACCTGAGGCAGATTAGTTCTGAGGGGATGAAGTTCGAGTGACTGCTGCTTCCCATAATTACAGCCCAGCTGCATCTGTGTCAGGACCACAGAGTGGAAAAGTTTTCCATTGTCAGCCTTGTTTTTCACTGTGTTGTCTTAACAAAGAAAAGGAAAATGGCCTCTATCTCGTAGATGCTATAGATCGAGCACAGGTGCCTCTGTATTTAATCCTCACACTGTTCCTGTGAGACAATTATCTGTATTTTACAAATGAAGAAATTGAGACTATGAACACTGCAAACAAGAGCCGGGTCTTGAATCCTATGATCACGAAGCCTATGATCTTTCTAGAAGACAGAGAACAAAATCAACCATTGTATTAGTTAAACCGAACGCCTAAACTGCGACAGAGGTTGATTTAAGCCCCAACCTGTAATCCTGATCCAGTTCTCTATCAATTACGTTACGTTATTTTCTACTTCTTGGTTTTGCTCATCCAGGGCCAGCCCAACAAACTGCATACACTAAACCTGAATAAAAATTAGTATGGTGGACAATGAACCCACTTAAGTATATGTAAAGTAACTTAAAGGGAAAAATATCTACTGTGAATCATTGAAGCTTGTGTTAGGTTCTTACAAGAATTGAATAATAATATTATGAAACCTCCATGCCCAGATAAATTAGTTCGTGTTGGAATCTTTAGTTTCTTCCCAAGGCCTGCAGGATATAAACATGTCACGAATGCTCCTGGGAAGCCAAGTCCCCCAAAGAGTAGAGAGGATATTGACTTTGGAGACAAGATTGGGTCTGAATCTTTATGTGTATGTGTTATTCATCAGGCATGTGGCCTCTGGGTCAAGTCACTTCGACTCCCCAAGTTTCTTGTTCATCAGTTGTGGAAAGAATAAAAAGAGTAAGAATGCTTTCAATGAAAAGATTAGGGGTAATATCTATAAATTACGATACTCGGCACTCAATAAATGTTTCCTACTTTGATGATGACCTGGAACTTCAACATCCAGCCTTCACTCTCCCAACTCCCTTCCCCATCTGATTCTCTAGCTGTCCTGAGCTGCACATAGGCTCCCAGGCAGATGGTTCTCTCCCTCTGCGTCAGTCAACCTCCCCTGCAACTCACCAAGCCATCGACCTTCTCCTGGAAGCTGTCTTTGATCACTCTTCACCCTGCAGGCTACAGTAGATGCTGCCTCCTCCCATGTGTATGGTGTGTATATATCTGTCAGAGCACTTCTGTGCTCTCACGGACATCTGTTCATTCAACCGCCCTTCCTATCACACTGCAAGCTCTTTAATGGCAAGAAGTAAATCTTTCATTTCCAGATTGCCAGTGCTTCACAGAGTGGTTTATAATAGAAGATGCCCAATAAATGTTTGTTGAATGAATGAATACTCTAAGCCTAGGTCAATATAGCACACAGTTTCAATTCTATAGTAAATCGTTTCCTAAGAATAGTTTTATCTGTCAGTCCTCTCAATATCTTATTTAAGAATTCAACAGATTTAAAACGCATGTGTATTTGCAAGCATTTTAGTGCCTTCAGGCTGCTATAACAAAATGCCATACACTGTGTGGCCTATTAAAAACAAATATTTACATCTCACAGTTCTGGAGGCTGTAAGTCCGAAATCAGGGTGCTGGCATGGCCAGGTGAGGTTCCCTCTTCTGGGTCATAGACTTCTAGCTGTGTCCTCACATGGCAGAAGGGACAAGGAAGCTCTCTGCGGTCTCTTTTATAAGGGCACTAATCCATTCATGAGGGTTTCATCCTCTAAATATAATCATTTCCCAAGGCCCCACCTCCCAACACCATCACATCGGGTATAAGGGTTTCAACACATGAATTTTGGAGGGGACACGAACACTCAGAGTGTAGCAACTGATAACCTGAAAGGCATTCGGAAAAATCAAAGATAAGTTTCTCTACATTTCCCACTAATAGTCAAATAAAGATACCACTTATTGACCCCCACATGTAGATGTATATTCAAGAGACGCAGTACCTGTGAGCAAGGTGCTTATCCACACTGTAACTCCTTCACATCCAAGGACTCTCTTAAGAGTTGAGTGTTGGGGGAGCTCTCACTTCTGGCAGACTGGCTATCAAAGTACGTACTGGGGGAAACTGAGGCAATGAGGGTAATAGGGCATGTGTGGAAGAAAAACGGAATTCAAAATTACGTTTTTTTCTCATTTTTACTCCTTCTGGTAAAAGGAAGGCTAGATCCTCCATGGTTGTTTTCACCTGAATGAGGATAAATTATCCTCCTGTAAGGTTAATAGATGTTAACTTGAAATTAGGCCGATAATTTAATACTTTTTCCTTAGATAAAATGGATGTATATATAATGGACATAAAAAAAGTGAGTTTGGTTATTCATATGCAAACATTTGTTAGAATGGTTTAGAGGAATATAGATTGTGCACATATGTGTGTATATAAGTGTCTATACAGAATTGTTTAAACAGTGCTTTCTTTCAACCTCTGGCGCTCTTCCTGGAAATGCAAATAGTTAAAGCTAAAATAATTAGTTTTATTTTTATCATTGTTGTATGGAATGACAGCCAGGTCACAGCTGTGCCAATGTTACTAAGCACAGTCACAGGAAAAGTAAATATGAGCTCCCCAGCCTTTACTGCTGAGTTTAGAACGACTTCCGGCCTTTGAGGAAAGGCATAGCCATTTGGGAAGGAAGCCTACTTAGTAAATACAGGCCACTATATAAATAGGTGAGCCTATGAGGACAGCACAGGAGATAAGTCTGAGGATAATTTGTATGTTCGACGTTATCTCTGCTTGAGAAACAGAGATAACGTCTCTGTTGGGAAAGGCCCCGAGGTTCCCACGCAGACAGCAAGCCGCCTCAGTCTCGTTATGAGACTCTTCCTGCTTGATTTGGAATCAGGTTAGCAGACTTGAAGAGTCTCAGTGAAAGACAGATAGCTCTTAATAATGATGCTATACTCCCTGATTTCTCAGAACTAATGTAAACATGTTCATACATCACTCCTTTCCGGAGAGGATATTCTGGCCTCTCTGTCCCCCAGCCAAGTGAGCCGCGGACTAAGGAACGTGGCTGGAATTCAACTCCATGAAAGAGCCCTCCCGTGTTCCCGTCCTGACTCTAGTTCCGTCGGGAATTTGGGAATACGAAGAGTGGGGCTACTGAAAACCACTGAGCCAACAGGAAAAAAATAGTCCACGTGAGGGGAAGGAAAAGCAGTCAGCTTTACTGTGGGTATCGGAGAGACTCTAAAAACAAAAACGAGATTAAAAATGAGCAGCCTTGCCCATGTGACGCTCCCTGCCGCCACCATAGCGTGCATCCTAGGCCGGCCGAGGTGACGTATTTCCATGATCACCTCAAGCAAACTGGAAACCCGTGGAGGACACGGGCTGAGCATCACCACAGTTGCATCCCCAGCGCTATCACAGTGCTCGGCACCCAACGGGCTCGCTGTGCGTATCTGCCGACCGAGTGGCACTCTGTTGGACTATTCCAATCCAGAACCCGGGACAATCTGGAGCAACTGCAAACAAGTTCAACTACCATTTTTAGCAGTTAACAAACACACGATCGCAGTTCATCTTTCCTGCGCCTGTATAAAGTTGAGTGTGAGTAAAAATACTGAGTTCAGAGAGACCATATTAGTTGCCCAGTATTTCAGCACTAAAAACCACTCCAGCCAGATTGGGCCCTGGGTCTGTCAACTCCAGAGTCTATGCTCTTCCCCTGTACACTGTCTTGACTTCTCGGAACAGATAAAAGATGGGCTTGGCTTAAATTTAAATTTTGGAAAGACTCTGCACAGACTCAATATAATACTCAGTGCAGGCAGCATTTTTATTTTTAACCTCACGAGCTCGTTAAAGTGAGCTGGTTAACAAACATCTCTCCCGCTCTGGCCCCAGAGCCTAATAGTGGATAACGTGCAGGGACAGAGGAGTTACAGAACTTTCCTATTCACAGTAAAAGGTTTAATCTTCATTTTTAAAGTTGGCCTGAAGGATCCTGATAATCATAAATCATAAATAAATAATGACAAAGTTTTGTCTTTCATCAGATGCACAGCAAGACTTTATAATAGAATCAAGTTTATTTCCACCCTAACATTCACATTTTGACTATGAAATGCAAAGGCACTAAGATGCCTTCTTTTTTTTTAACATTATGGAGGAAGAACTGTTTCAGTTCATGAAGAAGATGCGTGGTGTGCATCTGACCACCTTATGGGTAAATCATTTATTAAGCCTTCTGTCAACTGTGTTTAACTAAATAAGGGTTCTCTTTCATCTATAGGGAGAAATATCCATATGTGAAGACTCCAGATTTTCACAGAGAAGTAAGCTAGTCCTGTTCAAAATCATATCAATCAACACCACTTAAGTTATTCAAGATTTGGATCAGAATATTTATTTATGGGCAGAATTTTGGGAGTGTTGTTGTGTAGATTCATTCCTATACTAACTAGTCCTGTTCAGATGAACATCCCTTACTAATTTCCAATGAACATATCAATGAACATAAAAAAAAATAACAAATAAAACCTCCAAAATAAAGAGTATTTAGCTGAGATGTTATTTACATTTCTTACTTTTTAAAAATTATTCTCTACTGCGCGTATATAACATCTGTTCATCTTTGAAGACTCAATTTTGTCCTCCCGCCCGCACGTCTCACCTCAGCACTGCACACTTCCACTTGGCAGAATCCCCAGCAGAGGCGCTTAGCAAATATTTGGGGATATTGATATGAATATTGATATGAATATATCAACGATGTAGGAATGGGAATGAATGAGTTAGTGTCAATTACAGGTTTTCAAAGAAGAAAACTAACGCTGCAGTTCTGACATGCATCATGAACAGTGGGCCAGAAATTTAGTAGAATTATGCCTTTCAAAATAGAATAAATTAGTTCCTCATTGAATACTATACAAGTGATCTGAAATCTCTCTTTCAGGCCACAGATATTGGGAGAACAGAATCCCCAGCTTGCCTCATTCCTTCCATCAAGCACACATACTGTGTCACGGTCCCGTACTCAATGCAGGGGACATCGGTGATCTAACGGAAAACACGGGGCTGCTGACAGCTCTCACGTGCACTGTCTACACTGAGCACAGCCACTCTTGGTTTTAAGCCACAAATGCACCTATTCATGCAGTGACTTCATACAATACCAAGGATATATTTCCTCTTGGATGCCCAGGTGGTTTGAGCAATTGCGAGTGGTCGGACATGCAGAGAGAGGCAGCAGTTTGCCAGTATTAAAAAGGCAGGCTGCAGAACCAGGCAGAACTGTCAAGGCCGGCTCTGCCAGACCTAGCCTTGTTATCCCGGGCGATTACCGAGCCTCCAGACAGTGGTTTCTACAGCTGCAAAACTGGCATAACCATGCCTGTCACATAGAAAGATTTTATAAGATAGTATCTGTAAAGAACACAGTACGGTCATTAGCAAATAATGTATTTTCAACATGTAAAGGCAACTCTCATTATAATGCTGGCTTATTATTCTATTTCTGTTATTACTGACACTGTCATCATTCTTCCGGTGGAATCTACAGGGGGTTACAGAAGAGTCAATGTCTTCTGGGTCAGGAAGACTTTCAACAGGAGATCTCACCAATCGGAGATACAACTTTCCCTTGACAACGAAATCATGACAGTTCTCCCAGGGTTGAACTTGGGCACTATTTTGAAGCCGGTGGCCCTGAATGATCCTGTTATCTTCTAGAAATACCTATCCCTCTACATGCCTGATGAGAACTATTGACCTCAAGTTAGAAGGAAAACATCTGAAATGATGTGAATATTTATAACGGCATGGCATACATTATTTAACCAGAATAAGCAATCAAAAAGTGCACTTCAGTTGTGCTGTGAAATATTCCGTTTTATAGGGTTAGGTGTTCCCTATGAAGTCAAACATGCCAAGAAGATTTTGAATACAAAAAAGTATATTAATGTACTGTTTATGAACTAAAGGCTAAGCAAGCATTAAAAAAAAAGTTGATGTGTTGATTCCACGGCTAGTTGAAGTACATAGTTGCCTTGCGAAATCTGGTCTAACTTGGTTTTCCTGTAAAAGCAGACATTTTATGTAAACATTTCTAATTGTACTTTTCCCACGATTGGTAGGCTATGATATTCATACCTCCTTAAAATTTTTAGAGGTAGAATTTCAAAGGTGGAGCCTAGTAGAGTTGTCTCTGCCTTTCTGTCTTAACAATCCCAGTACAGCCTCAGTTAACTCCAATGTTAATTCTCTGTGACCAGTGACTCATTCACTTGAGAGCCTGAGGTATTCTTTTCCCGATTCTAGATTTATTCAAATCCCAGGGTAATGTGGATGGGTTACGTTTACTTAATGTCTTCTTTGGCCTCAAGGTTCCAACCTTCACCTGCTTTTAACATTCCTTTCCAGATTCTGAAAAGCCCTGTTTACACAGAAAAGGAATTTTACGCCTTAATACAAAGTAATCGTGAGAGAACATACTTTTCAACTTCACTCCTCATAGTGGGTTTTGGCTCCTTTCCCCACTTTGAACTAAGGTAACAATTTAACATACCTTTAGAAAGAAAGGTAAAGGTAAAAGTAACACTTTCAGGATATACTTTTCCATTTCTAAGGTCAACAGTATGTGTTATTAGTTTACAGTACGATTTATTTGCTTAGTTTTTCCCATAGCATAGTATGACCCATAGAGCTCTATATTTTTTAATCAGTTTGTTTAACCAAATTACTTCTGGCTTTTTTTTTTTTTTTAGTTAATACATGCACAGAATTGCTAAGAACATGGTAACTACATGCTACATATCAACCAGAGAAAGGGGAGAACTTGCACGGAATATGGGAGGCTCATTCTCTGAGCTTCCTGCTCTAGACTAGAGCTTGACTTGCCCCTTAAGCAGCCAGGAAGGGCTGGCACCACTGACAGTGACCTTGCTTCTCACCAGGAACAGAACGCACACCAAGAGATGTCACATAAGGGTCATGCATGACAGATCAAAGTTACTTGTCAATTTTAACAATATGGAGCGTGTCATTCGCACATCAGAATTTTCTTCATCATGTTAAAAACCACGTTCCTAAAACAAAAGGTTTTGAAAATATAATTTGTAGGACAGGGCTTATTTCAGTTGTTTCTAAGTTACATCCTCGAATTTCTAAAGGAGGGTCATATAAACTGTACCTGTGACTCTTAGTGTTCTCTCTCCATGTTTACTTTGCAGAGATATAAAAAGATACTATGTCAAATAGTAAAGCAAATGATCAAAAATGACTTCTTTGGCACAAAGATCAAGTTCAATTCTCCCTTGAAATCTTATCTAACTCTTCCAACCAACAGAAAGCTCTCCTAACTCTAAAGTGACATTTTGTATACAGTCTGTTATACAGTTTACTTTATGGTTTTCATCTTCGTGCTTTTAGATAATATTTCTAAGAGAATATGTCTTCAGGGCTAAAACCATTTCACTTTCCACTTTTATTCTATGAGGCTTTATGGAGTGAATGAGGTAGGAGGAGCCATATAATTAACTTAATAAATAAATCTCGTTGATTAACAAAGCAGGACACGTGCTCTAATAGTGTATTAAATTTTATGTTCAGTGTCCACAAGCACATCTATGTGATCCAAAGGCACTCATGTTTTATCAAATAGTGATCGTTTGCTCTAAGAGAACATGTTTTCAATATTCTACGGCGATGACCATAAAATACACTATTTGCCATTCTCTTTTAAGCATTCCTTCCAGAAAAAAATAATTGCAGCAGTACAGAGCTTCACAGGGTACTGTCATTTGAAAACATCAGTGTTCTCTGGTGGACTGGTAGAAAATTGGATCCATACTATCCACAAAAGGAACTAACTGCCTACGAAGTTATGGGGAATTTCCTGATATTAAAAAGAAAATAACACAAAATTCGAGAGCTAACTAAAGAGAAATGCTAGTCTAAATGGACCGTATAATGTTAAAATTAGAAAACATATTCCAACTCAACCAGTGTGTCTCTGATCCATAGAGTATGGCATCTCACTGATGTTTTATGGAAGAATGGGAGAAAAATTCTTGAATTTAGTTAAATTAGGAAAATCCTAATCACACATTACAAACACAGTTCTGTGGAAGTCTCTCTGAGGACACACCCCGCTAGAAGGCAGGCTATGGAGCCCCAGATCCACATCCACGATAAAGTCTGCCGGTGATACCCCCAAAAGTGACCTGTCGGTTTTTACAGCATCACTCTCTATATTCCTCACCTGGATCCTTTCTATCAGTAATGTGCTGGTAAAAGAACCAAACAGTTCCCCAGGGGAAAACATTAAGGCTCTTATCAGGCAGCATTTGCCGATTTCCGTGGTATAAATATTCACACAGGGCTGATTCCAAGCTATCAATGTGATGTCCTCAGACACGGACTTGGGAAAAGATGGCGGCCCCAGCTCCAGGGAGCCACTGCGAGCTGGCTCCAGCGCACCCCTCAGGATGTGACTTCCAACAACCTAGTCAGAGGAAGAGAACGTCCTAGATGACAGAGAAGGAACTACAGGTCGAAGCCTTGCCAGGGAAATAGTCAGAAAGATTTCAAAAAAATTGTTCGTTCATAAATTCAAAGGGAGAGAACTTGAATTTAATGAGACATCAATGCAAATAGTCTGTGGAAGGTAAAAGAGACCAAATTTTGATCACTCAACTTAAAGAAGAGCTCTCTAACAATTTTAACAGAGATACCTTCTGTATCTTAAGATCTTAATTACATTTGACCTGTAGAAATTGAGGGAAGGTTGGGAGACTTCGACGTGGATGTTTTGCGAATGGAATTCCTGTTAGGGTTCTCCATATACTTCGAGCCTATGAAGCTGGGACTGCAATTAAACTAAAACATGAAGGACCTAAATTAACACTTTCATCTTGTGATGTAAAGGGAGGTCACAGCATTATGGGTACATATCTGAATTTACGTAAGGGTTTTGAGAAATTATTATAATATTTTTAATTCACAGACACAAATATTTTATGTTTTTAAAATTTCAATCCAATATAAGTTTTACTAATAACTTCAGGAAGCAATGTCATAATAAAAATAATTCATATATCTTTTCTA
Organism: Pteropus medius; assembly: GCF_902729225.1. Classification (NCBI taxonomy): domain Eukaryota; kingdom Metazoa; phylum Chordata; class Mammalia; order Chiroptera; family Pteropodidae; genus Pteropus; species Pteropus medius. The sequence continues at coordinate 3,498,539 of NW_024350926.1, read as the reverse complement.
ACCCCTATATTCTATCTATTCAAGTTGGGAGATTTTTTTTGTTTCTTTCTTTTAATATAGTCAAGAATTTTTCACAGTAATTTCATGTTTTTCTAACAACTTTTGGTATATCTTTATGTCAAATAAATCCCAACCTACAGTTTAAGAGGCTGATTACAATTCAAGCCTCTAACTACTCAATACAATGTGGAGTGCCAGAGTTTTATCTTTCTACTGAGACCCTGAATACAACCACTTCAGACAACTTACATTTTTCTATTAAGGCTCACCGTGTATTAAATCCTTTAGTCTTTGCAATATTTTCAAGCACAGGGTGAGCTGGTCCACTTTGTGCTTAAAGTGACTGAAAAATAATAATCCTTTTCTGAACCTCGTTGCTGTCCTAGCGGTCAACTCTAATCCCTCCATCCAATATTAGGATATCTTTCTACTTGAAATACCATGTAATCGAAATTACAAGCTCTGTGTTCTTCCTGGAAAGAAGCCAGAATATTTGAAATCAGCTAATAGTATGCATATACTGAGCTCGGAACTGTCATGTTACAATATGGGAAAAATTATGGATATTGTTCTATGTTTCCCAGGGGTCCACCAGCATTAAACACAATGTGAATTTCCTAAAACACTGAGGTTTTCCAACCATAGAATCTCTTCCCAGGATCTTCGCTTTCTCCAATAATAATGCTTTGTTCACTATTCTTTGTGCATGGTGTCTTCCAGCTGCTACGTGCTCAAACAATTTTGGAAGAACAAAATATAGTATAAAATCCATAGGTCTTAAGAGTAGAAGAGAATGCCTCCTGACCCCTCGTTCTGGCACTTACTAATCCTGTGACTATATTAACTCCTATTTCCTAATCTTGAAAACGGGGGATAATAATACCTGCATAGCTAGAATACTACAAAAACTAGAGCTCATGTCTGTAAAGGCCCTAGCGCAATGCATGAACAGTAGACCTTGAATTAGTGAGCTATGATGCTAATGAGGATGACTAACTGATTCTAAGAAAAATAATTCCCATGGTCATTCTGACTCACCAAGAGCAGTTTATCAAAGCAAACCAATCTACTCTATTCATGTGGATTTTAGAAATTTTCAGTTTGTGAATCACACAATGCTTTAATTTTTTTCATTGTGGCAAAATACACATAATGTTTACAATTTTAACCATTTTAAAATGTACAAGTCAGTGACATTAAACAGTTGCGTGATGTTGTGCAACTATCACCACTATGTAATTCAGAAATCTTTCATCTCCCCAAGTGAAAACCCCAAACCCCTTAAACAATGCCTGCCCATTCTCGCCTCCTCTCAGCCCCTGCCAAGCCCTAATCTGCTTTCTGTCTCTATGAATTCGCCTATTCTGGATATTACATATCAATGGAATTATACAATATGTGTGACCTTTTGTTTCTGGCTTCTTATTTAGAGTCATATTTTCAATGCTCTTCCATACTGTAGCATGCATCAGAACTTCACTTATTTAACAGCTGAATAATATTCTGTTGCGTAGATGTACTACATTTTGTTTTTCCATTCATTAACTGATGGACATTGGGTTGTTCCCACTGTAGGCTATTATTCTCTTAGTACTTATTTTCAAGTATTTTGAGTATATACCTAGGAGCAGAATTGCTGAGCCATACAGTAAATCTTTGTTTCACAGCTCTAACTTTGTGCCCTAAAAATTGCAAAGAAGAAATTTTCAAAGTTAAATATAAATTTACCATATGACCCAGTCATTTTACTACTTGGAATTTCCCATGAGAAATGAAAATATATATCCACGGAAAGAGCTGCCTGGGTATCTTCACAGCATTTTATTCATAATAGCCCAATGTCAGGAACAACTCAAATGTCCATCAACTCGAACTGATTAAAAAAAAAAAAAATGTGGTGTACCGCACAATGGAATACTACAACTTATCAATAAAAGAGAATAAGCTACTAATCATATCACAACATGAACTTCAAAAACATTATGTTAATTGAAAGAGGTCAAACACAAAAGACCACAGGCTGTATAATTCCATTTACATGAAATGTCGGCATAGGCAAATCTGTAGAGACAGAAAGTAGATTAGTAGTTGTCTGGGACTGGAAGTGGAGATGGAGATTAACTAACTGTAAATGGGCATGAGAAATCTTATCAGTGTGATAATAATGTCCTTATACTGGATGATGATGATGATTGCAAAACTCATAATATTTACCCCAAGTCACTGAATTATATACTTGATATCAGTGAATTTTATGATACACAAATTATACCTCAGTAGAGTAAAAACAGTTGTGTAAGGGAACATGCAAGGTTAAAAAAAAACATGCCATTCCTCTTTGTTATCCATGGCTAGCCTGAGTTCAGAAATTCGTCATCATACTCAAGGATTACAAGGACCCCCTAACTGGTGCCTTTGTCATCTCTATAACTCTTCTCTTTCAAATTCCATATCAAGTAGCCACCAAATTATTCATTCTAATATTCTAAAATTAATAGAACATACTCAGAGGCATACAGAGATCTCTATTGCCTTCAACCTAGCATTCGGGATCTACAATCTCTCATTTCTACAACTCAATAACCAATTATCTGCTACACTGCAGGTTTCTATGGCCACTTACCCTAAGCTACAAGGCTTGCCCATGTCTCTCATCTAGTGTGTTTTATTCCTTCCAACAGTACATAGGAAACCATCCCCACATTTAAGATTTCCCTCAGGTTTCGGTTCCTTCAGGAGGTCTTTATTACGATTTTAAGCCTGCTTTAGTATTCTGTAGTGCTCTATTAGTCTTAATCCTTCATTTTTACCTTTAAACATAGATGGTATTGGGCTACAGAGAGCTCAGGAAATAGATCACCTGGGTTTGAAGTATCACTGCACCATGTATAAGCTGTATCCTTGAGCAAGTCTAATTAACCTTTATTAATTTACTCATTAATAAAACAGATAATTCATCTCTGATTTATTGCTAAAATTATATATCATACATGAAAACACTTAGCATAACAAGTGGAACACTGAAAGAAATCAGTAAATGTCAGTTCTTATAATTTCTATTATTTTTCTACGCTGAATTTTAATCTGATTTCTGGTGAATTCCTTAATTCCTATGACAAGACGGTACATTTTGAGAACAGAAATTATACCTAATACATCTTTGTGTTCTCTACAGCATTAGGCACAATGACTAGACAACCACTGATTGAATTCTTGACTGATTGACCAATTAATTTTAAAAAACTTAAAGGGCAGAGCTCCTGCATCTATGCTGAGTGTTACAAAATTGTTGGTCTCTTTCCATTCCACCTAAATGCCTGTCCTCTCAAGCTGGTCTGGACTTGGACATAACAGAGAGCAACCGCAACGTAAAATGACACAATGCAAACAGAAAAATAACCAATTTTTATTTCCAGAGGCCCACAGTTGGATCATTTACTCCTTCATTTATTCGTTCGTTCATTCCTTTGTCTACAAAATTATATCCTGGGGTAAAAATAAATAAGACCAGTTTCTAACCTCAGGGGTTTAGAATCTAATAGACTGAGTAGCTTAAAAACAACATTTCTTAAAGTTTCATAGGGCATGAGACTGAGACGGGCACAGGAATGCAGCAGCTGTTGGGACACAAAGAAAAGACACAAGGGGAGTCGGAGATGGATTGAGAAGGCCTAACGCTAAGAGAAGATAGGGGCTCTCCTGGTGATTCGAGAAGTGAAAAAAGAGGCTAAGAGAGATTTCCATGAAGCAGGAATAGAGAATATCTACATGTGAAAGCCTGAAAACAACATCTGCGATTCCAAGATGGCAAGCCATTCACAATGGCTTGCTGGAGGAGCAAGGTACAAGGTAGAGAGATGGTTGGGCCAGATAACTGAGAATCACGCATATCAAAGCAGCAACGACTTTGCATGTTATCCTACCGGAAACACTAACGTGATCCGATTTTTGTTTTCAAAAAATCTTCTGAGTTCTGAGTAGATGGATTGATGGAGTAAGACTAAAGGCAGGAAGATAATTTTCCAAAAAGCTTGGGTAAGAGATGCTGAGGAGTTTGAATTAAGGCAAAAACAAGGTAAGTTTAAGATTTTAGCTTTGACATTTTAGGATTGAAATGCCATTGGGTTCTGTGTTGCTTTTTTCTCCTTTGTGGTAAGTGGTGATGTTTTGGTTTGGTTTAGTTTTGTATATATAATTCTGAAATTCAGGGAGAAATCCAGAAGAGAGAACTGGACTTGCAGCCAGTAGAAGTTGTGGGTGTGAATGACATTATTGAGAGAGAGTTTGCAAGATGAGCGGAGAGACAAGAAGTAGTGCTGGTAAACACCAAAACTTTAGAGGCAGACAGAGGAAGAGACCTGGCAAAGGGGACCGAGATAGATGGCTAGAGAGCTAGATAATCAGAAGAGAATGGTGTCTCAGAAAACAAAGAAGCAAGACTTTTAAGAATAAAGAGGAGGTAGTCAACTACACCAATTTTCACAAAAAGGCCAACAGTAGTTCACTGGACTTGGACATGAAGAACTGTTCACTTTGGCAGTGGGCTAAACAATTAACGAGTGGAAAGGAGGCCGAGTCTCTCCAGGACTTTGATGTAAAGGGCATGAGGGAGAAAGGGGCCTGTTTCACTCATCATAAAACATGAAATAATTCATGTGCTTGTTTGCTAGTAGAAGATGCTTGAGAATGTCCACGGTCTGCAGGAAATTAAGAAAGGGTGGATTGAAAACACAGCAGAAAAAAGAAATGTTTATAGAAAGAAAGGAAGGAAGGAGGGAAGGAAAGAAGGCATAGGAAGGGAGGGAGGAAGGGGAGGAAAGAAAGGAATTTTCTCGAGAGCAATCCTGAAACAGGATAATCAAACCTCTTCCTCTGAGACTGGATGAACAATAAAGGTGAGGGGCTGCTGATATACCTGAGTATGGGTTTAAGGGATGTTAAGAGATGTCATACTTGATGGACCTGAGTTTTCTTTATTTGTATGGTTTTGTTTGTGGTTAGTTTTGTTGTCTTGAGAAATCAGGAGCCAGGAATAAGTTTGGGATAACTGGGATGGAAAAAGACATTAAAGGCAGATGAATGAACTGTCAAGGTGATTTGAGAAATAAAATTAGAGGACATTATTTCCGAAATTCAACAATCTCCAAAATTATGTGATTTTTCTCTGTAGTCTGTGTGTAGAAATAGAGAGAGTGAATTGGTTGGATGAACTCGAGGCTGGAAGTCAGCATCAAAGGAAGGCTGAGTCAGCAATGCATTGAAGTGATTCATCACTGAGGTCACACAGATGGGGCAGCCATAAGGAGGCGGCACTAGGACCCGGAGTTCTCATGGAAGTTAAAGACGGGAAGGGATGGGGCTAAGGGAATGAGAAAACCAAAAGGGTATCCTCAGTAGAGACTGATACCCTGGAGTCTGAGTCCAGAGATAGAACAGAGCTAGGTCTCATCAGCTCCAGGGTGTGGCCATAGGTGTCAGATATCAGATGGAAGCTTTGAAGAATAGAATATAAAGAAATTCTGAAGACGGCATGTTGGATAATTTGGTTCCACCGAGTGTCGAAGTCTTCAGTGACTGAGAATGTGAGCGGTACATTGACACGGTATCAAATAATATGAACTTCAGAAAAAGAATTTTTACTTACAGTTGAAAATGAACAGTAAGTGAGTTGCAATGGAGAACTAGGATAAACACAATGCTGCCTCTTATAACTGGTCTGAGAAAAACGAGTATTTGCGTAAAAAAAAGAGTGATGAAGAAATGCGTGGGAGAGTATTAGGTTTCCACCGAGGACAGAAAATGGAGGCAGCAATAGATAAAGATGCCGAGGATAAGGAGGATTTTATTTTCTATAAGATTTCAAAATGAGAAAATAAGAGCATTCTGCTCTCGGGTCTGCTTTCTAAGCCTGTTTTAGGGGAAAGAACGTGTTTTGGAGATTCAGGGACTTCCTGCTTCCCAAGCCAACCTGAGCACAATTCCATTACTGACAGCTATACTGACATGACAGCCACCATGAGAAAACCACACCATACTCAAATATCTGATTAGCATGTATCGTTATTTAACCAGCTAAAAGGAGAAATTTCAAAAGTAATCTCTTTTTAAAGGCCACAAAATAGAAATTACTCAAGACCCATGTCACCCTACGACCCTCGCCCTAAGCGAGAGGCTTTAGCAAACCTGCAGTACCCAAGACAGACGAGCTGCAACTTTAAGTGACGTTGAAAGAGTTATGTTATTTTTGAAGTATACCATTATATTCTACTCATGACAGTGGCCCTTTTGAAAGGGTGGCTAACGAAGAACAGAACACCCAAATATTCTGAGTGATTTCTCCTCCTTCGATTCAATCCAACAAGCATCAACTGAGCATCTCCTGCTCTTGTCACTGTGCTAGGTGCTACATATCTTGACATTAATACAACTCACAATAAAAATTCTATTTTCTTTTTCTTTTTCTTTTTTTTTTTTCAGAGAGAGGAGCAACTGGGGTGCATTTATTTCCTCCTGGAACTGGCAGGCTGGGAGCGGACTGGGGCACGTGGGCCTGACATGGCCTGCAGTTTGGCTGCCTTGGGGGTAACAGTGAACAGGTGTGCCGGGGTGCCTGGGGACTGAAGTGACCCCCCCAAAACAGAGAGAAGCTTTGGGCGTGGAAGCAACACAAGTGTTAGGCTTGTCGCACATGCACTAGAAGGGTTACAGAGTGAGTGTGAGATGGGTGTGGTATTCTCTGCTTTATTATATTATTGGTAAAAATATCCTGATGCTGGTAATCCATATTATGGAAATCTCTAGACTCATGTCAAACACGGTACGATAATTTGGTTGATGATTTTTCCAGCTGCACCAAGCATTTGCTAAAATTTTAAAGGCTATTCAGAAATTCCAGTTCTATGTGATTTAGGGAAGCTTCGTCTCTCTGAGCATCTTTTCAAATCTTTGAAATGGGAATAACAACAATAGTTACAGGATTGTTGGAACAATATAAAAGCATTTTATAAACTGCAATGCATATATAAATATTAGTTATTGATTTTTGAAACCCGGCTGCAGAGATTTGTAAAGACAAAGTTTGCCTTGTTACAGTCTCTTTTACTGACTGTGTGAAAACACATCAAAAGTCGACTATTTATTTGACATTCGCACATCATGGCTGAGCAAAGACTGAAAAACCACAGATAAAATGAGTATGTTACGCTTGAATGTCCAATATACAAAAGAAGACTTATTAAGTTTTTTTTTGCTTTCCTTTTATGTCAATAGCTGTATGAAAATGTCACTAGTCTGAGAAATGGAGAACATTTCTAGCAGGAAACCAGTCAACATCAGAATAAGGAGTTTTTCCTAAATGCGACAGAAGTGCTGTTGAATTAAAGATTATGAACTAACTGCATTGTGTACAACCAGCCTCTCAGAACAGAATTTAAATAATTAAGCATTCTCACAAAAAGAGCAAGTGGAAATTTGATGTATTACAAGTTTTGATTAGAAGTAATGCAGTTAAAATTTAATACCTATTAAAAGTGAACATAATAAGGCTGGTAGGGTCATTCCCCAAGTATAAAACTCCTCCTCGTGAATTTCTAACAGTTTTCATTTATTCATGACTTACTGCATTTATGGGGTTTTACTTCTTTTCTTTCTCAACTTGAGGAGTAGCTCGAAGATGCAGTCAAATATTTCTTTAAGTCTCTAAGGACTGAATTTGTCATACATACTTGCAATTAATTTAAAGAACAAGAAAATATCGCTGTGGCCTCCCATATCTAATTTTGTCCATCTTGAAAATGTTTAATATTCTTCTGTTTGAAGTTTGTTTATAGCAGGACAATTCTTATTTTCAAAATAAACCTTCCACCCAAACCATATGTATAAGACAGATAATGCCAGAGCCGATCTGGTTGAAGGGAGCAGGGCCCGGAACGGCGCTCCCGGCCTCATGCTCCTTGGCCTCCAAAAACAGGTGGGAGAGTGACGACTTGAATCCCAGAAGTGCCACAGGGTAGACGACCGTGGCTTTGAAATGTGACACACTTCAGTTCTGTCTTAATCTGCTCAGGGTGTTCTAACAAAACATCATAGATTGGGTGGTTTATAAAAATCAGAACTGTATTTCTCATGGTTCTGGAGGCTGGTAAGTCCAAGATTAAGGCGCCTACAGATTCTGTGTGGTGCCTGGTGAGGGACCAGTTCCTGCTTCAAAGACAGCTTTCTTCTTGTGTCCTCACATGGCAGAAGGGGCAAGGAAACTCTCTGGGGTCTCTTTTATAAGGGTTCTGATCCCATTCATGAGGACTCCACCCTAATTATCTCCAAAGGCCCCACTTCCAGTCACCATCACACTGGGGACTGGAGGAAGAGGTTTCAACCTATTAATTTTGAGGGGACAAACATCCAGTGTAGAGCAGGTTCCAGTCACACTTCTACTATTAGTTGTAGTTTCTTACCTTCTCTAAGACTTAGTTTCTCCATGTAAATATGGAGATAAACTTATCTTAACAATTTTAAAGAAGTTAATATAGGTAAAGCTAAAGCATTTCACACAGGGATAGCCGGGTCCCTGCTCTCTAGGAGAATATGGTCTAGGAGATTTGCTAGCCATTCTCAACAAGTTTCCCTTTTTTATCATCTATCTATCATCCATCCATCCATCTATCTATCTATCTATCTATCTATCTATCTATCTATCTATCTATCTATATCTATCCATATAGCGGTGAACCTCAATCAGGAAGGCCTGGCCCCCTAGAGGTGCTTGCAGTACTGCATTATCCTCTAGATGAGAATTCCTGGGTTGGATGGTCATGTGGACAAATAAGTTCAAACAGAGCAGTACAGAGATCTTAAGATAGTGAATGTGACTGTCATGACCCAGGGTTGAAGCAAACAGAGGGATCCAGGATGGTCTCCAGCTTCTTTGATTAGTTGTCCGGGAGAAATAGTCGTGGCATGTCTATAGGAAGAAGTTTCTGCTGAGGATTGCAGTGATTGGCCAGAAGAAAGAGATGGAAAGAAAAGAAATCTGAAGGTGGGAGGTATGTTGGGAAAGATTTCAAGCAAAATTAAAATCAGGGAGAGGTCATGCATGTGATGATCCACCCAAAATGCAAGCTAGCGAGGCAAGTCCACCGAGAGTTATCGATTTCCCCTGAGCTGATCGCTCACATGGTCTTTAAGTGGTGGAACCACAGGAAGAGACAGTGGAAGGAAATGGCATCCCTGGCAGAGATCAATAACTTGCACGTCTAGGCTCGGAGTACTGTTTACTCTCATTTTATTATCCTTGGTCTGCAAGTCCTCCAGGCTGGGATATTTTTGTTCCTTCCTGAGAAACAGACTCGACATGGACATTACGCAACTTTTGTGGTCTCCAAGTAAAGATGTTTGCTGATTCTTGATTGCTTTTTCTTGACCTCATTTGAAGTTTGTCTCCTTAGGCAATATACCCTTTATAGTTCTTTGATTAGAAGATTTTTCTAGAAATTCCCTTTTATGACATGCACACTTCCTTACTATTGGAATGCAAACGCTTTCTTAATAAACATTAAAAAGCATCAGTGAAACTTAAAAAAGGAGATGGTAAGTTCCATAAATTCAGATTTGAATGAAATAAGTACAGGCATCTGAGCCATGATTCTTAAGAAATATGAGTAACTTTTTACAGTTGTGACATTAGAGAGATGTTTACTTATAAATTACTCAGCTTCCCTTTTTTCCAAAAAGCTTGTGTTAGTTCTGAATCAAAATGTCCCAATATGCTGAACAAAATAACTGGAAGTTAAAATATCAATTCTGTCTCTAATTCATAAGATTCTTGTGAATATTAAGCTTTGTTTTAGAAACTGCAAAAATCACTAGATAAAATGTTTTTTATATAAGAAAATGAAATAAACCACAAAAATCTGATGAGTAGGTTTCTATATTCTGACAAATGATATACCAAGCTTCTCTCAAAAGATCAAACCTTAAGCCTATATTTTTGAAAAATCAATAATTCTGTTTCAGGGCTGCAATAAAGAAGAGCTGGTTATTGTACGACGATGGCTAAATTCTTTGATTCTGAAAAAAAAAATGAATGAAAGAAAAGGCTTTAACTATTTTAAATCAAAACACGGAAAGCTTTAATACTAAAACAAGACTAGTACACAAGTCAACACAGGCTAACTTTCCACTGCCCAGATGGCGCAGTGGCTAAGTGAGCAGACCCTGGATTTCGGCCACCTTGGGTGGGTGCAATCCTGACTTAGTTTACAAACTGAGGGACCTAAGGCAAGTTATCACACTGCCCTCACTCTTAGTCTCCCCATCTATAAATCACATAACAATTAAGACCTTTGGCAAAGAATAAAAGATAATGTTTGTAAAATACCTGACAAAAATTAATACTAAATAAGTATTAATTTGGACATTATTATCCCTAAAAAATTAAGATGAAAAGAAAAAATCAAGCTAATATAAAAGGAATGGGTTCTTAAAAACAAATGACACTAACAAATATTACTTGAGAATGTATTAAGTTAGATCCTTGCTTCACAATCATCACTAAAATAAACTCAAAATTGATTAAAGAATTTAAGGAAAAAATGTAAAGAACTTTAGGTAACTAGTTATCTAATATTGGGGGTGGGGCTGCATCTAAAAGGAACGAAAGAAATCAGAAAAAGTAGAGTTTCAATATAATAAAAAAAATCATAACATTAAAAGGCAAAGGAAAACTTACTAAAAATATTTACCACAAACGTTAAATAAAACAAGTCGTTATTTTTGATGCATGATGAATATTAACAAGTCAACAGGAAAACAAACACACTGAAAGAAATACAGCCAATGGCAAGGCAAAAACAATTTATAAAAAATAGAAATAGGGGTCTAATAAATAGATGTAAAAATGAGTCATTAGTAATTTTAAAAATTACAAGTAAACAACGAAATCTAACTTTAAGGACCAAAAGTACTCTATTTTACATTTATCAGTATGCTAAATCAACTTTGCTAATTCTTTATTTGCACATTTATAGATTTTAAGAGAATACTTAATTCTGGTAAGGGTTTGGGAGATTCTTGGTTAAAGTGACAAATGAACTTTTTCTGGTATGTTTTAAGAACTTTAAATTAATATTAGGGTTAATAAATTAATAAAAGGGTTAATATTCCTTGACCCTTTTAAGAATCTAGCCTAGGGAAAACACTGAGATGCATGATGATTTTCTGCATAGTTGTCTTCAAAGCATTACTTCTAAGCCCCAAATCTCAGAAGCAACCAAAAAAAGTGTTTACCAGCCCTTTTTACATCAAAACAAACATAGAAAATAATAATATTTGTACAATACACCATGGAGGCTTATTTGCACCAGAATAGGACCCAAACCAGTTCCTCTGAGGGCTGAAATGCCTGGATCCCAAAACATCTGTCACTATTCCTAACCATCAGTAACCTGGGACGAATTAGTTAGAAAAATCCAACCCCCAAAAATCTAACTTTAATTCAAATATGACAACTCTGTATTATGGTTTGACACTAAAATTAAAGTCTTAAACTTTAAAAACATAAGAGAATTTTTATGGTTTTGGGTCTTACATTTAAGTCTTTAATCCATTTTGAGTCTATTCTTGTATATGGTGTAAGAAGGTGGTCATTTTTTTGCAGGTCTCTGTCCAATTTTCTCAACACTATTCACTGAAGACACTGTCTTTACCCCATTGTATATATTCTTGCCTCCTTTGTCATATATTAAAAAAGCATATAGATGTGGATTTATTTCTAGGCTCTCTATTCTGTTCCACTGATCAATGTATCTGTTTTTATGCCAGCATCATGCTGTTTTGATTACCATAGGCTTATAGTATAGTTTAATATCAGGTACTGTGATATCTCCAATTTTGTTCTTCTTTCTCAAGATGGGGAACACGGCATAGGGAATGCAGTCAGCAGTAATGTAATGGCTATGTGTAGAACCAGAGGAAAGATAGAGCAATCAGGGGGATCATTTCATAAACTATATAAATGTCTAACCAATGTACTGTATATTTGCAACTAATAATAATAAATAAAATGCTAAAAAAATAATAAAATAAAAAACAAAAACAAAAAAATAAGAAGATATTTGGTCCAATAGATACTAAAACAGATAAGCCTGCAAAAAAATGTAGATATTGCAATTAGGTTTACAAAGAACTTTATGTGAAACTATTGTCATTATGGTATTTAAAGTAAAGAAAATCAGAAAGTAAAGCTGTTTACTGATTACAGTCCAAAATTTAAATTACAGTATGACATATTTACAAACATGCATGCATAAAAATACTGCTAAAACAAAATATAAAAATTCATCTCTATGTAATGGTTTCTGGATTTTAAATTATATTCTTCACTGAATTTCCAAAAATTTTACAATAAACACTGTTATTTTATATAAGAAAAACAAATTTGGAATAAAGAAAACTGTAACAGAGATAATGGGAAATTATACGAAATTATAGTTTAAATATTTTTCAAATCGAATTTTGATACTGCTGTTGATATTTATTAACATTTGGAAATCTCCCAAAATCTATGATGTGTGGCAAAGAGAAAAGAGAGTTCAGTATCTTAAAAAGAGATGGTCATTCAATAATACCCAATAGTCAATATCCCATCAAACGTAGTTTCTAAAGTAATTATTTCTCTAATGTTCTTTTAATATATATTGTGTTAGGTGAACACAATAGCAGGAATATATATTTTTTCAGTTTGAGTCAGTACATTCCTGAGACTCAGACTTTATATATGTGACCACTTCTTATAATATGCTTAAATAGGATCTTGATTATAATAATGTGGTTGAGAGCGAAAGGAAGCCCACAAATGGTTAAGCTTCTGTAGGAAAGCACTCTGCCCAATCACATTTGTGTAATCTATGTAGTTTTCTTAGCTGAAGAAGACAAACATGTAAGGGAAAATATTTTTGTGAGAATCTCAATGTTTTTCCATCCCCACTAAGGGCCTGAATATTAACTTAATGTGTTTTGCACACAAACAGGCCATTCCAACAACACCGTACACAGACCATAACCAAAGTATGTATGTAGAGGGTTTTTACCTCACTACACAAACATAATCCATATTGCTTCCTTCCGCTCTCATCTATTTATATGCCAAATAAAATTTACAGTAGCTGACAGTCGCTATAATAATTAGCAATAACTTCAAAATACTGAAAATATCAAAATAGATATTCTCTTTTGCCCATCATATTTAGGAGAATTAATGGATGCCTCATGAGTTGGGCCATCATATATCTTCTTGGGTGTTCTTCACTTAGAAACCCACTCTACTTCTCCACATCAGTGCATATTAGGCCATCCTTCCTTCCAAGTATCTTAAAAATAAAATAAAGAATTTAACTGCTCCCAAGGAATAAAGTCACAAGTTTGCTACTGGAGAAACAGTGAATTATGTAAAGAGACTGATTAATTACAAAAGCTACCATCGATGATTTAACATTTATGTCATACTTAATCATCTTAAGCCATTTTTTTCTGATGCAAATGTGACATTTAGAAGTTACAATTTAAAAATTCATAGAAGTTTTAAAAAATAATATTTGCATAGATTTAGGCAAATATTTCCATCCTTCATGTGTTAGAAATCAACAGACCTAAAATGTCAAAAGAAAAAATTCCACTAGATTCTAAAATTTGGTTAGATAACTTGCTTACTCACAGTACTTAATTTTAAGTAGTTTTATTGGCATCCTATATCTGTGAATGATAAAAGCCAAATAAAATTCCATAGACTAAAAGGAAAGAGAAATGGTAACATCTTTAGGATTGAGCAAACTGCATACTAATCGCTGTTCTTTAGCGGACAATTCACCGCTACAATTAGCTACCAGCAATTTCTCAATGCTCGCTGCCTTCCAAGAGACAAAATCCAACATAATTTATTACTTCTATTTAATGAGATAATAATGAACATTAATTTATTTTCTTTTTCACTTTGCAAGAGTACAAGTTAAATACATTTAGTCTTAATTCCGCAAATGTTAGTTGTGTGCCCATGTTCCATACTAGTTATAGAATGCAAGAAAAATTGCAACTTGCTCATTAATCTATTATTCAAGGTTGCTTCCATTAACCAGGTATTTAAATCAACTTACACAGAAATATAAACCTCTAAAAAAAGGGAAACAATTTGTTTACCATAAAGTTATACTTGGGTATGAAAAAGAATTTGGAAGATGTTTTATTAGAAATATTTAAAATGTCAAGTAAGGATAGTGAAACAGTTAAAATTTTCAGGAGGGGAGAGCTGTGTGTAGGGAGGAAAATATTAGTAAGAAACATGGTAGAAAGTAGGATTATCAACATTTATAGTTAAAGAAATAGTCTAAACGTCCACTAAAAATGTATACCTGTATTTTATACTAGAAAGCTATGGGTACAATTCTTTTTTATGCTTGTTGTCAAATCTAAGTAATAACTTTGTAATTTTACATCTGTTGAATATACAGGTCTTTTACAGCATGGCTTAGAAGAGGTAAAGATCTTGGAAAGAAGAAATGAAATAAAGGTATGACTCTCCAAGGGGACTCACACTATCTGGCTTGAAAGTAGTACGCAGGTATCTAGAATACAGAAATAAAAGACACTGTGAGACCTGCATCATGTGAAAAGTCATTGGATTTCAGCAAATTACGGGATTTTCCTTAAGTTTCAGCAATCAGTGCTCATCGCGTGTAGCAGAGTTCCTCTTTGAACACAATTCCCAGGAGCACTTGGGATTTGTCACAAGATTCCACTGCACTAACTGACAATGAGACAGGGTAAAGAAATACAGGTAGAACTCTTGGCTGACCTATGTACTTCATTGGCAAAAGAAAAATTTTAAAAATTACCAGAAAACAATTCATCTAATCCTTTTCAGTGAAGAGAAATTCGTTTAGGATCAATGTTCTTCCTGTCAAAACTCTTTTTTGAATTTGTGCCATTCACTCATATGTGTTACTGAAAGCATACCCATCAGTGTTTATCTTCATGTCTTCCAATTATAGTTGTTAGCAAATGAGTATTATATTTACATCTATCCCAAATTTATTCTTGATATTCATAGAATCTTGGGAAAATGTGGTATGTGTGGGAAATGCCAACTTCAGAAAATCAGATCTAAATTCTTCAAACTTCTAGTTTTTCACTAGCTACTTAATCTAACGAATAACCCTGTCTTTGATAGAGGCTTACTAATAATGGCCTCCTTTTTATACTTTCTATGTTACATGTGCTATTTTAAAGTATCTTAATAATTTAATTAATGGACCCTGAGAAGTTCTGTGAAAGAGAGTTTGGGCACTGGGAAATATGAGTTTTAGTTCTGCCTTGTTGATGGAACGTAGGACAAATCACCAGATCTTCTGGAAGCTCAGTACGCTCAAGTAAAACTTAGAGTACCACTTATTTCACAAAAAGGTTGCCAAGCCTAAGAGTTAAGTCATAGAAACTGCAAAAATTCAGGGACAATTGATATAGAATATGTGAAAATGTTTAATGATTAAAAAGCGCTATATAAATGTGATATCATTATTATTATTCCTATCATTCTAGTTAATTGTATGTGTCTCCTCAAACAGATAAAACTCTTCAGAAGGAAAACATATTAAAAATATAACTCCAGGGCATTTTAAGAACCTTTCTTTACAGGAGTCCTTCTTTTAATTTTTCTTCTACTTTAACTAGGAAATGATGACCAGTTACATAAAGTCTCATGGGAGTCAGCTTATGCTGAGCTGGTCAGCGCCGACCAATGAATAAAAGAAATGAGAGATTTACACAGGAAAAAGAAAATGTAAGTAAGATGTTGAATGTCGAATGTTTTTCTTAATTATCTTTTCATCTTCCCATTATGATCATATGTTTGTTTAATATAAGAGAATTTTTAAGATGAAGACTGTCATAAGAATTGTGGAATTTAAAAAGCATTGATATTAACACAGAAGAATACATAGATGGAGCATTCTCTGGACATCTAGGTGACGTTTTAATAAAGTATAATAATGTCCTTTATGCCAGGAGTGTTGAAGAACAAGAAGAAGATGAGAAAGTGTGAGAATAGGACCTTTTGTGGGAAATTTATATATATATATTTCTAGATGATAATTTGTTTTTCAAAAAAAATCATTGCTATTAAGTCTTTATAGATCATGATCTAAAAATAAATTATGTACTACATTTATGAATAAAAGGATATAATCGATATCTGCTGCTTGGTATTTTTTCCCTAAGATTTCCCTTTTGTTGGTTCATTTTTAATCAACAGTTTTATCTAACGAATCCAGCCTTAATCTTCCCAAACTCTGGATATGCTAAGAGACATTCCAGAACACAGGAAGAGGAAAGGGGAGAGGGAAATTCCAAAAGAATGAGTTGCTTTCAGGATGAGGACAAAAACCTAAATCTAAATGTTGCCTTTACTTCACTCAAATATGCACAAAATATTCATGAAATAGTTTAAACACAGGTGAAGCCACTGCAGAAAAAATTTCCAAGAGTCTGTTACCCACTAATTAACATCCACTATCCAACATGGAAAGTTAGCAAATAGAGACAGCATGTGTTGAAGTTAATTCTAAATGGTTTTCAACATTTGTGGCATGTTTATATTTTTGCAGGATATGACTCAAAATTTGCTTTGAACTATTTTGCATTTCTTACAGTAATAAAGAGAAAAAGTTCTGTGTTCTTCCAATTCCCCATTCATATCTAGATAAAACCACAATTTCCTTCTTGAGTAACCAAAAATATAATTCAAAGAAATACAGAAGTATGTTTTAAGAAATTTGTATCTAAAATATCATCAATCTGACATACTTTTTTTAAATCCACATTTTCTTCATAATAAAAGCATCTACCATCTAGAAATTACGTTTGAGATCCTGATATTAATTTATCCAAGTATTGTTCATATTCCACGTCTCCAAAAGAAAATTAAATGTTAATTTAACATTAAATAGAATTTTAGAATTTTCAAAAACTCAATATCTAATGAGTGAGAAACGAAAACAAGTGAAATTGACTTAGAACAAATGTTTGCGCTAGGAAAGCACGATCGTGAGCACTGTGAAGAGATAGCAAAAATCTTTAAGAGCCAGTTTGTAATCACTCAGGAAAAGTTTGACCAAAACAGCAAATTTCATTTTTTACCCTCTTTGGGTTGTTAGATATTATTAAGTAAGCCCAATACTATGAACAGAATACATCTCGATTTTGGCAAGTTATTAGAAAAAGAATCTAAATGTATCCTTTCAGATATAAGAGATATATGGATTTTGGTGGAATTCACAGATGATAAAACAAATCTTTGTAAAAAGCGATAAATGACAGATTATTACAGCCTAAATAATGACATATTTTTTATCATCATGAGATTATGGAGACATAGTCATTTATAAATGTCAGAAAATTCCTTTAAAAAAAAAGTTAATACCACGCAGGGTCACATTCCAAAGATAATATTTGCATCAAGTGCATACCCCATTACACTCTGATGTAAGAACATTATTTGGAACCCTGGGTTTGGTTGTGGCATAACCCACACTTGACAGGGAACTTGGCAAACAAGAATATGTTCAGGGAAAGCATCAAAGGTGCCGAAATCTTTGTAAACTACACAATGTAAGAAGAACTGGCTGGAAGAACAGATTGAGTTTGGCTGGAAAACATAGTCTCAGATGGGACATGCTAAGTGCTGGCAACATCTGGAGATCAGTTAAGAGGACGTTTTGGGCTCAGGCTATTACCAGAAGACTAGAACTGAGACCAATGGGTACTAGTTGTGAGAAATATTTTTAAAAGATGTTTAACAAACATCTTCCAAAAGAAACAGGAAAGCTCTAGGAATACCAAGGGAAACTGACTAGTGCTCAACTCCCAACCTCATTGCTCTTTAGCTGTGTGTCTGCTGTGTACAGGAATACGAAAGTGAAAAAAAAAATGCACAATAATTCTTGTCTTCATAGACCTTATAGCACACGGAAGGAGACAGAACATAAATAACATCGGTAAATTACATAGTATAGTGGAAGGTGATAAGCACTATACGAAAAAATAAAGATATTTGAAGTTTTAAACAAGGTCAGGGAAGCTTCAATGAAAAAGTGATACATTGATTTATAAAGATTTATTAATTTAATAAACAGATACATTAACTTCATCAGTAATTTTTAATTAATTAATTCTATTATGAAATCCTTTGGAAAATGTGGTGCCCTCAACCGGAGAGTGTTATGGGCTGAATTATGACTCCCCAAAATTCATATGTTGACATCCGGACCTCCAGCTCTTCAGAGTACTTGGAGACAGGGTAATTAAGCTAAATGAGCTCATTAGGATGGTTTCTAATCCAATGTGACTGGTGTTCTTAAAAGAAGAGATTAGGACACAGACATGGGCAGAAGGATGACGATGTGAAGACACAGGGAAAAGACAGCCAAGAGACCTCAGAAGAAACCAACCCTGTCGACACTTGAATTTCAGACTCTGCCTCCAAAACTATGAGATATTTCCACTGTTTGAGCCACCCAGTCTGGGCTGCTTTGTCATGGCAGCCCTAAGGGAACCAATATAGAGAATACTGTAGTGTATAAACCCAGTCTAAACATTAAGTTTAGGATAATGCAAGATTGCATGGCCATTTTTACAACAACTCAGAAGCTTTTATAAACTTTACACTTAGAATTTATATGTAGATTTCAGTTTTTTCTGTATTTCTTTCAAAATTATATTGCATTAGAAATCTTAGACCTACTGGGTTTTCTCCCAATAAACTCCATTGATGAGATACAGTTTAACAAAAATATCACAAAGATTTCACAATGAATAATAGCATGCTTATGTTATACATAAACTTTCAGGATATGTGAAGTTTCATTTTTCTATCAATATATGTTTAATTAAATTTACTGAAGTTTAAAATAGCAACTCACAATCTTATAGAATGTTCATGTGCAACAGCAAACAGGTAATAATATCAGAATTTAGCTTTCTCCAGCCCATTCAAATCTTCTTCCGTAATAGCTGAACAAGTTTAGTACAGTCTTGCTGTAGACCTGTAATCAAGCTGGCCACTTACCAACACAGGCACTCTGCATGACTATGCAGGAAAAGCTGGATGCATATTTAAAATACTCTTTAATTTAAAGAATATTGTTTCCTATTCTTTTCTCTTGGATTTTCCTATTAGCGAAGTCAATTAGTTTTAGAGATTAAAAAAAGAAGTAAATGAATATACTTACAGGTCCTGTTAATTTAGGTGCTTTCTCGAACTCTCTACCCTCCTCCATTAGTGCTTCTTCGGTCCCAGGTAAAGAATCTATTTTCACAAAAAGAATGAATAAATTATAGTCACATATTGCTTATTGGCTCTGTGATACGCAAGCCTATTATGAGAAGGATAGTAAAGTGACTGAACTGGTTGTTGAAAAAGCATAGTGTTTGTGAGTTAAATAAGTGTGTACAATGTTATTAATTCAGCTTAAAGACAACCAATGAAAAATGTTAAGAATTTCTAGTTTAGAAGGACGTGGCAAAGTTTGGAATATGCAAGAACTGCTGCTCTCTTGGATAGAGCTAATTTTTTTTCTTTTTAGCATATCATCCAGCTAATTGTTGGAACTTATAATTAATGTTCTTTTTCTGGTTTGTAATTTTATATTTATTTGTTTTATCTCTAAACTGTCTTCTTTCTTACTTTCTTTACCACACAATTTAAGTATCGTTTTGTATTCTCTCTTTTTAAATGGGATGGCAAATTCTGAAAATTTTGGAGAAGGGTGCATATTGTTAAAATATTTTAATGGAAAGAAGTTGCGATTACTTAGCTTGAATAGATGGAGGAATGAATGAGTGGCTTTCAAATACGGGAGTAAAATGATGGCAACCCTTTCCATATGTCTGCTGAGTTAAATTAATTATAACAACAAAGTTTATACGGGCTATAAAAATCCTACGGTAAGAGTAGATATGTAGAGCATCTAGAAATAATTTGAGTCTTAATACCTTCTATTCGAATAAAAATTCAGTTAGAAGGAAGGAAGGCATTTTAAACCACTGAAGACTTAAAATTGATTTCTTATATTTATTAATTTTTAAAAGAGCCATATGAACCCCTAAAAGTTTTCCTTCAGATTCACATAAATATAAAGACAGATTTTCCTGTTGCATAAGATGTGAGCTCTGAAATAAAAATGAGAACATTAAATCCTTCAAGCCCTTAATGGCCACCCAAGACCAGGAGACAATGGAAAGCTCAGCATAAATCCATGAGCATAGTTTCTGAATCATGGAGCTCCCCCTATCTCTGATAATTCAGAATTCTACATGCAAGAAGAAAAGCTACTAAATCCCAGGGCACATAGTTTATCTAGATGTAGACGTAGATTTCATTTTAGAACATGGAATTCTTTCCACCATAAAACTGACTTGGGAGAACCACATATATTCTCAAGTTGTAAATAAATTTAAAAATTTAACCTACCACCCTTCCAAACAGAACATAGACAGTAAAAAGAAGCAAAATTTAATGAGAATTATACTGTGTCAAAATATTAATCTACTTACAAAAAGTATTTGAACCCTTAGTTACTAAAACCCAATTGTAAGAGTGACGATAGACTCTTTAAATTAGGATGTATAATTGCCATAATTTAAGTCTTCCAAGACTGAATTATAGTCTACTAAACTGTGAGCAAATACTTAGATAATTTTAGTATTCACTTAGTATTTTTCCTGTTTTATTTGTGTTGAAATTCTTCAGTAGAATACTGACTTAATAAGTAAACAATATTAAAATGTTCTATTCTACATTACAAAGCAACTTATTAGGAGAAGAAAACCAACTTTCTAGTGGGTTTGCTGATTTTTTAAGGTTAGAAATACTAAAACTGAGTTTTTGAGTTCTTCTTAGTGAGAAGTCCGTGGTTTTAAAGAGGCATTGTTGTTCTGTTTGAGTTTTTATGCATGTATATATTAATCAATTCGTTCACTCACTTATTTGTATATCTGTATATTCATTTATTCAACAAATATTATACGCCAGGCACTCTACTAGATGCTTTCAAAACAAGTTGAGCAAAATAATTATTAAGACTCTCTCTCTTTTACATTTTGTTCTGTTTTTGTTTTTGTTGAATTCTTCCTGATTATTGGTACCTTATCTAGTGAGGTCTAAAATATGATCAATTCCATTCAGTATAGTACAGAAGAACAACTGTAAAATCCTGCCAGAATATTTTTGAATGTACATATCTAACCATATTGAAAGTTGTTAAGTTGAAAGGACTCTGCTAAATAGTTCAAATCTGGTGACAGAAAATCAGTCCAACATGCTAGTAAGGAAAATAGATATCATGAAAATAAAACCTTCATGTTTCATGCTTGGAGTTCCATTTTTTAAAAGTATTTTAGTACACTGATTATTAACAATAATTGAGGGCATATGTGTAAAGTATTTTGCCCTGTCAACTGTGAACAATTTCTTTCATAAGTATATACAATTTTCAAAATACAGGCAATACATTCTCTGAGTTTCTTATTTTAAATCACATAGAGGGAAAATGACTCTCTGAATTGGTCAAATATTAGAGTTTACCTTGTCTCTTCATTTTAGAGAAGAAGAAACTGAAACGTAGAGAGATAAAGTAATTTTGTCAAAATCTAAGTCTCTGGCAGTACTTGAACTAGAACTTTGCTTCTTATTGTTAATTGGGCATGCTCATGGAAACCTAGAAATTTGTAGAGTTTATTACAATGTTTAGCTTTATTCACCTTTTTCCTGTCATTATTTTTATTTTTGCTGTTTGTGTCACAATAGGCTTTTTAATGCACAAAATTACACCTATGTATAGAAATATTTATGTTTATTGAGCTAAGCTCAATGTGGTCACACAGCTGACATAAAAGTCATATTATCACTTTTGAATAATTCCAATAATACTGAATTATTGGATCTAGTGATGTGACTAACTTAAATGGAAAATACTGAATCAGAAACTCATATTTTGGAATTTGCTAATTAAGTCTACTAATAATTGAATGCGAAGAATGTACAATATAAACAATTTAAGAAAGGAGCTTAAACACAATGAATACATTCCCGCCCTCCCTCCCCTTGCCCCCCATCAGTGGATGCAAGTAAATGTAATCAATATATTACTGATAAATTGTTTAATTTTCCAAAAAATTGAAATCCCTATAATTCTCAGTTATTCTATAGATGTGATTGCTGCAAGATACAGATTTGTAGATTGGTGAATTGGGCTGGTTCTGATGGAATTTTTTTTAAATAATGGGCTAATAGTTCAATAATATCTGTCTTGTGTCAACAAATGGCCAGCCTGGGCCACCCATTTTGCTGGTGACACACTGCCCAACTTGTGCTGTCGCTGTTAAAGGTCTATCATGAGAGTGTTTCATGTCATCGGGATTACGAGAAATTTGAATACTTGCAAACTATTATCATTTTTTGCATTATGCTACACTGGCATTGGTTGATGCTCCCAAAGCACTTTATTTTAAAGTGTTAATTAGGTAATATTGACATATAAAAAAGTATATGTAAAATAAATGTATGTATAATATATAGTATATTTAAATTATAAAGCACAATGATAAATACCCCAAACCTATCACTGAATTTAAGAATTAAAACATTTCCAATCATCTTTATATATCTGTGAGCAACTTCCTTATCCCATCTCCAGAATCCCCATCCCCCCTGAGGATAACCATTTTGAGTTTCTAATTCCTTTCGTTAAATATAGTTTTATCACTTATGTATGTTTTCCTAAAGATTGTATTACTTAGATTTGCTGGTTTTGAGCTTTACAAAAATGTCATCCTATGACTTGATTTTGTTCAATCAATATTTGTTTGTAAAATTCATTTGATTGTGAGCTACAACCTGTTCATACCAGACTGACCGAGAGACCTAACTGCCGTTTCAAATCAGTTGCCTGGAATCAACCACAGTGGGAGTGTTTACATCATAGAAACCATCGTCTCTACAAAACAGGCCTTCCTTTTGCAAAGAAACAGTTGTTAATATTTACCAGTGGAGTGTCTAGATTTTAAATTATATAAATGCTCAAGAGTTTAAGATAATGAAAAGTTATTTCCAAAATGTTTATACCCAAGTAGTGTATGACTTTCATTTTATTTGTCTTCGACAATATTTAGTTTTGCCAGATTTCTTAATTAATGGCAAATGAAAGGTGGCAAAACAGCATCTCTCTGTGGTCCTAATTTTCTTTTCCTTGATTACTAGAGTGGTTAAGCTTTTTGCAAATACTCACTGGTCAGTTGAGTTTCCTCTTCTGTGAAATGTCGATTTAGATCCGTGGCTTATTTTTCTATTGGTTTGTCGATCTCTTCTTTATTAAACTGTTGATGTTCTTTATATATTCCGAATATTAATATTTGATCAGTGATAAGTATATTTCAAATACATTTTCCTATTTTGAGGCTTATGTATTCACTTGTTTATGGCATTCTTTGATGAACAGGAGTTCTTAATTTTCCATAGTTGAGTATTTTTTATTTTTTTCTTTAATAGTTATGAATTTTTATATCTTATTTAAGATGTCCTCCTCTATCCAGATAGAAAGGAAATCTTTTGCTATAGTTTCTCTTTTAATTATCCCAGTTGGATGTCCGACTGCTTCCCACTAGAACACTGAATGATGAGGCAGTGATGGATGCCACTGTAATGGCGTTACGTGTGCTTATTTATCTATTCAGCAAATATTTCGAAGTGTTCTGAAATGAACTTAATATGCTAAGCTAAGGAATTTTAATTTTGTCTCATAAAAAATGGAGATGAAATAAGCGGCTTTATTTTTAGGCAGATAATGAACTGAAGAGGAGTGAGCTAGAACTCGGGGACTATTTCCAGGGCTGTTACACTAGACAGAGGAAGAGGATGAAAGTACAGACTAGGAAGTTTCAGGGAAAACGAAGAAGAGGCTGGTCTGGAGAGGAAATTCTGAAGTGACATTGACATGACTTGAGAATCATTTAATACAAGGATGAGAGAGGGAGAAAAAAAAAGCGAGTATAATATTGACACTTCTGCCGGAAAAAACTGAAGGGGTCTACGATATGCAAATGGGAGTAGACAATATGAAGTTCTGAAAACAAGCTGAAATTAGTGGCAAACTTTGGAGAGTAGCCAACATATATATATTTGACCCATTTGTACCTTAAACAGGCACAGACCTTAAGAGGCTGCTCCTCAGATCCCAAACTCCTTTGCCCTTCACCTTACACACGGCCCGAGGGACAGTCACATGACAAGCAGCCATGGTGATTGTGTGCAGAGGAAGCTGTTTGGTCTAGTTTCATTTTCTTTTTTAAATCTTTAAGCGCCAATAAAATTATGATAAATATTGTTAGATTTAAAACTTACCCAAAGAATGTGGGATTAGTTCGTCTGGAGAATGAAGTATTTGTGATGTCTCTTCTGTCCTTTCTGCCAGGTTATCTCCTTGAAGCCTAAATAATTAAAAAGATAATTAGAAATAATTAGAAATGTGAACTACATACTGTTGCAGGTCTGACTATGAACCTCTGGACTCTAAAATCAGACATGCTTCTTCAAAGTAGAAATAAAAATATACCAAAAATCTTTGTAATACAGTGTTTTTGATTTTCTAAACTTTAAGGAAAAGATCTTCATTTTTTTTCTCCTGGATACATGGGAAGGTTAGTCCAGGTAGATGCTGCATTTCTTCCTAGCCCGACTGGAGAAAGGCTTATAAGCAAATGTTTTTACTACTACAATGAGGAAGTGAGCAGGAGAAAAAGCAAGAGTCTACACAGCATGCAAGAGTCTACACGGCACGCCCACCGGACCGCCGGACCGCTGGGTCTGGGTGCACTGGAGGGCTTCCACGGTCACCTCGAGGTTTATCAAACCCAGTTCTCTAAATTAACCAAACCTGAGCTCTAAGGCCTGCGGATCAAGGTAAGTCTCACAGTAGGAGTGAAGACCCCGAACGCGCGAGACTGCCCGGGGTGCTGGGGGAAGCTGGGTCTCCTTGGAGAGAGGAAGGCTGTGCTGATATTTTCTGACAGTATGTTTCTGAGCCTCCGTATCCACATCTCTATAGTGAGAAAAGTAGACCAGCCAAATCCAATTCGAATGGCTGGGTTTATACTGCACTGTGAAACTCCTTCATCGAGCGAGGTGGAGCTCATCGATAAATGCTGGAACTCTGTCCTAAGAACAGCAGAATAAGCTCTGCCAATGCTGGAGGACATTACGTCACACAATCCAGAGATCAGAGTTTCTGCCAGTGCCTTACTTTTCCTTGCATTTGGCTGATGGCAAGTGCCCGCATAGAAGAGTGTGAACACATACGTAACACACAGCATTAATATTTTTTTAAAAAATCAAGTACAGTCCATAACTGTACCGGGCCCCAAAATAAAATTTTGAACTCTTTTATATCTCTGCTTTTATATACTCCAGTGAAATCACATAATCATTTGAATTTGACTTTTGCATATGCAAGCGTCTATGCACACCTCTCTTTACCATTTGTGTAATTATAAATATTTTAAATTATATTTCCATGTATATTCCGATATTAAATTCCACATATTTCTGTATATATTATACATTTATACTTACAATTATCTTCTATACCAAAGCCATATTTACTGTATTATAAGATTAAAGAATTCTCAAGGGTAATATCCTGATAAATATAATACTTTTTGGTCAAATATATATGATTGTATACTTTTAATTAATATTTTAAATTTTACTTTGAAAAAATATTACTTTTAAATGAATGACCTAGCTACATACATCTCAAATGTGCCCAACTATTTCTTCCTACCTTGTTTACTTCTAATAATTAGGATAAGTACTTCACTAATCAGCAATAACAAATATTCTTTTATTGTCTTTGAACCAGTTCAAAAAGATTCTCAAGGATAGAAAGTATGTAGGTACATGAGACATTGAAAGGTGTGAGTAAAAATTATTATTAAAAATTGACAATGAACTCCAATACATTTGGGCATTTAACTAGGTCAAAAACTTAAATAAAAAATAGATCTCCAACAAAGGCAGAACAACACAAGAAATAAAAACTAAGTTGTAATTTTTTTTTTGCTCATTGCAAGCTTCAGTAAAAAGAAATATTTATTGACCGTTTATTAATATGCTCAATAATAAGCCAAATGTTGTAGAGATGTAAAGAAATTGTAACTGTCCCTGATTTCAGAGTTCTCAATTTAGCTGAGTTAAAAAGACAAATGGCCATGAAAACAACCCAACAAATTGGGTGGCCTTAAAAGCTGGCTCATCTTTATCCAAACACTGCCCTCTAGATACCTGAAGAGCTGAGTTTACCGTGACTTGGCACCAGCTTGGCTGAGGAATGTTTCACAGCCCTGCCACCCGTGAGTGCCCTGCCAATCCTTCCGAGCTGTAATCCACACAGCCCTACTTCTGTAAGAGGTTAATAGGTGCTATGCAAACAAGGGCTGGGTGGGCAAGTCCGGGAAATGCAGTCTTAATAAAAGTTAAATCGTTTCTCTCCTAACAAGAGTTTTACTCATTCTCCAAACCTTTTTTCTTTGCTTTCTAAAACTCCTCCTTCATAGTCAAGACTCTTCTATATTCTCAGTCCCTTAACTAAATGTGTCCTGCTCCACCCTGTTGTAATTGAAAGCCTTTTCTAAGAATATTACACCTCTTTTTGCCTCTAAGAACACAGTACCTCCTCCCAAGGGAGGCTGCCTAACCCCTCCACCTCAGATAACGAGGATTATAAATATTAACCTGTCATCTTTCTGCCTATGAAAGCTTTGCTCAGGCTCATTTTTCTCTTCTTTGACTTAAGTGTCACTATTATCTTGAATAATTTTCATGTTCATGTGTGTTTATTCACTAACTTCAAAGTCCCTCCGTCTCAGATCTGGAAATCTTCTCTTCCACTTCACCCTGCCTAACCCAAGGACAGTCAACTAAGAACAGCTCCACGTCAGAAAGCTTTAAATCCAATGCTCGGTTCTCTAACAAACTCACCTCCTTTACGCTCTTTCACAGATGCACTGCCCTTAACACTTTCTCTTCAGTTAAACATAGATGTCCATTTTCTCTCTATTTTCTCCCAGTATCTGGCCTCTCCTGAGTCCCATCCTGCTCTACTCAGCTGGATTTGCTGTCTCCTCAGTTCCCATGCACCCATGTCTTCTTGTCATTACTGCCAACGACAATCGAACCCTGTGTTAATCCATCATTTTCTTGCACGTGCACAGCTGGACAATGCTGGAGAGAATCATGACACCCTAGGGTTGGTAAATACAAATCAATGGTCCCCAACTTTGAACTTGGGCTTCTTGGCTGTCATTCCTTCTTTCATTCCTTTCAAAGTCTTTTCAAAAATATCACCTCTACGTCATCCAGAAAAATTATGCAATCTGGAATAAAGACCTTCTACTCCCCCTCACATGTCACCTACAGAATTATCTTCATCTCCACCTGTATTCACCACCTTTCCAATTCACGGAGGTTGAGAGGACCTCTCTCTTATATAAGGCTTAGATCACCCAGTAGGCTAGTGATTTGAATCCCGTCATCTCATCTGTCTTTTTAACCTTAATTTATTTTATCCACCACCAGTCATTCTGCTCATCTCTACTGTTCATTTTCTACAGCATGTAAACAAGCTCACTTCACAATCAGCCTTAAAAAAAAAATTCCTCCCATAATTATCTAAAATATCTAGCTGTTGCTTCTTCTTGCTTATTCTTCTTTGATCCAAACTCCCTGAATATCCTTAACTGAATGCCTTTGATTCCATTCACTCCTCAATCTATTTTAATTTGGTTAGTGCTTCTAGCATTTTGAGATGACTGCTTCCATCAAGACTGCCTAACCTTCTAATTGCCAAAAACAATGGAAACTTTTAAGACCCCGCTTTCATCTAATCTTCAGCTGTACTTTGTGTGAATACTCTTTTCCCACTCTATACCATCTCCCTGAATCAGCTCATCCACTCATGGCTTTTATCACATGTAGGTTCAGGTCTTCCAAATCTTTATCTTGAGTCTTCAGCTCAGAATTGGTGTACCCAAATTCTCACAGGACAATTTATTTGGATGTACCATAAGCATCTCCAAGGCAACATGTCCAAAAGCAAACTCACGTTCATCACCATCCTTCCCTGTACTACATGTGGCTAATCATCCCCAGCCTTGCTAATCACACTGCCTAAAGAGTTTCCTTGAAGCCATCACTTTTTCTTTATGCAACTACTATGATTTTGCTGCTCATCTTGATTCGCCTGGATTGTTATATAGTTGCCTCACTGATACTCACAAAAAATCCATTTTCTACATGGCTACCAGAAAGTTCAAAACAAATCCAACCATGTTATCCTTATGGTTTAAATATTTAAGTGCAAGAGATCCTAATGCGAGTATTCTTAGAGGACCATTGACAGGTTTTAGTAGGAATGACACTAATTCACAATAAATGGAATGAAAAGTTTTTAGTTGATGTTCTCTTATTTGGACAGAAAGACAGTAACTTTAACCACATTCTCAAAATAATCCTTGACTCAAAGGAGTTTAAGAACTACCATTTTTATTGGCTTTTCATCGCCTGCGAGATGAGTTATGGTTTCCTTACCAAGTCATCTGAGTCTCTCTATTGCACAACCCCTACCTGTCTCTGCAAATTCATCTTGGATATTCTACCATGGGTTTTATGCTCCATAAATTCCAAACTGTTTTCACTTTTTGGCAGATATTTTGTTATTAAGATTCTGTGTCGTTATATAATTTTATCTAGCAGAATTTACTTTCCCTTCTTTTACTATGTGGCTTAAATCTAGTTTTTCATTTTAGATTCTCCTCTTTTAAGAAGCTTTTCTTCCAGAAGTCTTAGCACCTATGCAAATCTTTACCAGAACCTTCATTTTACTATATTTTAACATTTGTTTAGGTGTCTGTCAACACACTCCAAGTGTCTTAAAGGCGTGAGTTTTACTTTTCATATTTTTATATTCCTAAAGCCTAGCTTAGATTGAGCTTCATACACTGTAAACTCTAAAAGAGATTCCAAAGGTATTTTTTAGTGATCGGCTCACCTTGGAGATAAGGGGTGGGGGGTGGGGGGAAGCACCCAACTTATGTGTGAGAAATTTTCTACAGAATACTATAGAATAGTTATATTATAGTCCCTTGAAAAGAGGTAAAAATCATCCTGCATATATTTAGAAGCAAGCAGTTCTTAGCCGGTTTCACCTTAATGTGGAATGTGAGATAGAGGCTTATGTGTGAGGGGGTGTATGATCTGGAGGCAGGAGTGAGGGGCACAGGAGGAAAACACAGAAGGAGTGAATGCCAAAACAAGCATGTGTTATTGACTCAGCCCCTGTACAGGTGGCTGTTGCTCAATACCGCAAGAATTCTAAGGATCATTATGAAATGTGTCTACTTTAAGGATGAAAGGGTAAAGCATTTGTCCATAGGCTCCTGGTAAAGGGTGGTCCTTGAGTACTGATACTCCTGAACTTTTGAGTTACACATACACTAGTACTAGATGATTCTCATTGGTCATCTCAGGGCAGGAAATGATATATAAAAGATACCAACATAAATGAGATGCCAGAGTTGCACCTGCACAAAGATGGTTGCCAGAAGCATATGAAGAACTAGTAGCCAATAAAAGGTGAGGTGTTTGAAGCAGGGTACATATGGGGCCAATAAAGATAGTAAATATGTTTGGGTTTAAAATAAATGAATCAGACTTAATTTGATACTGATCAGTGAGACCTGGTTAGAGGAAATGCTGTTATAAATATTATTAAATTCTATCTCCAAGTTTGTGAGTCAGCAATTACATTCCATTGACCAGTCCTAACAGTGAATAAGCCAGTGGAAGATGCTACCCCCAGAGACTTCTGCAGACCCTATCATAGAGCCAGTCACAGTACCAGGCACAGGTGTGTGGTCCGCAGACATCTGTTAAGGGGCTGAAGCCCTTGGGTCTTACAAATAGCCTTAAGGAAGATGAACCAGAACCAGTCAAGAGAAAAGAGGTCAAAGTTCATTCAAGGAGACTGGAAGCTGTAGCAATGGTTCAAATTTTGCTTGCTTGGGCCGGATCAAGTAGGCTATTCTACAATATCATTTCAAAATCTGATGCGGAAATCTGATGAAAGTAGGAAGCCAGTGGAGGATTCTGAACAGAGGAGTGATGTGATCAGACTTCTGCTTCAAGAACGTTCACGCTGCCTGCTGCACTGAGCGCAGACGGCAGGAGGGCAAGCATGAAAGCATGGAGATTCTTCAAGGGGCGATGCCACCAATCTGGAGAGATGAGCATGGCTTGCCCAAGGGTGACAGTGGCAAAGGTGGTAAGAAGTGGACTTATTCTGGACAAATTCTGTAGCTGGAGCCAACAGTACCACTGATAAATTGGGCTTGGGGAGGTGAGAGGAATAAACAATAGCGCCATTCTTCTGTCTTGAGCAACTGAAACTACCATGTTGCCATTTGTGGAGATGCGGAGGCTGAGGGAAAAGAAAATTTGGTGGGGAGTAAGTAGAACTCGACTGCAGACATGGTAAGTTTCAAATGCATTTTAGATACGTTAGTGGAGGTGTCAAGAGGCAGCTGGATCTCCACGTGGAGATGCTGAACAGACCGAGTTGTGGGGTGAGGCTTGGCCTTTCTGGGTTCCAAAATCTCTATGAAGAATTTCAGAATATCACACACTACTCTTTAATTCAGCTGTTTTGAAGAATATGGTACCTGTTTCACTGGAAAATAAATGTTACATCATAAGAAATGTTGACGAACCACAATAAACAGTTTCAGTTTAAAGAAATTTTGAACACTGTTTTCAAAAAGTCTAGAAAATTAACTTCTTTCCCCTCCACCGTCTGCTTTTAATTCATGAAGCCTCTTTCATAACTACAGTCATCGAGTTATTTCTAAGTCTCTTTCTAAATGTTAATTTTCCATTTTAAGATTCCAGTATGTGCCTCAAGAATCACTTTTTCTGAGAAAAATTATAGCAACTCATTGTCACCTACTCAATTTTGAAGTCTAAAAAAAGCCAAAATTGTCCTCAACATCGAAAATTTACAGGGGACCTGGAAGGCGAAGCCCGCGTTGAGCGCCGAGCCTGCAATCTGGCGCGGGGCCTGCATGGGTCTGCATGATCCCTCCATAGACTCTGCAAGCTCCCGGGGTCAGAGGCCAGGTCTGAACCCCACACACCTTCAGGGCCTAGCACACCCATTTACGCGATGCCCCACCAATAACCGTCTAATTTAAATGGCGCCTATCGGCAGTCACTAAGCACTTGTCATTTTTCTACCCTAGAAAAATGTCCCTGCAGCCATACGGAAGTCTGCCACCCTCCACCCATGTCCCAGTTCTTCAGAAAATTAATTACCCGGACCTCCTTCCTCTCACTCACCCTTCCAAACCACAGGCTGGACCTCCGCTTTCTCCCTCAGCCCAGGCCTCTCCAGTCTGACTCTTGGGAAGATGGTCTGCTTACTTTGACTCTGGCCCTTTGACACTGCCAGGTCCCCTCAGCAGCATCCTGTGCCCTAGACACAGCTCTATAACCCGGCACCTCCGGCAAATATTCTTCCCCTGGTATCTCCTTTGCCAAGAGAACATTCCCATCAGTGCCTAGATTTCCCTTCCTATTTTAGCGCTATATGGACTTAAAAATCTCCCTTCCAGCATTCGTTTGGTAGGCACGCTGGCTGTTTCTTGCCTCTTGCTGTTTATGTCGCGGGAGAGTCGGTAACAATACATCAAGATGAAGCATCTTTCTCCTGAGAGCGGAACAGATTAGAATAACACTCTCCTCCCCAGAGGGCTTTCTTTATATTCTGCTTTCTAAATTCTCTCTTATTCACGAGAACCTCTGGACATTAACCTCTAAAATATGATGATTGATGGTGACACCGAGATAAAAACCATGCTCTTTCCTGTGAAATTTTCCTTTTAACTTCCTATCTCTTGAAAGTGAGATACGGGCCTGCAGAGTATAACTCTCTAATCAAATTTATAGTTCTCTCATGCATACCTGATTGCAGGCATGTAGCTGCCACAGGTGGCCTCTTATCTGGGCTGCTAATTACTCTCCTGGCAGAGGCTTAAGAATTTTAAAACCAAATCTAAAAAAAGCATCCATAGAGAATTGATATGCTTTATTTTCAGACTCTTCTGCTTTACCTCAACTCAAATGCAAAATGTCACCCCAAAATATGGTAAAGAAGATCTGGCATGGAGCAGGGCTGATTTTTAGCCTATCTTGGGACGACGAAACCAGATTTTCCAGGCGGATATAACTAGGATGTGGGCCACTAACTCACACTCCTTGGCCCAGATTATTACGCACACGAAGGACAAGCATGGGGACATTCCAACCTTCCTGAAATCTGAGGCAGCCATGAGAAAAGATCACATATAAGTTGCCAGACTGCTCTGGAGCTAAGGAAGCTCCAAAAGCAAGCAGCCACACAACGTAACGTCTGAGCCAGAGGCAGCCCCGGGCACTAAAATCTCAAGCTGTCTTCGGCATCACTATTAATGCACATTTTAAACCAGATTTCATGTCTACAAAGTGATCTGGTGAAGCGTGGGTATGCTTTCAGTCTACTATCATCCCTCGAGAGGACACTGCTTAAAATCTAGTTAAATCAAAACAGGCAGGTAAGGTCCTTATTTGACACTGTAGAGCTGTGGTCCTTCATTTTTTAGGCTGCTTTGGAATCACCTAGAGGACTTCTTAAAACACAGGTTGCTGGGCTCCCCTTCCTCTTCTCCTTCCCCTCCTCTTCCCCACCCCCTTCCCGCCTCCCGGGATTTTCTGATTCAGAAGGTCCGGAGTGTAGCCCCGGAATTTGTGTTTCTCCCCAGTTCCCAGGCGGTGCTGACACCGCTGTCTGTGGCAGTGGGACTGCGCCATGCCTGGAAGGCCAAAAACAGAGAAGACTCTACCAGAGGATGTTGTTGATATATTCCTTTCTCTAACTTGCCGGGTATTGACTTTTAGCTGAACACTAAATTCTATGTCCAAGTGGGTAGGATTCCATGTTACTGAGGTGAAAACTCTCAGAATCAGACTCCATCTGAGTCAGGACGCTGCACAGTGAGCCAAACTCAGAGAACGGCTTGGTCAGCCGTCATCCAGCCCAGCAGCAGCTGTGAGGGGTCTTGCTAAAGCACTGATTTCTACAAAATGGGATTGTGAGGGGAGCCAAAACACGTTTTTGAAAAACTGCCAAAACTTTGTTCCTTCCTTTGCCGTTCCTTCCTTTAATCAGAGACCCCTTACTCATGGTACTGAAAGCAGAGGCTGCCTCACATATGTACCTGATGGAAGACGACCCCTCTTTTGTAGGTCTACTGGGAGCATCCCTTAGACTGCTGACTTCTTTTGTACGTAGCTGATCCCTTCCCCTTTCTCTGGTGGTTAAAAGCAAACTCAACGCTGTCAGACTTTTCTTTGCCGTAGCGCTGGAGGGGACAATATGCCCCCATTGCCTAAGTTGGCTGGTTTATGTTCCTTTCTTTGCTTTTTCCACTTCATAAGATTTGGAATAACTGGAATTAACGATGATACTGCGAGTCAGCTACATGCGGTATCATAAATTCTGAGAAATTATTGCTAGATATGAGACCAGCATGGAGTAACAGCGGGCAGCCTCACAGCAATCCATCAGAAAGTTGTACCTTTTTGTGAGGAGAAGACGAAACACACCAGTGCCATCTAATTAGGAGGGATGGGGGAGAGGAGATAGGGAAATTGGAGAATTCCTTAGAAATCTGAATCCACTGTATTCTGAGGTTACAACCTAAGGAAGGTGAGCTGGCACATCAAACAGTGTGGCCTTCCCAAACGGAGTTTTATGACTTGACTTCTCCATAAAGGTCATACTCTATATTCCAACAGAACACTGCTGAATGTAAAAAATTTAACCATACAAATATAATTTGGTGTCCCTTTCCTTGAATGATTTTTTTCCTTTAATGTGTTCCTTCAGTGCTCTAATGTAGCACTGATGTACCCATAATAGGCAGTAAATAGTTGCAACTTGAATGTCTAACTTTAGCACCAGCCCTGAGCTTGATATATCTTCTATGTTTAAGTTTGTTATAGAGCAGGAAGCTTTGCTTGTTTTTTTTGTTTTTTTTTTTTAACAGAACTCCGGGTAGTAAGTACACACTTGTGTACTTAATGAATAGATATTTAATTGCCTTGTGTTTTAGTATTTGGACAGCACACTGAAATTTGCTAATAAGCAAGTTGATAATTGGGAAAACAAGATTGGTTTAGGAGATGTTAAATATGTGGAGTTCTTGATGACACTGGGAAAGATAAAGACCTTTTATTCTTGTAATAGTGCTTTTAAAATTCTTAAGGAGGACAGCGCTGAATACAAACGTCTGCATTAACTGGAACAGCCAATAAAAAGCATGAAGATGTTAGGGGGTGTCTCTTGGCATAACATTACAGAAGAAGAAATATATTCAGTGACTTACCACGGAATAGAAATCCTGCTTTGTTAAATTTTAACTACTTTAGTCTGGAATTTATTTTTTCTAATGTGCAAATCAACTGATCTCTTGAAGTAATCACAGAATTTGTTTTTAGTAGAATTTTTTTCTCTCTGCTTTCTGCTTTGGGAAACTAAAAATGGTTTGCATTGGTAACCACACCTAGAGTGTAAATAAAATGTTTCCAAGGGGTCTTAACTTTTTCTTAATTTAATTTATTGTTATATAATTATCCTATTTCAAGTCATGTTATTTTTTTCACAGATTTCATTTATTTTTCTAACTTTTATATGGCATGATTTAGATGTTACAGAATTTCTGGTTTGAAGTGAAAAAAATAGGTTTTTATATTGAAAATTCTGAAGAAAATTATTAATAAGAAAACTCAAATGGCCTTTCCTAAAAATACAAAATTATTGATGTTAAAGTTATTTGATTTTCCTTTTAAGTATTTCATACTCCGCTTTGACCATTAATGTTTATAATTGAAAACAAACACATAGCCTGTTAATTTTGGTTCTTATTCTGAAATGTTTTTAAAAAATTCAAAATTTAATGACACAGTACTCTTTGTTTTAATAGTAATGATATGTCTAGTCTGGTGTGATTCTAAAATATTTCTTTTATATTAATGAGACTAATTAACTGGTCAGTGATTATAAAGATAGATAATGGAAGACATACATAGAGATAAAATAAATATAATCATACATTCAATATGGCTTATGCAGGTCATTCAAGAACTTTTACCAATTATAAGGGTAATTACCATAACAAGTAATTAAAAGTCTTGCAACTTCAGTTTTACTACAGAGTGTACCTGGGAGATCTAGAATGTCAAGCAAGTAAATAAATAATCTTTTAGGTATGGATAAAATAGTAAAATATGATTTTTCACTATTTGCTCCTATTTCTCATATAAGATGCATCATCTTATGACAGTAGGAAAATAAAAATGAAAAAAAATAGAAAGAGTCATTTAAATTAATCTTCCCTCGTAACTATTTGATGTCAGTCATAGTAGTATCTTTTTGGTTAACAAAAGCAAAAATAAACAAATCAAACTTCATCAAATTAAAAAGCTTCTTTCTGCACAGGAAGGAAGCCATCAACAAAACAAAAAGACAACCAACTAAATAGGAGAATATATTTG
Source organism: Pteropus medius (assembly GCF_902729225.1). Classification (NCBI taxonomy): domain Eukaryota; kingdom Metazoa; phylum Chordata; class Mammalia; order Chiroptera; family Pteropodidae; genus Pteropus; species Pteropus medius. The sequence goes on along the minus strand of NW_024350926.1, from coordinate 3,462,802 downwards.
TAAATGATATATCTGATTGAGATTCAAAATATGTAAAAAACTCATAAAACTCTGAACAAAAAAAATAAACAATCTGATCAAAAAATGGGCAGAGGACATGAAAAGGCATTTCTTCAAAGAAGACATACAGATGGCCAACAGACATATAAAAAGATGCCCAACATCATTAATAATCAGGGAAATGCAAATGAAAACCACAAAGATACCACCTCACATTAGTCAAAATGGCTATTATCAAAAAGTCAACAAATAATACGTGTTGGTGAGGATGTGGAGAAAAGGGAGCCCTGTGTACTGCTGGCGGGACTGCAAACTGGTGCAGCCATTATGGAAAACGGTCTGGAGATTCCTCAAATAACTAAACATAGGTACACCGTGCGGCCCAGCAATTCCACTTCTGGGCATTTATCCAAAGAAAACAAAACACCAGTTCAAAAAGATATATGCATCCCTATGATCATTATAGCATTTTGACAATACTACAATATCCAAGCTATGGAAACAACCTAGGTATATCCATCAATAAACAAATGGATAAAGAAAACATGATGTATATATTTACACACACACACTCACACATGCATGCACACACAGGAATATTACGCAGCAATAAAAAAGAATGAAATCTTGCCATTTGTGACAACTTGGATGGATCAAAAAGATATTATGCCAAGTGAAATAAGTCAGGCAGAAAAAGACAAGTACCATATGGTTTCACTTATAGGTGAAATCTAAAAATCCAAAGCAAATGAACAAACACAACAAAATAAAAACAGACTCGTAGAAACAGAGACCAAAGGGAAGGTTACGAGAAAGGAGGGGCTGGGGTGATGGGTGAAAAAGGTTAATGGGGAATATAGTCGATACTACTGTGACAGATTTGCGTGGTGACATAGATTGCTAGAATTAGAGGGGCGATCACATTGTAAGATATAGAAATGTTGAATCACTATATCGTACATCTGAAACTAATATAACCAATATAATACTATACTTAAACTATACTTCAATTAAAAAAAACTTTAAATAAATTTATGTTCCCATATCATGACAACAAAATAAAGTCCAACAGTGCCTTTGCTATTACATTATTAAAAAGGGTATTTAAGCATGAATAGATATTAGGATACTTTGAAAAATTATTATTTTCACATCTTATTGATATTCTTGATAACACATATATGTATAAAACTGAAAACTCATGATTTTCCATCACAGCAATTTCTGTGATTAGTCTCTTTACAGAAACACCACATAAAGCATAAATCCTTTCTTAAACAAATTATTACTTCTCAAATCATTTAAATAACATGTTTTATTGTGTGTCATTCTAACATTCCACGAGGAATATTTTAACATTCCACGAGGAAAAAAAAAATGGCAAATGCACTTAAGGCCTATAGTTCTGATTTTCCTAAGTATTTGATGGCAGTCTGTTTTCCTGGATAATTAATTTGCTTTTAGAACAACTGCCCTCCTATCTCCAAAAGTGTAGCCCATAGAAAACACTTAATAAAAACATGTTAATTAGAGGCACTTAAAGAAAAAGGTTTATAAAAATTGGAATTTCAGGAACATCTAAGTAGCTAATCAGTAGACATTTGGGAATATTGTTTGTACTGAGGGAGATTATTTATTTCAACAACAAAAAAAATAGCAGCTCAAACGTTGCAATACTTCTCCACTCTTCTTGTGGAGCTCCTTCAAGATGTGTGCAACCTTCTTAAATGAATTAAAAGTCATCCACGACAGCATGGGGGCTGCAACATGTCCATGCTCATTGTGTGCCCGTCACTGGGGAATTAAACATTTTGCCCAAGGATGCTCAGCTAGTATATGTTGAAACTGGGACATCGTTAGACACTCAAGTTCAAGTTCTTAACCATCATGCTGTACTTGCTTTCAGGAGTTCAGCTGGTAAGATGAATACATCGTTTTACTGGATCAATTCTCAAGTCACAACAATTCGATCTGAAAGTAAGGGCATCACCCTCATGACCTAATCGCTTCCCAAAGCCCTCACCTTCTAATTCCATCACCTCGGGGGTTGGGAAGACACAGACATTCAACTATAGCACCTAAATATTCTTTTGACAAGCTAATGTTTATGAGAAGAATTCTAAATGGAATTTGAACTTTAAACCCACTAAGAATTAAAAACAAGGCTTCCTGCTTACATGAAACACAGTAATAACTAGAATCGAGATATCTATAAAATTCTATAAAAAGTTTGTTTTTATTCTACAATAACAACCAAAAAATTTTATCTTAAAACAGAGCTAGAAAAAAAGGATATTTAACTGACTTCTCAGTTTGAAGTTATTTATTACTACATCAGTTCCAAATTCTTAGTATCTAAATTATAAAACTAATAATCTATAAAAACAAGATAATTATTTCACCCCAATAATACAGGCAAAAATTTATCTGTTTGCTTCATTTAAACTTTAATAGCTTGGCAAATAGGTTTTCTATTTCTTATAAATAACATGCCTGACTCCACCCCACCAGTCTTTTATCCCAAAAATGGATTAGGCAGTATAATAAATTTTAAAAATGTGTCTAATTTCCAAATAGGACGAGCAATTTGACAGCTTTAAAACTAGGAGGCAACACTGTATCATAGCAAGAATTGGGCTTTCAAGTCAGATTGAGCACCGTTCAAATTCTACCTGTGCCACTTCTCAGCCTGTTGACCTTAATCAGTGTCTCTAGTCTCCTTGAACTCCACTTTCATTTGCAAAATAAAGCTAAAAAACATCCACTTGGGAGAGTCGTTGTGGGAATTGGAGACATTTCTAAATACCGAATGTAGTGTTTGGCACGCACAGCTGGTGCTTCTGCACAAACTTAACTTCAAAATGCTGTGGAGCGAGAGATACTGTGAACGTGCTTTTTAAAGCAATACCCAAGTCTATGCCTTAACGTACGTATTTGTTTCAATATTACACATTAGGCCACTAAATCAATCAGTTAGGCTCCATTCATTCACTGGGAATTGTAACTGAATTCATCATCGGGTTTAGCACTTTGCAGACATGTGATTTTTGAGTCTCGGTTGTTCAGGAAATGTCAGCTCCGGCTCTGATTCGCCACGTGCTCACCTCTCCCTTCCACCTTTTTCCCTGACCATTACACTTAGAATATTTCACAGGCTCTTGCATTTAATCTGAACTCTTTACGTCTCTGTGTGAACTCAGATGGAAGAGATAATGAAGAAGAGCTCTGGTAATCGCATAACGATAGGTTCATCCATTAAACATACACTGTATTCATTCATGGATTCTCTTACAATGTCCGTTATCACAGACGATTTTCTTCCAGCAAAGTGTTTATTATGTTGCTTACATGGCATCTTAGTTTCTAAGCGTTATAATGATAAAACAATTGGCACAGATTTCTAATATTTGAGATTTACTAAAATAGTATTTTTTTTAAATTTGCATAATAATTTGTGTAAATGATTGTATTCATTTTATCTACTGTATATTAATAGAATATAAAAATAAATTTTTGTAATAAAACAGTAATTATTCTAAATTCTTATCACTTACTAAATTCAACAATGACACTTTTTCGTTTTATCATACAAAGTTAATTTTTTTTTACAAACAGGCTATAATGTTACCCTTTTTCTAAAATTATTCTAGTAAGGTAAACAGTATTAGATGAGCCTTTAAAAAAACAAACTTGATTTACACGTTATTAGCAGGATTCTGATTACTATTGGTTATAGAATATTAAAGATTAGATGTTATGCTAATTTTAAAATCATTTTTGAAATCACACATAAGTCAGACTAAATTTAGGCAATTGGTCAGAATCAGTTAAACATGTTCAAGTCTAAACTTAGATAAATTTCCAAAATGTAATGAGAATTCATGACTTCAGAGAAAGGAGAATGGATGGATCTAAATGGCTTGTCTCTTATTCAAAGCAATACAGTCTTCAACAAAATGTATGACTATTTCTTACAACTCAATTTTTTTTTGAGATCCCAGTATCTACCAAAACCTGCTCCTAAATCCTACATTACGCCTGTTAAAGATTTCTTTCTGCGATGGGGAGCTATCTTATATCGAAGGTGCTCAGATTCTCTCCAACTTTCTTTCTCTTATGGACCAGAGATCTCCTGTTTTATTTTTGCCATGAAGCAGACATATCCCAGGCCAAGAGTGACGCACGCTGAGTCTTGGAAGACAGACCCATCATACTCTGTATTTTTATAAGTTCACTGAACACTTTAAAATAAACGATGTTAGGTTGGTCACACGGGACCTCATTCAGATGGTGGAAGAGAAAGGAAGAGGAATCAATAAAATAAAGGAGACGAAAGAAACAGAAAGAGAAATAAGCAGACTCACCTCCTTCTGCATGTTACACATAATGCTTACTGTTTTTATAGGTTTTTCATTTTGAAAGTCAATTAAAAACATCGGCTAATCTTTAAAACAGTTCTGAAGGGAAGCACAGTGCCACTGTCTCCCTTACCATCTGGAATTACACAGGCTGTGGACACAGCCAGGTGGATGCTGGCTTATGCGAGTGGGTTTGCTGACTTCTAACTCTTGCGATCATTTTCATAATTTGAATGTGAAAAATTTCCCCCAAGCCAGGTATCAAAAATAATAAATGTAACATCTTTTTATTATTGTCAAACTACCACTTATTCTTTCCTCGTAATTGATGGAAAGACTACATATAATTAGATTTTGAGTTTTCACTATAACAAATATTTGAAAGCTGTTGGGATATACGTTTGTCTCTTTGAAACAGAGACCTCTTTCCAGACGGATCATAGCTGTCATTCTGATTTCTATCCATGTTTTAAACTTGTATATATCACAGTTCTTTGCTTGGTTCTCTGTTTGGCATCAAGAGAGGCAAAGCAAAATTGAGTTATGGCTTCTTCATGTTGACCTTTCTCCGAGCGTTTGAGAAACAGAGAAACAGATCAATGCCCCTGCTTAGTCTCAATGGGGTCTTTGCTTCTCTTCATGGGAATCAGTTTTAAGGTTCTCACCATCTAGAGGAGCCTGACTACTGGTTCCATCTCTAAAACTCTAACAGTGAGCAAGACAGATATTCACAAATCAGTTCTAAGCCATACTTTTGTCTAAATCTTATAAATACCCTTTCAAGCAAAATCTGAGTTCCCCGAACAACATTCCATATGACTTATGTAAAATCATTTGACAACAGTCAAGTAAGTGAGGCTATAATCCAGGGGCCCGAGAGTCCAGAGTTCTTGCCATTGTCAAATTTAACTGTAAATCTTGTTATTTCTATTCAATCTGACTGTACTGAAAAGCTTCCTTGCGTCCAAAATCAGTGTTAACTCTCCGTAGCCACGCTCGGATTTCATCCCGCCTCGCTGGCACTTGGCTACAGTAAGTCTGTAACATGTGGGATCTCTAGGGCTATCTTTCCAAGTACAGCTGCATAATCTTTTTTTCTTCTTAAAAACCCAATGGAAATGTAATGGTTTGCTCTTAATTTGGAAAAACAAATTTTAAAGATTTGGAAAAGAATTTCATGAAGCTATTACAAAATTTCTTTAGCCCAAAAAGACTGTGAGTACCTCTATGCTCTGAAACTTAACTTTTTTTAATTTCCAAAATGATACTTTGGAGCAAATCGATTTAAGTCAACAACTGCTTGCTGACAGACTTAAACTGCCTCTAGCACAGCGATTCTGGTTACCGAATGCACTAGTCTATTACACTCCTTAGACAACTCTTACTCAATTATAAAAATTTTCAAATTACAAACTGAATAAAATCAAAATTATAAAATAAAAGTTTTCATTTTCGGCAATAATTTAACAATTCTAAATGCAGGTTTGGCTGAGACTAAACTGGTAATGGAATGCAACGGTGAGAATTAGCTAATGGGATGCAACGGTGAGAATCAGCTAATGGGATGCGACGGTGAGAATTAGCTCTCCGGGCCCGGCATGCCTACGCTCTTACACGTGTCCGCCAAAGTCCTGCAACTGCTCCCCATCTGAACTACTGAGAAACTTAGTTCTTAAAGTGAACCAACACTTTCACTGGCCTCTACTTCGCTCTAACAGCTGTCTTCTCTGTCCCATGACGTGAAAGTAAAAGGCACCCGTTCTAGTGTAAACACACAGGCGGTGGAATCGAGTGACGGTTCTCAGTGATCAGATGGTCATCAACGGGATCCAGAATATGCTCACAGTTTTTAATTCATCTTTCAAATGAAAATATCAAAAGTTTTAGTTCTTAGAAAATGCGTGGATCCAAAAAATAAAATTGAGTTTGAAAAACCCTGGATTAGTACACAATCCTTCTGTCATGTTCCCTTCTACCATCCCGTGAACTCACTGTCATGATTTCAGAGGTGGCGTGAGCTGTGACTCTACACAGAAATTCAGCTTCAGAAAGTGCTGGTGCAATTATTTACTTAGCTAATCAAAACATTATCGAGCGCATAATATGTGCATCACGTTATGCTAAATACAGAGGATACAAGAGAGCACAAGAGACTCGGTCTAATGTCTACATGGAGCCCACTCTAAAAAGAGGGAGAAAACCAGATAGCTAAATTGTACAATTGATTTGTCACAATTTTTTTCAAGTGACATAAGAAGTCGTAGTGCGAAGTCACCTAATATAGTCGGATGACCGAACTTAGTCAGGAAATTGTGAAGACACAACAAGACAAGGGAGAGTGGCTGAGCAGGGAGCAGAGCAGCTGGCTCTCCGTAGAGAGGCTCCATCCTCCTGCGTGGGGACAAAGCAGTCGGCTCCAGCCCTGTATCTGGAAGGCATGACTGCTCAGTCAACAGATGTAGGCGGGTTATTGAGCCCATATTCCTTGTTCTCAACAAAGAAAAGCATCTTTCTCGATTCTTTGGGAAACCAGAAACTCATCCTAAAGATGGAAAAAGGAGTCCTAAAGTGACAGTGCCCTGAGATGATAATTCACCCTGAAGTACAGCTGTTTGCATCTCTGCCTTGGAACACTAAGACACCTCACTGAAGCATTAAGGAGCTTAACGGGTTGGGCTGGAGGAACTGGCTCAGCAAGTGACAGAAGTATGAATGCAAACTCGGTTCAGTTTAAACCACAGCTCAGAAAAAGAGAAAACTGTCTTAGTCCATCCAGGCCACTATAACCAAATGCCACCGGCTGGGCGGCTTACGAGCAATGGAGATTTACTCCCACGGTGGCAGGGGATCTGCCTACCAGCTCGTCTTACCGGACCTCGCACTCCGCAGATGCTCCACCAGATAGTTACCTAGCATCTGCTTGGATATTTCAAGGAACAGAGCACTCACACTCGCTGGGAGTCGGACCTTTCCAGCCCAGTTGTCCCACTATCCTTTCTTCAGCTGAAGTACAGCCTGTGTGTCCTTTAGTTTAATGCCAGCACTGCTTTTTGAAGCAACAAAAATAAGTATATTTTTTCTTCCATGGGATTGCCCTTTAAATATGCACAGCTCTGTTTATGCTCTTCCAGTATAAACTCCCTAAATCTTCTTATTTTCTTGAACTATTGAGCTGAGGAAAATTTTATATTTCTCCTGTGTGTTGGACAACTTGGTATTTAGACCCAAAGGCAATTTTTAATGGAGGTTTAATCTTTTTTTTTTAACGCACCTTTAAGACTATAGTATGTATTGACATATTAAAAAATGCACTTTAAATTTATACTTTTAAAATATAAAAAGGTTTTCCTTAATATCTCTTTAATATCTATGTTGTTATTTTCTAGAGTTTCTGAGCTCTCAATTTTTTCTAGATTACTAGATAACCTCCACCTAGCATTTCTTCTTGGCACTGTGAAATGTTCCAGAAAGACGTTTCATTCTTCTCTTGGTTTTACTTTGCGGAATTAAACCTGTCAGTATGTGATTCAATCCCACATCTTTATGAGGTCTCCTCCCAAGTGTGCTGATCAGTTGTGACAGAGAATTCAGGTTCCTTCTTACTAAGCAGAAACACTTAATCTGGACAGTCTTCCTTTTAGTCTTTAGTGACTAAAACTTCGGCTTAAATGAGGACATATTCACCTGTTAGGATAACTAATTAAAATATTGGTGGAAAATGTTTTTCATTCACAATAAAAATGAGTTAAAATGGATCCAGAAAACTCTGAGGTCAGTTTTGGAATCATAGTCACTGAAGTATTGATCACACCCAGCCAAAGACTGTAGCCTAAATGGGGTCTTATTTTCTCTTGAGTTAGTACAAGGTGCACTTTAAAAAACTAGTGACTGAAGTTAACTAAATTGTAACAACAACAGCTGCTGCTGGACTTAGCAGGAAAATCTGGTAAAGAGGAGGGGAAAATATCTATAACCACTGAGATAACAGCTGAACTGTTGATGTTAATCTGCCGTTTAATGAGTCATTTCCTACAACTGAAATCGAGGGTTTAGAGATGAGAAAAGAAGATAATCTAGTTTGGGCAGCTTTGGTTTGATTCGTTTTTTAAAAAGAAGATAAAAAATATCTCCATGAAGTTGTTCTCACTTTTAAGGCATAAAATTGTTTTGTAAAAATTAAGGAATATACATATTGTGATGGACCAAAAGGCCACATAAGCTTTTGGGTTTGTTATTATAGATATACCTACATACGCCAACACGGCTTTAAACAAATAGGGGGATATCCTTTTATTTTATTTATTTGTGAAGAAAATTAATCATATTTTGACTCTGAAAGGCTTTTTATATCCCGTGATAACTATTACTATAAGTCTTGTGGTTTAGAATCATTCTTCCTACATGCAAAAATAAATCTTTCAACAAATAAGTCTTAAATTACAGTGCTATAGAACTCATCCCATAACTAATGGATGGACAGTGGTTTATTATTACTTTTTTAAATATTTTATTAAAGCTTTATCTTTTTAGAACAGCTTAAGGTTCACAGGAAAATTTAGGGGAAGGTCTAGAGATTTCTCATATAATTCCTGCCCCCACAGATGTGTAGTCTCCCTCATTATCAACATTCTCCACAAGAGTGATACATTTATTAGAAACAATGAACCAGCATTGACAAATCATAATTTCCTAAAGGCCACTGTTCACATTGGGGTTCATCTTGGTGATGTATATCCTATGTGTTTGGACAAATGAATAATGACATATATCCACCATTATTGTATCATATAGAGTATCTGTTTTGCATTAACATCCTCTGTGTTGTGCCTATTTACAACTTCTGGCCCACCCCACCCGGGCAACCACATCCATCATGGGAAATAACCAAGCACCAAAAAAGAGCAAGACAGGAATGCACTCGACCTGTTAGAACAGCCAGAAGGCCAATGTGATTGCTGGTCAAGAGCAAGGAAAGAATGGTTCAAACGAAGAAGGCAGGAAGCACCGGAAGGATTCAGTGTTTCTGGCAAAGTAGGAAGGAGGCCTTGGGCGTAACAGGTGTCCCCCGGCTACCTTTCTGCAACAGCAGAGGGAGCCGCAGCTACAGGTGAGGGAGCTGGGGGGGAAGGAACGTGGCATTCTTTTCTCCCTTCTTCTGCAAAAGCTGGAGAACCAAGTGATTATCTCCTGAATTCCTTCTAGGAAAGGTGATAAATGGGATGACTGGATCTAAAGGACCATCCTCCTTCTCCCCCATAATAGGTACTTTCCTAAAATATCCAGATAATTGAGCACATTCACCTGTATAAATGCAATTTAAAGTTGTCTTCCTAATTTCCATCTGTATTTTACGTCAAAATTGACCTGCTAAGATATACCGTAAGTTTCTCTATATTAACTCACTTGAAGGAGTGGACTATTCTTTATACTATGTGAATTTTGTCTCTGCAGTAGATTTTTCTCCTAAGCTTTTGACATCACTAAATGGAACCCACGTTTTCCTGGCTGAATCTAAGGCAGTAGAGAAGTAACTACGCCTTGTTCTTTGAGCATCATTTTATAGGATGATGTTTTCATAAATCTAAATTCCACGTATTCGCTCCATTGTAAAAAGCATATGGGATCTTCTCAAATCTACATCATAAAGTTTCTAATGCTAACATTGCATGACTTAAAATGTGAACTGCACCCCATCACGTGATACTTATATGGTTAATGGGCATGGTGAATTGTATTGAAATATGAATCTTTCATGGCAGCAGCTACTCTGACACCAGCATGTCCCCTCATGGATGCAGCAGGACATGCCATGCTGTGAATTCCCCAGTGCTTTCTCTATGGATGTACCAGGGCACACGTATCAAGCTTTGGGAAGAAGGGGCATTCGATTGGTTACAAATGAATGGCTGACTACTGATAAACAGTAATGCGAAACTTATTTCAGTTGGACAGAAACAAAAAGAGTCTAAAAACTCTAGAATATTCAATTTAAAACTCTAAGTGTCTGCTCTGGACAAAGTGCTCATACGGCTACTGGAACCTTGAGCACCCGCACTTTTTACAAAGTGGCCCTGATCTTCTGGTTCAGGACTATTACGGCAGGGACTGCTCAGTGTTGAGGCACTGCTATCGAGAAGGTATAGAACAAGAACTTTGCTCTCCAAGTTCAGACAAAATACTGATGCTAACGGGTGGACTCCATCAGCTTTCCTCTCTGGAAGTCTGTAGTTAAGACTTAGTTAAAGACATTACTATAAAGGCGGATGCCTTAGCTCAGGCTGATATACCAAAATAGCATAGGCTGGCTGGCTCGGCCACACACATTTATTTCTTACATTCTGGAGGCTGAGAAGTCCAAGATTGGATTCTTGGTGAGGGTCCCCGTCCTAACTTACGGACGGCCTCACACGGCCTCTTCACCATGCAGGATGGAGACGGAGCACTCTTCTTTCTCTCTCTTCTTGTTAGGGCACTGATTCCCTCACGAGGGCCTCATCTAAACCTAATTACCTCCCACGCGCCCCGCCTCCAAACAGCATCACCCTGGAGAGGCGCGGCTTCAATATATGAATTTGTGGGGACACGAACATTCAGTCTGTAACAGCAGAAATAGGGAAGTGCGAGGAAAAGACAATAAACAGTTGCCACGAGGCATTAAAAATGCAAGAGTGAGCAGACTGCAAAAAGCCGAAAGTGAGTATTTGTGGACAGAGGATGCTGAGATAAAAGCAGATTTTCAGGAGCCAGGAGAGGATCGTGGCTTCCTGTTGGGTCCCAGCACTGTTGCTGGACTACTAAAGAAGCTGGCGTACCCTAAATGGTCGTGAGTGATACTCCAGATGTCAGCGAGACTGAATTATTCTGTTATTTCTCCCTAAACGTCAACCTTATCTTTAATCCCCATTAGCTAAAGTAAATTCCATTGAACCTTCTGATTCTTATAACATGAAGGTAAATAACTACCACAGCTAAAGAATCTTTTTCTTAACAATGTAATAGGAAAGTAATTATAACATAATTACTTTAAGTGGTCATATTGAAAATACTCTGAGTTATTTCTCTCCTATCCCTATAACTATTTCCTTCTAGAAAACCTTGGTTTTAATTCTCTACATCTTTATCTGATGACCCCATTCATCTATTTTTTGGAATGCCTGTGTGTATGGAAGGACATATTTATTCAATGAGATAACTTCAAGTCAAATGATAGAATAAATTCATATAAAAATCTGCTGCCTGCATGTGCGGGCGCACACACACACACACACGAGATAAAATACATTTTAAAACATATTTGAAAAGATAGAACCATGCTCAATACAAGATAAAACATTATCATGGACTAAAATGTAAACAAAATAGACAGGCTAACAGGAGGCTAAAATTACCTTAGCCTATTGAGCTCCCAGCACCAGAAAGAGGCAGAAGGCTGAAAAGGGATGCAAAGTACCCTATTCTTGAAACCAAGCTCACTGTGTGAGATGAGGCTGAACGAGATGCCCCACTGGTGAACCAAGGCTGGAAATGAACAAAATCACCATAGGTCTGTGACCTAGGAATGGCTCAAAGAAGCAGAAACAGCCATCAATAAGAAAGCCAATCAAGCCATCTGTTGGTTAGGAGCCCTGAGACTCCAATATAATACCTAGTGTTATACCAGACAAGTATTATACTAGGCACTTCAGAGAGGGATGGGTGAAGGGAACTGAAAAGCCAGCAGACAGACAGGGATAAGGAGAGGAGAGAGGGAGGTAAGGATTCTCCTTCCAGATGAGTCTACAAAACTTTGAAGTATATGAAATAATATATATCACGAAACATCACCAACCAACTGAAATAAAACGTTAAGAGTAGCAGTCTAAAAAACGAACCAAAAAACCCATATTTAATAATCTCAAAGAAAGGAGAAAAGATATTTTAAAACATGTATTAAAGGGGAAAGTGATTTAAGAACATAAAAATATTTCATCTAAATTGGGCATAAAGAGATACTTTGGTTACTTGAAAGTAAGATCAGAAATTAAAAGAGAAATAAGCTAAGAAAAATGAGAAAACTGAAAAATGTCAAAGAGACATACGATGACATGGAAAATAGACTGAGAAGCTGTAACATTGATCCAAGGTGGGTCCCTGAAGGAAAGAAAAGAACAGAGGAGAGTAAATATTCAAAAGGAGTGACAGAGCACCTCACTAGAGTAAGGGGTGTCTGTTCCCGTAACAAAGGAGTTAGACCATGACCTAAGGTTAACTGGAGATCTCATCGCTCCTGTGCAGTGTCTGACCTCTGGTAGCGCATTACTTGGAGAGAGGTTAGCAGCATCTTTTTAAAGATTATCATATGAACTCTGGGAGAGAAAGGGCCTAAACCCTAAAAATATCATAAACATGGAACAGCCAGGTGCCAGGGCCATCTGTCCCACCACATGGAACAGCCCAACAGAAAGGAGAATCTGGAATTAAAAATAGAGATTGATAGAGAGTGGGTGGGGCGGAGAGAAAGTCAAGTCTGGAGATAGAGATGGAGATGCAAACAGAGAGAGAGAGACAGACAGAGAAAGAGGAAGAAGGAGCCATTCCAGTTAACATTCTTCCAACACTTCATTCATCCAAGTTTCTAATGATTACCTCATGTAGGTCACGAATGATTTAAGGTATAGAGGATACGTAAGTAAACCAAGACAGACTTGTACTGATCTCACAGAGTTATTTTAATGAGAGCGAAGGGATGATAAACAATTTTAAAAAGGAACTCGAGTCCAGCAGATTATGATAGATCTTGAGTCAAGTGTGCCGGGGGAGAGGTGAAAGGTTCTGAGACATGAGAAGGTTTCTGATAAATGCAGTTGATTAGTCAATAATCGCAAAGCCTGTTCTGGAAAGACATGACAAAACTCTTTAATTTCTTTCATACCATTGCTAAAAGGGAACACAACCTCTCTATTCACTGTCAGTTCTGTTGCTGAGGGAAAGAGTCTGACCACATATGTCCAAAAGGCTTCACAGATTTAACATGTGCAAACACATCCTCAACAAGCCCTCTCAGGCTTCTCTACCTCACCAGACGGAACTCCACAGTTGCAAATACCTTGAAATTATCTGTGATTCATCTCTTTATATCTCAAATATAACATTTTAGTCTATGGACAAATCCTGTCAGCTCCCTCTTCACAAGATTTCTAAACCTGACAATCTCTCACCATCTCTACTGCCATGACCCTGGTCTGAGACTAGGATATTTAGACACATACCCTGTTGTTTTCTCAAGATCTTCACACCAAAAGTTGGGTGAGTACCTCACCTCGGTTCTTCCTGCCTGCAGATCTTCACCAAATGACATATATCATATTGCAAGGTACTGGGTCCACGGTCTTTTTTTTTCCTACATCGAATGTGGCATAACCCAGTAAAATCTGAGCAATGCAGACCCTGAGAATAGCAGAGGCAGACTGTAGGACATGGACGAGTTCTGATTTTCATGTTTTTTTCCTCATTTTCTTTCACTTCCACAGAATGGTAGGCTATGATTCATACTGAGCAGTGTTCAGATCAGAACTCTGTTGTTCGGGTGTGAATCATAAATTGAGCCTATGCGCGTTTTTGATCATTACCTGTGTTATTTCTATTACCGAAGACGAACAAGAAAAAAAAAAGAAAAGAGAAAAGAGAAACTCAAGAAGACAAAACAAAAAACAGGGATCTACTATTTTTGTCCCTCATCAAAGTTTCTAGGTGCTTTTCTCAGTTCTAGAGTCAGGAGAGTATTCCGGCCCTCCTCTTTATTTATCCTTAATTTATTTGATTTCCTTGGTTTAATTCAGTACCAAGATGTCCTGGAATATCGAACTTCCATCTCAGAAAGACGGAATCGCAATATCTGTAGGAAGAGAAGGCATTAAAAAGAAAAACAAAACTCTTCAGTCGCCTCCCTCACCAGCTCCCAGAAGTCACAGACACGCATTCAGGACTTCAAATGGGTAGCAAGAGAAAACTTTGAGAAGACCTCTATTCAGAAAATTTTGAAATGCCCTTTAGAGTAAAAAAACCACCCTCATATTGGCTATCGATAAATCAAAGAACAAGTGTTGGCGAGGATGTGGAGAAAAGGGAACCCTCCTGCACTGTTGGTGAGATTGAGAATTGGTACAGCTGCTATGGGAAACAGTCTGGAGAATCCTCAAAAAATTAAAAATGGATATACCTTTTGACCCAGCAATTACACTTCTGGATATTTATCCAAAGAAAACCAAAACAATAATTCGGAAAGATCTACGCACCTTAATATTCATGGCAGCTCAATTCACAATAGCCAAGATATGGAAGCAACCTAAAAGCCCATCAACGAACGAGTGGATAAAGAAGTTATGGTTCATATATACAATGGAATATTACTCAGCCATTAAAAAAAAATGATATCTTACCATTTGCAATGACACAGAAGGACCTAGAGGTTATTATGCTGAGTGAAATGTCAGACAGAGAAAGATAAATACCATATGATTTCATATATATGCAGAATCTAAGAACAAAAAGAACAAACTAATCAAAAACAGACTCACAAATATAGAGAACAATTTGGTGATGGACAGAGGGGAGGGGGAATTAGGGGGCTGGGAGAATGGGGTGAAGGGTTAAAGTACAAATTAGTAGTTGATAGATGGTCACGGGGATGGGAGCATGACATAGGGAATGCAGTCAGCAGTAATGGAATGGCTAGGTGGAGAGCCAGAGGAGAGAAGGAGCAATTAGGGGGATCATTCTATAAACTATATAAATGTCTAACCAATGTACTGTATACTTGAAACTAATAAAATTTTTTAAAAACCACCCTCATACTTTAGAGGAACTAATACCTATATTACAAATTAATTATAAGGCTGTTTTATTTTTTAAAAACTATAGCGATCTCAGGGTTTCAAGGATTATCTATTTGGAAAGGTGCCTTCAAACAAACAATTAAAATATATATGGTAATAACCATGAAATTTGATGAGTATGAATTTAAATAGTGTGTTTGAATGCAGTATATTGATTTTGGGGGGAGTCATGGACAGGGTAAATATCTGTGTCTGTAACTAAAAATTATGAGAATTAATTCTTCCATATGTTTTTGGTAATTAAATTCAAAATATAATAATCGATCACAATCTTTTATAATACAGGTCTATTAATGAGAATGAATTTGGGGGGGAGGATGTCATTTCTCAAAATTAGGTTCCCTTTTTGCCAAAATTGACAGCAAACTTTCATCTGTCAATATGACTCGCAATGAGATCTTACATCTTTTCACACAAATAGATACTATCAGATGGTAATATTAATTTACAAGCATATAGAGCAGCTTGACATGATGAGACTGAAACTATATTAGTCATCAGAATAAGTTTACCCAGTATAAGGTTTTCATATAAGTATTGTCTTGCCTTATAATTTTATGTTGAATTCATTAGGAAATATTATGAAGTCTGAAGCAAAAGCTCATTTCCAATGCCATTCGGTGTTCAATAATAGTGGTTTAAGGTGATTCTTCTCTTCACAAAAATTTCAATCTCAATCCTTAGCTCAAAAAATTACAAGAAAACTTCATCACTGATAAGTCATCAAACTGCAGTGTGGGAGGGCAAGTCAGAATATTCAGGTTCTATTTCTCACAAAAATTCATGGAATTGAGGACGGCTAAATCCACGAGTGAGTGAAATTCATCACTGACACTAGTGGTTCAATAACATGATAGAATCAAACACTTCTCACAATGTACCTGTCGTTCCAAACAGACTATTCACAGAGGCTAATCCTTCAGTCAAACCTGGCACCGACCCCATGAACGAACAACCGAACAGCGACAGTGACATCTGTAAACCCACCAAGATCAGGGAAGACATTTGACACTTAATTGCCTCTCGGTGTTTGTCACAACATCTTCAACATTTCGAGGAACTGCTCTTGATAAAAGGTTGATGAGGTAGACAGTCAAACAGATTTACTTTTTTCTCAGACTCTTCTTCAGACAGAATGCTATGAGATTTTAAGTCATTAGAATCCTTTCCACCTCCTCCTCCTCCTCCGCTCTTGATACTGCTCTCAAGTGCAACACATTTCCAACACCAGGATGCTGACTGAGCGTGGCAGGAAGTAGGTCCACGAGAGTGGCTACTCTTGTGAACTCATCTTGGGCGACATTCAGAGAAGGGGCTCTTCACGGAGCGCACCCGACATGGATTTCTCTAAGCTGCTCTCGCAGCTGTTCCGCTGCCCTCACCAAGAGTCACAGTCTCTGTAGGTTTACAGAAACCGTCAGTCAGAGCAGTTGCACGTGGATGGTGGGGCCGCTGTGTTCAGTGTCTAGCACAGGTATAATTCTGCGGGTTCTCAGCTGGACCCACGGCACCTGAGCAGCGGTGCCTGGGAATCCAAGGAAGCTGTGGGGACAACAGACACAGGCCCCTTCAACATAGTCCTGAGTTAAATTTTCAAACCGTAAGTCTGTTTTCCCCTTAGCAGTTTTAAGCTCCAAAAGAAGAATTTAACTTTAGCTTAAAGTCACAGGAAAAGGGATTAAAAAGTGGCTTGAGTCTAAAGCTAGGGGTCTAATCTGCCAAAGCCCAGATTGTAAAAGACAGGAGTAGGATGAATACCTCTCTCCCTCCTATCAGATAAATCCTGAGTTTTAAATCTTGTTTTAGCACCTTCCTACGCACATATAGTCAAAATCAAAGAATTTGTATTAGATGCCTTTTAATTTGCAATAGGAAAAATTCTTTTGTAATGAAACTGGGTGATTTATTGGTTTACTTTAAGAAAACTGTTTTATTTTGTAGTAATTGGTACAGTTATTGCTGAACGTAATTCTGGCAATGTGGGGAACGTCATTTGATTCCATGTAAAAGTTTAGATATCTGCACTATAACAGCGTAAAGTTAAAGCTTTATGTAAACATGATGTAATAAAATATGAGAATTCACTAAAATGTAATTGAAATGTGTAATAAATGCAAATGCCACTGTATTTTATAAGTGCTTCTAGAAAATCCAAATAATCTAGAAATTCAATATTATAAATTTTTCATGAAAATTTTGAAGTATGGTCCACAGGTATCATAGCTGACACATTTTCCAATTATCTTTTTAAAATTTAAGTGTATTCTAGTTTATATATTATGCTTATATAACATAGTACCTTGCACAACATTCTTAATTAGCATTGAAATGCTTAAATTTATATTGTTACAAAGTATATTGTGGTTTTCAACCCATAAGTCAGTCAAAAGAATTTTAGGCAAAACCTCAAGTGCTTTAATACAGTAACCTGTATTGTTCTTTGCTATTCATACAAAATTGTAGAAATTATATAAAACTCAAAATATTTTCTCATATTCCTGTGAAAAATAGGAGACTCTGATGTACACTGGGAAAAGAAAATTGGGAAAATCATTTAGATTTTTATATTATATATATAAATCAATGTATGATTTTAATAGAAGATGTATTTGTGGATCAAAAAAATAAAATTATAAATTTTGTAGAACACATCAGGATTTGATATAGTTAAAAACGGTATTAATGAATAAAGATATAGTAATTTCAAATTACTAGAAATTTAATAATAATAATATGAAACAACTGTTTTATTCAGGCAAAATCATATATATGAATCTTATATGTATAGATATGTATTAAAACATTGTGGATCAACCAGATGGTGGTGAAATAAAACCATGTTACATAATTTCCAAGTGTTTTTCCACATCTCTATTTAAAGTTGGACCCTCCTGCCTTGTAGTAATTGACCATCTTCAACAAGAGAAAATTAGTAGCTAAAAGTAGAAGCTGTTTAGGACGTTAGAATGTTCAGCAATGGTCTCAAATTAAAGGTGAACTGAAATAATAGAACCAACTATTCTCCAAAGATTCATTATTAGTGTTACACAGAGTAAGGCATAATAAGAGACTCTATAGACTCTAAAAAAAGCAACTTCACTCCAAATCTTTGGTGTAATCAATGTAATCTAAAAACAAAAGGAATTACATAGAATTTCTAAAATTAATTCAGTGGTTTTATTGTTTGCAACATTATGTACAGGCTATCCCAAAGGTCTTATAGCAGTTTTAAGCTATAATAATTTAAAACTACACTAAGAATTTTGGGACACCCTCTATTTCATCTGTGATCTGTGTCCAGTTGTCAGTACAGGAAATAATTGTGTATGTTGTTAGAAGTAAAGATTTTCAGTATAAAAGAAACAAAGTTTCAATTACAGAACCAAGAATTTAAATAGGAATGCTATACTATTATAATTGGTTTGGAAGTATCAATATGAATTCATACCTCACAGACATATTTATTTAATAAAGTACATTTCTGTCCCAATCTTTTTCAGTACAATGGCAAAAATGTTGTTGCTTTATTAACTAAGGTTATGTAATATTTTAAATCCTTTGTCGTCATTTCAACAATCACCATAACAGCATCTTCACCAGGAGTAGATGCCATATCAAGAATCCACTTTCTCTGCTCATCCTTGAGAAGCGACTGCTCATTCGTTGAAGTTTTATCACGAGGTTGCTGCTATTCAGTCACAGCTCCAGGCTCCACTTCTAATCCGAGCTCTCTTGCTCTTTCCAGCACATCTGCAGTTACTTCCTCCACTGAGGTCTCAAATCCCTCCAAGTTATCCATAACAGTTGGAATCAACTTCTTCCAAACTCCTGTTAATGTTGCTATTTTGACCTCTTCCCATGAATCATGAATGTTCTTAATGGCATCTAGAATGGTACCCAGTGTGTTGATCTAGAATGAACACTTTGCAGAAGGTTTTCGATTTACTTTGCCCAGGCGCATCAGAGGTATCATCACTGTCTCTGGGAGCTATATATAGCCTTACAAAATGTATTTCTTAAATAAGACTTAGAAGTTGAAATTATGTCTGATCTCGGAAGCTAAGTAGGGTCAGGCCTGATTAATACGTGGATGGGAGACTGTAGGTGTAAAAAATAAAAAAAAAAGGGATTGTAAACTGACAAGGTCCTTGCGATCTGTGAGGTCAACCAAGGGTTGCCTTGCCGCCCCTCCATCCCCACCGCCAAAAAAAAAAGTTGAAATTACTTCTTGATCCGTGGCCTGCGAAATGGATGCTGCATTAGCAGACAGGAAACAACATGCATCGCACTGTCCAGCTCCATCAGAGCTCTTGGGTGACCAGGTGCACTGTTAACAAGCAGTAATATTTCGAAAGAAATCTTTTTTTATCTTAGCAGTAAGTCTCAACAGTGGGCTTAAAATATTCAGTAAACCATGTTGTAAACAGATGTGCTGTCATCCAGGCTTTGCTGTCATGTGCCACTTAAAGATGAGGATACATTCTCAGAAATGCATTGTTAGGCAATTTCTTTGTAGTATAAACATGTATATTTAGACTGGTACATGCACAGAGAGAGGGATGATGAGGAAAAGTCTCTAGAATCAAAATACCTTTATGTTTTTAATTTAAACATCAACCAAATTACCCTTAATATTTGACTCCCTAAACCTCTGTGACATTTTCACAGATCTTCAATTTGATATTTTTCCCTCTGAGCACAAAATATGACTTCCTTGGATTTCAAATGTATACTTAACTTTTTTGGAAAGTATATGATTATTTATCTTAAACAGACTTTTTTTTTTTCAGAGTAGACTCTGCTCGAAACCGAGCTAGCCATTTCACTCTGCTATAATCCCGTGGGCAGAAATTATCACCTCCATGTTACAAATGGTAAACTGAGGTTTAGAGAGGTTAAGTGATTTCCCCAAATTGTTCATTGGTCAAACAGAGATCCCAACCCTGGTCTCCCTTGCTCTAAAGCCCCAGCTCTTTGTCACAAAGCAATGAAACAGTGTTGTAGGTGGTGCGTGTGTGTGCGTGTGCATTCAAGGTTCTCCCTCCTCTATTAATCACAAAACAATTACTGAAAGAAGTGGGGATGGGGAGGATCTTGCATTGACTTATAAATTTAAAAAAATACGAAATTAATATGTTATAAACTGAGATGAAGTGGTTCCCAGTTTACGACTAGTGTCTCCTGCTCTCACTTCTTTCATGCAGATCTTGAATGAACAATGAAAGCCACATGTCAATATTTCCAAGGGTGTGAATTTCTCTCGCAGTGACAGCCCCATGAAATAACCATCAATCGTATCTGGCATAACGTAGCCATCTTACTAGGCTTTATTTTTTCCATGGCACTCCGCCATCTGACATTTGGGGACGCATTTATCTGGTTACATGTCTTTTTCCAGCTAGATTATAAGTCCCTAGGGGTCAAGGGTATTAATTTTTATTTTCAGAGCTTGTCACAGTACTTGACACAGAGTGTGAGCTTACGCATTTCGGTTCAAATTAAATATTTTTGTCACTCGCTTAAAACATGGCACTAGGTGGTGCGCAGTATTCGTAACTCAAATGGGACCTTTTAATCCTCTAGGAGTAGGAAGTCAATTTTATGAAAAACTTTTAACTTTCAACAAGTAATAGTGTCCCTTTTTGTCCTTATCCATTTTCGTTCATGTCAGTTTTGCTTGCCTTTCCCTCCGATGGGAACTCGCTGAATAGAAACCTTATAAGTGTAGTTGAGGATAAAAAGGAAAAAATGCACAGGGAAGTGAAACAGAATATAATGTGTAATTAATTACGTAGGTTTACTCAAGTCGACCAGTAAATCCTAACATAGACAGTATGAAATTATTTCCCATTTATGAGGTCTGACATTTACCTTTTCTTCAGCGTTCCATCACCAATGATGATCTGCTTCGATTTTATCGTGTCAGCATACAACTGAACTATTTTAATGTCGTGATGTTTGGGAGAAATGATGAACAATTTTTGGTACAATGAAGTGAGGCAAATCGGTTAAGAATCAGCAGGCTGTTTGAAAACAAATGCCTCCTGGCACACTCACGCTGCAGTTCCTGAGACAGTATCACTGCATGTTCTCCATAATCCAATCACTTTTAAAATGGCTTTAAGTTCCTCTTTTTGAGCACTACTGATGTTAAGCATGAATGAATGCGAACACTTGCACCATCAAAAACAAACAACATCTTACCACCCAGAATGCCCGGGCAGGAATTCACAAAAACAAGATTTAATTCCTCAGAATGGCAGTGGGTGGTCTTTCCAGGAAAATAGCTTAATAAATTTCACTGAAATAGTAATTTGGTGCCTTGGTATCGGCATTTGTCTGCTTGTTATTTGTATTTTAACTGTTATCTTTAAACGAAAAACTTAGAGTATTTAACAGAGAAATTTAATTCAAAACACAATTTTGCAAAACGCTATTTTTTTTAAAACTGTAAGGTTTTACTGACAATTCCTGATAATGTGTGGTATGGCCCTACCCACACTTGACTTTTTAGTCACTGTGACTTAGTGTGACTCCTTAGCAAGAAATGAAACTTGCTTTGCCCATGGCATTCAAGGATTTGTAGCTGTGTTAGTGGAATCTGCTAAAAGTCAAGTTAAGACACTCAATGAATATATTAAAAGCCTACCTTGTAATACATAAAATCACCTATTAAAATCTGCCTTGTAATAAATAAAATCACCAATTATAAGGACTTTGCTATATCCTACACAGAAAATAATTAATTTACTTAAAATTGCATTTTTATAATAGCTTCTTTTATAATGTAATGGGAAAAAAATGACATATTTTGGCCTAAAAATCTTACTATATCATGGTGGTCAGTGTCTGTCAGCCATTCATTTTTCCACCAGCCAGATGATGCCGTATCTTTGTTTAAATCATACAAATCGCAGCCATGTCCACACCGACTAAGGCCACTAAGGGTAAAGGAGTATCACTGCCCTGGATAATTTTCCAGCTTAAAAGCTTTCTCCTTCTGTATTTTCTAACCATGTATGAAGTATTTATAAAAAATTCTCTGATCTTTTTTCCTGTAACTTGCTGATTAATAAACTTCTTGCCATCCTTGGTATTTTAGCCACTTTGTTCCACATAAAACTTTACAGGGTAATTTAATGTGGGCTGAATTCCTCTCGTCCTGATGCTTTGTCAAGTGCAAGTCCCTCCCGTGGTCACACGTATCTTACATCCTTCAGTGATTCCCAGTGGAGCGCATCAGTCTTATTACAGATTCTGTCTTCGACTGGTTCTAAGTGAGAAGGGCTCTGCGGCCTTCAGCTGTACACCCTCAGCTTGACCAAAGCATAAAATGTTCTGGTCAGATCAAATGCAAGCTCACTTCTAGCTACTGTGACCCCGTAAGTGGCTCATGAGTGGTACAATACTTGAAAAAGAAATGGAGGAAAACAATAATCTGAAGAGCAGGCTCCATCTCTCCACACTAACTTGATCTTGGATGGTTTATTCACAGAAGCTCTGAACGTCGCTTGAGTGTCATTGACTCTATATTGAGGTTGTGGATAGTATCTTGGGGCTACAGTATTATTTCCAGATTACAAGACATCCATTAAACTCCCTTACTACATTTCACCTCTCCAGCTCCAGGTAAAAAATGATTCCTTGACCTTAAAACGCTAAGAAACAGCAGACAGAGATGTCATCCCCTTACACTGCTTTATCGAACACAGAAATCCTGGTTAAGAGGATCATCGTCTTCTCCCCAGTCAGAAGCCTAAGGCAAGAGAAGATTCCTGAACGTCAGGAAAATGAGGCTCTTTCTCCCTCCATAACTGAGGGCTTTCACGTGGGCAGTCAAAACAATGGTGGGTGAGGGAACGCAAAGCATTTTAAAGCTCTCGAGTGCCGATGTAGTAATCAGCCCAGGGATGGGGAGGACGGCAGAGCAAACCCATCCCCCGAGAGCCTCGCACTGCGAGCACGCGCTGTCTCTGCCCACACGACCCCGTCCAGCCTCCTCCACTGTCCCTGTAGGTCCCCAGGATCACGGAAACTTCGCTTCACAGAGGACGGACCAGATTTTCTAAATATTTGCATAAATTGCCCAAGATGACGCAGCAGGTAATGTAGGGTGTGCGGGCATCAGAGCCCTCTGCCAGACTTCAAAAGACTTGTCTTTCTGTTCTACCTTTGCTGTAAAGCCTTGAAGAGGCTTGGTAAGTATGTGGTTTAACTTAACACTGATTATCCTAAACTTTCTTATCCATGAGCAGCGCACTTTCTCCCGCCCAGTAGGATTTGGAATTAAATCCTGACCCCAGGTCCAAAATCTGGTGTCTGGCTTCCTCTATGAAGCCTGTGTCCTCTCTCACGGGCCTCTTCCAGGCTGGGTATCGGTGCCACAAGGAGAGCAATGACAACGGGCACTGTTCTCTGAATGGAGCGACTGTTTTCTCCGTGTGGGTCTAATTTGCAGAGCTGGATTTCTGGTGGACTCGCTGAGTTCTGAGAGACTCATTCTAAGATTAGACCGCCTACCACGAATCCCTACCCATCACCTGGTACCCTGAGACAGCAGGACCTGCCTCTTTTGGGTTCCGGATCCTTCTCCCAGGGGCCTGGCTGGGCTCCTCCAGTCAGGATTCACTGCTCATCTTTGGAGTTCCAATGTTTCTGGATGTCAGAGGTTACAAAGGCCTACAGACTGCAGACAGGTGGTAAGAATGAATGAGGCTGGACAGACGATCTGAGGTGAGCTGCTGAGCCTAAGGGTCTCGAGGGGAAAGCTACTGGCCTGGAACCATTTGGGAATGTGGGCCCATTTTCATCACCTGTATAGATTTTCAAGAGATGATAAAAATCTCAATTTTTATGTAAAGTTGGTATAATCTAGTGGTATTTTTAAATGTTATGTGGACATACAAACCTGGACACTATCCACAGTCGGTCAGTTTATGACTTCTGCCTCAGTTAACTGCTCAGCCCTGGCCTAAAAAGTATAATACAACTAGGAGAGTATAAGCCAGCAACATAAGTTGATGTTTGAGAATTAATTATGGGAAATTCTGATAACAACATCAATACATTACAAAAGTAGCCCATTCTATTATGGGAGACAATTCTCTGTGAGTTTCTCGCATTTCCACATATTTTGTGAGCAGAGACGCTGACAGCCTTTGTTGCAGACGTTCTGTTCCGACGTGTTTACAAACAGCCTTTGAAGATAGTGATAGAGTCTCTCTCGAGCGCTACGCTGACTTCCCATCGTAAAATAGTCAGGGTTCCTAAACTCAAGGTTCCTCTCACATACTTCCATCTGCTTTCCCATTTGTGTCATTTTGAGATTTGTACCTCAGGAATCCAGTGCAAATGCTGAACTCTGGTTATTGTTACGAGGACTAAGAGCTTGGTCTCTGCCCCAGGAGTTTCATGGCTTCTGCCAGCATCTATAAAACCGGGGCAGACTCACAGGCTGCAAATAGGGTAAAATCTCAGGTTCTTTATAGTTCTTAACAACCGATATATTAAAGTTTTCCTTCCACTTTAAACTCTGCCTATAGCAGCTTCTCTAATATTAACAGCTTACTGTCTTCTATACTAGTGATCACATTTCCCTAAATCAGTATGTCTCTGGCTTCCTTTTTAAAGTACATTGCCTTATTCTGCCTCGAAACATCCGTGAACGCTCATCATTTCAAACACCTAAACCTCTTTCTATACCAGTGTTTCTATTTTAGGCCTCCATCTTCACCTTCAGACAGTAGCTTAGTGTTTAGCAATAAAACAAAATGACGAGGCAGACCTTCAAGCTATACTGCCCGGGGTTTGAAACTGTATTTTGCCACCTACTGGCTGTGCTCCTTTAGACAAGTTATTTAACCAACTCATGTCTCAGTTTCCTTATCTGTAAAATAAGGATAATAATAGTAATGAATGCCCAGCATTATTTGAGAATTAAATGAATTCATGTATTTATAAATGTGCTTAAAATATTATCTGGTACAAAGTGAGAATGCAGTAAATGTAACCAGTTATTCAACTGAATATTTTTTCAATAAATCGAGTTAAGGGCTCACCTTAAAAGCGGATTGTTTGCTATTTACAGTCTAACTCGGTCACTGTGAAAGTGAATGGTAAATAATTTAGGGCTGCGTATGTACTCGGTCCTTTCAGAATTCAAATCCTTGATAGTTTAGTAAAACATATCATTTCCATAAGCTCTTTGAAAAATCAACACCTCATATCCCAACCTTCTCCAAATGATATGAAAGATTCAAGCACAGCCCCCCGCTCCAGTCAAACTGCAAATATACAAATCATTTCTACAAAATGTACAAATAAATTTTTTATAAAAATGCCAGACAACTCTTCCATAGATGGCCTTGTATACTCAGGATACCTATCATCACATAAACATTACCAGTTTTCTTCACAGCCCTACCCTAACCAAAAAGCCAGTTCACCTAAATATCACTTGTCTAAGCAATGTTTCTACCGATGTTTTCACTGTGCTGTGACATTTCTCTTAATGGTCTCGAACAACACCCCTTGATTTTCTAAGAGGTGTGTCCTTTCTATCTTTCTAAACCTGTAACAATTAAAATAAAAATTCAAAAGGGGTAAAAGGGAAAGAGGAAAGGCTACAGAAATCAGATCTGGTTTTCCTACACTTTCCCCCTCCCTAATTCCAGGCAGCTAATCCCCTCTCTAACAGCACAAAGGAATAGCTAGAGCTAAAGAAAGGGAGATAAAACCTGCCAGCCAGGGCATTGTTCTTGCTAATCTGTGCTATTTACATAAGGGTGAGAAGGCTTGTTTCCTCATTTAAACAGGCTTAAAAGCCTCTTTGCAAATGAGATTTAGTTCCTACAGAAGAATGAATTCGAGCTCTTTGGTGAGTTTCTGCTAGACCAGCACTGGGATCTGGCTTGGCAGTAACTTAAGCTACTTCTTTGGCCACATACAGTACATGCAAAGATTGCTTCCAGCTGCCAAAACTGAAAAGCGTCAAGCTGATTAAATTCTTTCCAGGAGGTGAACAGGATAAGGAGCAGGTTAAGAGGCCAATAATATCAGCTCTGAAACGGTACCTGGGCAAACTCGTGCTTTATGCAGGTGCTTTAAAAGTGGCTTTGAACTTTCAGAGCCCCTTGAATCTTCCTTTGAAAGGGAACAGAAAGGCAGATAGCAAATGAAATTCAGAAACAAAAAAGACTTAAAATAGTCTCAGATTTGTGAGGTGAAGACGCTCTAAACTCTTTGATTCCCCGCTGGTCTGAGTGGCACAGGGCACAAGGATAACGTGACTGACCTCTGCCAGGGTCAGCACAGAAGAAAACGAGAAGGAAAAGCTTTTCCTAACACAGAGGAGCACACGCTTTGTATCGAACTCTTAGCTTTTAAACATCAAAATCACATTTACACATACTGTACCTATGATCTGTTTTACCTGGCACACCTTGAACAGATGTTCAGTGTGACCTTGGCCTGAGGTTCAGCAGGGTGAACAGCACGACCTTGGTTAAATTTGCTCCCAGAAGGTACCAGGGTAGTTACTCCCTCCATTCTTAAATCATCAAGATCCTCTGTAACAACACAATTATAGAGAGAAAATTTAATTCTAATAGTCTTCAAAAGAAAAGTCCACGTTTTCAGGTGTTTGCCAGTAGTTTGTTAAGTACAACATATTTCTGCTGTGCAAAAATCTTACCTCATCCGTTAATTATTTTTTAAATCACTTCTAGATGTAGCTGGAGACAAATTACATAAGATTTACAGGAAGCCAAACAACCTCAGCAGCGACTGGTCCCCAGATGGTCAGGACTTAGGTCAATGACCACCAGCTTCCCTATTTTTGCCTTTGCTTCCAACTCAGAACCAATCAGAAAAAGACAAATATGCTCCCAAACTGATTACGTAACATCCTTTGCTTCTTATTAGCCCACCCGCTGCTTCCCCATCCAACATTCCCCAACCAGAACATATCTGAAGCCTTCGCTCTTCCCATTCTAAACCTTCCCTTTCCGTCCTCCCCTGGAGAGGACGACAGGACACCGGGATAGTCATGCCCCAGCTGTTCACTGAGGTCCCTTCCTGTTTTTCCGGGTCCCCAATCAAGACTTAAAAGATCTAAATGTCTTTTATATTTCAGTCCTGATGCACTAGTACGTGACCTCCGGTTTTATTCGGAGAACAAGAAATCTTATAAAAGCGATTCCATTTACTTGCTCTCAGCTTTAGCAAAAAAAGGTACATAAAATCTCAGAAGATAAATTATAATTTTGCTAAAACATTACCCACTATTGAGGTTATAACCTTTTTAAGGAGGAAAATCACTCTCTCTTTGGGTGGACTGAAAAAAATCAATACTTTTTCTCCCACCTTCTAAGTTCTTCTAGCTGGGCCAATAATCAAATTAACAGAGACAGATTAACGGAAGGAAATCTAATTTTAATAATGCCCAAGGAGAATTCACATAAGCATGAAAATTCCAAAGATACTGAGTTAACATTGGGTATATATGACATTTTACGACAAAAGCGAAAGGGGTGGGGAGACGGGGCATTAGATTTCAAAAGTGAGATTGGGTAATTTATAGTTAGTTGAGAAAGAATGGAATATACCTGACAGGAAAACTCTTGCTAAGCAACTCAGAAACAGTGGGTCACAGCAGGTATCTAGCTAAGGGGCCTGAAGTCTTCCTGACCCATGCTAGGGTGAAGAATCTCAAGGTGATTAAGCCCACTTGATATGGACGCTAAAGAAAATACTCTAGCTAGTGGATTATTTTGCCAAACAAGCAGCCTTAATCAAGGTTATGCTCCTATCTAAACTCTTAAAAGACAGATCTGTAAAGGAAACTAATATGAAATATCAACATTTAGCCTCATTCTGAAAAGGAAAAATGAAAAAAATATATATGGTTCTAGCTTCACTCAGATAATCTCCAGTTCTCTCAAGACAGCCTCCTGGTGATACCAGATGGTTTCAAAGGGTTATTAGCTAAATTTCTCAGTGAAACTACTCATCATAGTACAGATAAATTGGTTCGTCTTAAATCAACATGGCTAGAGAAACTTTAAAAAGACAATGGAGGCCATGTTTGAGTCATATGTCACTTGTCAACAATGTAATTCTAGAAAACCTGCAAAGGTGGGATATGGCCAGGACCCAAAGCTTCGAGGGCCCTCTGAACACCTTCTGAGGAATTTTCCACAGCTTCTACAGTACAAGAGAACGGAATATGTTTTAGTTATTGTATGTCTGTTTTCAGGGGGGTTGAAACATCTCTTTGGCAAAAAGCTACGTTCTTTATAGTTGCTGAAAAACTACCTGATTTCCTGTTTTCTGTCTTGGGAATACAAACTTTTTAATCAAGTACCCAGGCACACATGTCACAAGAAACATTATAAAAGAACTCTATAGGACGTTACCCCTGACTCAGAAACCACACTGCTCTCATCTACAAACTTCTGGAAAAGCGGACAGAATCAATGGCATTCTTAGATAAGTTTAACACAACTCTCAGAAACACTTGAGTTCCCTTGATCAAAGGCACTTCCACTCTTCCTTATGCTGGTACAATTCACTCCTTAGGGACACACTGTTCACTTCTCTATGAGCTGGCAACTGGAAGACAGTGTGCTTCAGGGTTTTACCTATGGTACTACACTCTGTCCCGCTGTACACAGACATCGCAAAATATTGCAGGAGATTCATGTACTATTTCCAGACCTATCACCAAGAGGTAAAGGTCACACTCAAAATATCTTAAACAGCCTCTTAACAATATTCAACTATGAGATTTTGCCTGTTGGAAGATACATCAGAGAAAAAACTGCTCTTGAAGCTCATGCAAAGGGATTCTACCAAGTACTGTTAACAACAAATACAGAAGTAAAACTCGCTGGAGTAAATCCCTGGGTTAACATGTCACAACTAAAGAAGCAATCCGGAATCAACAAAACAAGATGCCTATTTTAATAGGGGACCTCAAACAGGATTCGCAGAGTTTCTGTGGAAGCGGCTGATCTTCCTGGCAGACAGATGCCCCGAGGCCTTTAGAACGATCCGATGACCTCAGATAGTGGGCAGCTTCTGCCCAAGATGTTAGATCAAAACTCCTAATTCCTATTTTGTTTTTCATCTCCTTACTTACGGTCATTCCTTCTTCTCATTTTCTGTAGACTCCTTGTTGTCTCCTGCCCATAATAGTCCTTTTTTTCCCTTTTGTTCCATTCTTATTAAAATTGCTAGATCACAGCAAAATCATTCTAACCTCAATCTCTGCTTACCCAGCTAATGTAAGGCCCTGATTTCAACATCATGTCACGAATGATGCCTTTTTCCTGGATACCTATGTGTTCCTACCAGATACACCTTCCTCTGTAGCAGGATGGTTCGTCTTGCTTATTTCATACCTATATCTCATACCCTTTAGGAATGGTATTACATTATCTGTACAGAGACACCCTAATTCTATAAATTGTGAAAGCTGTACATCGTAATTCAGATGCAAGCTCCAAAATTACTCTTGATTATTCAGACACTTTATCTGGGTGAGTTATTGATTCATTGTTTATGTAAACAATTAAAGCAGATCAGTCTCAATTCCTTGGCAAGAGATAGTGATAATCTAGGCTTCTTAGCCACTAATCACGGTAGTATCTGTGCCACTGCTAATACTTCTTGCTTCATTTCACTCCATGAAACAGGTAAGGTAGAAAAGGCTATATATGATCTTAAGAAAAAAGCTACTTGGCTTTCTAAGGTTGATCCTTATGACCAGTGAGATCGTTCTCTTGGCCTTGGTTGGCAATTCATATTCTTGGTTCAGAAGCATCTTTAAAAAACTTTCGATTGTTCTCGTTTTTATCACAGTGGTCATGATGCCAGTCCATTGAATTCTGTCATCTGAAGGCTTAATCTCAGTGCTTTAATACAAGTCTTAAAAGCTTCTGTACAGCACTTTCTCAGCAGATGACCACCATGATAATACAATGTAAAAAAAATTAGTAAGCTCTTGTGACACAATTGACTACGGAGACAAGTGAAGAATCAAGCAGTGAAGATGTGGATCTCTAGTCTTACCTTTTGGCCAACTTCCTGAAAGGGAGAAAGCAACCGAAAGAGAAGACTGAGAGACGACTATACAGACAGACAATGGATAGATCACAATGACATTAGAACACTGAGCCACGACCTCGGCTAGAATTACCCAGTGATGCCAAACCACAATTTCTGCAGTAGTTGGCCCAAAACATTCAGGACTTGTTGATACAGACCAGTTTTCCTCCTCTTATCCCCATTTCCAACTCAGGACCAACCAGAGAAAGTCACCTATGCTCCCCAAACCAGCTGCATAAGATAATCTGCTTCCAGTTAGCCTGCCTCCAGCCTCTCCATGCCAACTACTTCCGATCAGAGCATACTTTGAGATTCCCTGCTCCCCACCCCCAATCTTTCTTTCTCATTATAAAGCTTTCCCACTCCCCTACCTGTCTTCGGGTCTCTGGTAAATGCAAGTCATGGTAGCTGACTCCCTTGCTATAAGAAGCTCTGTATAAATAGCCTCTGCTTGTTCTCCCTTGGATGGTCTTCATTTATTTCCATAATGGCAACATTTAATAGCTACGGGTTTGTCACATAGAAAAGATATCTGAGTTCCTTCTATGGTTTCAGAGAAGAAATGGGTCTGAGGAGCGGAAAGTACATTTCTGAGTCAACATTAACAACCTTCTAACATTTACAGCTGTTCAAAGGCATATTGAATAGTGCTGTGTGGGAGATGTGAGCATCCCATCCCTGAAGTGTTTAAAGCAGAGGCTGGATAATTACTTATGATGGATGATTTAGAATTTTGCAAAAGCACCACACTAAATGATCTCTCAGGTTTCATCCAAATCTAAGCTTCTCTCAAACATTCTCATTACAAATCTATGATGGATTTAGTGTATATATCTGATAGTGATAAAAAGAGGAAATTGAATGTTTAAAACCAGATTATTTAAATGAAACAACAATCTCTTGGAGGCCGTATTGCTATGAATTAAAGCTAAAAGTTGCTTCCTTGGCTTTACTTTTGGAGCTGCAAAGCACATCATACTTCTTAATGAGGTGAGTACTGAGTTATTCTTCATCCCGACATGAAGAAATTATATGGTTCACTCTGCACTAGAGAATCTACATATGATGATTACCTCTTACCTTTAAGGGCATGTTCAAATCTCTCAACGCTTTACTTGCCTTTACACCATTTTTTTTCTACTAATAAGATAAAGAATAGGGTTATGGAGCTTCATGAT
The DNA here is from genome assembly GCF_902729225.1 of Pteropus medius. NCBI lineage: Eukaryota > Metazoa > Chordata > Mammalia > Chiroptera > Pteropodidae > Pteropus > Pteropus medius. Next base: position 3,431,284 of record NW_024350926.1, on the reverse strand, counting down.
GATTATATAAGCATTTGTAGGTTGCTTGAGATATGTAGAGAAAGTAATAAGACATGAATTCTACGACTGCATTTTTGAAGATTGCCTAGCCACCCCATCTCCATCTGGGTATCATTTCTTCTTTTTTCCAGCTCAGAATAGCTGTCATAGTATGGGAGAAAAAGAGAATCTTAAAGAAGCCTTCTGGAATTCATTTGCTTGTTCATTGGAGACTGTATGGTGCTGCAAGCTGAAACTGCCTCAGCAACTGCTATGGCTATAAAAGTGTCAGATACAACTGTGATGATGGCAGTGAAACTGGCTTCTGCAGTCCTAGGAGAGGTCTTACTCTGAGAAATATTCCTTCCTTCATTCTCTCTTTACCAAGATTCACTCTGTCAAGCAAAGTCAATGGGCCACATAAGCCCTTTATGTCAGTATAAAGAATAACTCAGTAGATACAAAATCACTGTAGTAAGGAGAGTCTCTGACCAACTCAAAATTTCTTTGAAGCAATCAGAAATACTTTTCCAACAAAGACTCCCATGATTCTTAAAGTAACAGTTAATTCTTAAAGTAACAATAAAGGAACATTATGTAAAAAATAATCTTATGGGAATTTAAAAAAATATACTTGCTCTATTTTGATACTTTGAAATCAAACTATCTAGTCAATGTTAATGTTTAGTTAAAGTAGTAAACAGTAAAAAAATAATGTAATGTAATCAGCTCTATCCCAGAAAAAAAAAAATAAATGTTTTAAATGCTATGGAAAAAAATGAGAAAGCAACTAACCGAAGTTAAAAAAACAAACAAACAAACAAAAAAACTGCCAGATATTGTCTATTAGCTCTTGGCACTATTCTGTTTTAATTTTGTAGATCCATTTTAGTTTTCTGACTAAAACCTGAATAAGGAATTATTCATAAGTTAAGTAAATTTGGTACCAGTGTGCATTACATGAATATTATATTTAAAAGAAGAGAGTACCATACTTATTTTTTTCCACAATAGAAAGCCCAAAGCAGTAATTTATTTTTAAAGGTAGTCTATAAAACCATGATGCATCTTTTGAGTCACAGGGACGCTAATTGAGAAAAGTGAACTAATTTATGACAAAAGACATGTCAGCACTTTATCTTTCTACCATCCAAATAACCAAGAATTAATCAAGCAGAGAATTGTTTTGATTTAATTTAAGAAAATAACAGCTGCCTCGATGAAATAACCCTAGGACTTGCATTTCATTCAAGTGTAATCCATGAAATAATTTACAGCTGCCCAAACTAGACAATGTGGGATATGAGTGAATTTTCACATCTGTTTCTAGGAACTTTATAACAAAAAATTAAAAGCTTTCCAAACATAAGTCCCTTCACAGTGATTCAGTGATGGGTTACACAAGAATTATATGGCAGTTTTTCCCTGTACTGCAATTGGTTTGTTGATTTATGCCAATAGAGCTGATTTGGTCAAATATTTTAAGCAGATGTTATATATTCTGAGTGAATTATTAAAAATAAAACAAATGTTAAGAAAACATATAAGAAATTAGACAAGTTTACATAAAATATTTACGAAACCTTTTTTGCTATGTGAGACAGCTATATTTCCTTAAGAGGAAAAGAAAGAATGGAGAACAAAATATAACTCACTTTGCTGGGACAAATTCTAGTTGAAAGGTGGAAGAAGGATGTGAAGGCCATGCTTCTATTGGTTCTTTCTACAATCATGCCTCAAATATGAGCTCACCATTCTTTCTTAGTACATCAGCATGGTACGACTTAACCTAATTTATAAATATTAAGAACGAAGTGGTAGATACCAGAAAGTATAGGTTATAATTTTTAAAATTAACTTTCGTTAAAAAAAATTAAGTTAGAATTGCATTTGAAAAAATAAAATTCTCATGGAATTTAAACGTTGTGCTGAATTTTCCCCTTTCAATAACATAAGAGAGAGTATGTTACAGATTATTTACTTTCCTTGGCCACATAAAATTAATAAACAAAGAAAGTGATTAGACTGGTAAATTATGGAAAATGTTCATGTAAAGTTAAATTTATATATATTCTGTCTTCTATCCTTAACTGAAAGGAACAAGAAACGCCCTGGGATTGTCTTTGTTAGCTACCAGAGCCTATTTAATTTCTTTGACCATCAACAGCCAAACCCATGATGACCACAAACATTTGTAAAAATTTAGAGGCTAGACTTTGTTCGCTTAGATTGCGAATGAATCACAAGACTTGTGCTAATTGAACCCATTGTTATATAAATCATGAAGGCTTTTCCGTTAGTCAGAAAAATTAAGACATCTGGGAGTGGTTTTTTCCTTCCAATCTGGAAGAAAATGTTAGTGCTTCTAGCAAATTCAAATCCACACACTCTCCAAAGCCTGGTTGCCACATCTGAGTGCATCTTTGCTCTTCTTAATTTCCGCCTACCACAAATTCAAGAGATTATATTGTATACACACACAAAAATGGACTTCATGAAACTTTTGTTACACTTTGAAGGGTTGACAAATGGAAGTTGTGAACAATTCTCTTTCAATATGAGTGACTGAAACTCTAGGTATGTGGCTCGTGTCGGGGAGGGTTAGTTATATAAGCAGACTGGCCTGGTACCAGCGCAGTATGATTGAAAGCTCAGGTACAGCCCCCAGTGAAGGGAGGACGCATTGTCACCAACTTCGAAATCTAGAGTCAGTGTCAGAGGAGTAATAAACATTAGGGCCCAGAGTTGAGGGGCGCTAGCGGGAAGCCACAGACAGGAGATGGACAGAGAGTTTAGAAGTAGAGGGCTTTAGGAATGCAACTGGAAAACAGAAAGTGAGGCAAACTGGGCAAAAATGTTCAGTGTAGATGTGAGCAGTGCAAAGGTGGCACCCAGGTAATCTCAGGGAAAGGCTGGTTAATCTTTTCAGAAGGCTGGGACTAGGTAAATTATTAATTTTTATGGGGTAGTGGGTATAAATGCGTAATTTTTTTCAAATATGAAAATCACTGCAAAATGTTGTGAACACATCATTTTAACTACTGTTAAAAGTGTATTTGTTCAATTTTAATTCCCTTGGAATTATTACTTCTCAATAGTGAGAAAGCATTTATCGTCCCAATACTTTAGCTACGAATTAGGCACCATTATGTTACAGCAAGTATTATTCAGCCAGGACAGGTGATTCAGCACACTTACATGTATTCCTTTTGTTTCTAATTATCAGTCCTATGTAATACAATTTTTATGTTCTGGTAAGCTCTGTTAAATAAATAAGGCCCTATGTTGAGAAGTTCCTAAGTACACTGTATTAATTTGTTACCTAAGAATGAACTTTGACCCTTAACCTAATAATTATACCCTGTACCATATCTGATGGAATTTTAATTCTTGATCCAGACCATGAATATTAACTGAGCTCATTTCAATGGCTATTTCTGCATGAATTATATACTTTTCTAACTCAAAATAAGCTCTTTGGCGAGAGTACAATAAATGCATCAACTGTTACAATCCCATCGCTAGCAGTTAAGTTTTCTATAGCCATGTTTTAAACTTATTTTTAGTAAAGCTGAAGTCAGTTTATTTTATATACATGGCACAAAACTAAATTGGGGAGGTATTAGTGAGTAAACTCAGGCTTTATCCTTAGTTTCTCTTGGATTTCAAGTGTAACTAGTCTTGGATGGTTGACATCTTCCACTACCTTCCTCCTTTTGTCTTCCATCTCTTATATTCTCTATTGTTGCTTGTCTTAGCTTTTGTGGTATTCTTCCTTCACTAAACTCTTGATCGGATAGTCTTCTTTTGCTTCAATTGTCCTACATTTTATTTCCTTTAAACTTCACTACCTTCCCTCTCTGAACTTTGTGCTATTGCTCTTGAGATTTTTCAACCCACCATGCAATATTCTCAAGGAGGTAAATGAAAGTCAACTAAATACACACAAAAATGTAAAGAAAAAATAAGGAAAAAAAGTTTCACTAAGCTCATCCCATTTGTTGGATTCTAAATACAATATGGTTAATCTAAAAACGGTAGTAAATATCATAGCTACCTGTTGTCAACCCTACCCCCCACCCCCCAACACACACGCTCAGTTTCTTTTTATTTCTGTCTTACACTCAGCCTCTCAAGATAAATAAGAAAAAGAATCAAATTTTAGGGGGAAAAAAAAAAGAAGATCATGGCTGGCCATATACTAAAATTGCTGCTGATGTTTTTTGGCCGTGGTGGCCAACTCATTCGCCCTGTGGTGTGCCACAGGCGAGAAGCAGGCCCAGGACATACCTTTTCCCATCACCAAGATGTGAGCCACGCGCCACAAGATGTTGCCACCCTGCCTGACTCATTGTAAATCCACTTTCCATTCTGTGTTGCTTTCTTGGAACTCACACGCTGTTCTCATCTCTTACACTTCAAGCCACGAAACACTGTCGTCCCAAGTGAAATTTTACAAAAACTTTCAATTTTGTTCCATTTCCTTGGAGAGCTGCCTCTATGGAACTGTTCTTTAATAACATGTCATGCAATATGATGGCATGTAAGAAGCTCATCTCACTTCCTACGTTATACACATTTTTTGAGTTTCTTAAAATTGGGTCTTTGGTGATAAGGAAAAAGATATTTAAAAATCTAAAAATGTACAAATTGGCTACACAACACACTCCCTGTACAGAAACTCTGGCCTCTTTCTGTGCCTTGAGCAATGCAGGAGTGTTAATGTCATCAGGTCTCTGTACTTGCTGTGTCCTCTGCCTGGGGTGCCCTTCCCCCAGCAAGACCATGCCATGCTTCTTCACTGACATCTCTGCTCGAATATCACTTTCTAAGCGGGTTCCTTAACTATTCTATCTTCTATCATTCTTTATCCTTTTTACCCTTCTTAATCTCCATAACATTTGTTACATCCTGGAGTCACATTATATATTTATCGTTCATCATTTAATTCTTCGCAAATAAATCCCCAGGAAGGCAAAGACTGTCTCACATTACCATACAGTTCCGCCAATATAATCAATGCCTAACTCAGGTATGTATTCAGTGAACAAGTGAACGAATCACCGCAGCACCAGGACACTATTATCTCCACTTTATAGGTCAGGTGTATTATAGACACGTCCCCAAGGCACGCAGTACTGATTGGAAGAGAATGGTCTGAGGATCAGCTTTTATATATTCATACAAACACCTACAACAAATGATTTCTCAAATTAGTGATTGTATACATTATTATTATTAACACAGTATTATTTGCCTTTTATATTTCAATAAACTTATATCCACTGAACTCCATGTAAGATATTACTCTCTAATGTCAAATTTTTAAAGGACGATCATCATCTGTTGAGTACCGATTATAACTATTCTTACTTGCATTCAGGTATTACACCTTATTTTGCCCCACACGACAACCCTCCTGGGCAGTGCTTCTCAACAAAGGGTGATTTCTTCCTCCCTCCACTACAAAGAGACATTAGAAAATGTCTGAAGGCATCTTTTGTTGTCATAACTGGGAGGGAGCGAGGAGGAGGCTAAGTTCACCCTGTGGGATCTGACATTTGAGTTGGGGTTTAATCTGATCAAGTTACAGAACCAGTACCGTGGTTCAGCCTGGATTTGAACACTAAGGTGATGGTTTTCCCAACACAGCACAATACCCCACCCGCCCTACGGTACTGATGAACTCCGTGCTACACAAAGGGAACTTCGTCTGCTAGGGCCACGGTGCTTTTACCTGATCTCAGTACCTCGTCATGTCCCCTCCCCTAAATGACATCTAACCAATGGGGATTTTACAGGAAATTTCATGAGACTATGGAAGTGATAGTTCAACTGAACTTTGCACAGCAAAACTTTCCCCAAGTCACCTTAAAACATCTCGGCTCTTTCACCGATTTTTGCTCCCTGTGGCTGCTTCGCGTTTTGTGTTCTACCTTCTTTTCTGATTCCCCCACTTTTCCTTTCCCGACCGCAGCTTCACCTGCGGTCCTTCGGAAGCACAACTGACCCCACTCTGTTTACGCCCTCCCGCAACGTCATGATTAATCAAACGAAGATTCCGCCTTGAGTTTTATCTTCCTCACGGAATATTTTCTGCCATGACCATTTATTACAATGCCTTTTGGCACTGTGAAAGCCTCAAGCTTATAGCCATACCACAAACTTACCACTCTGCTATATAAACAAAAGCACACGCGCCCTGGAATTCTGGTCCCTTTTCCGCTTAGAACACTGTTGTGCTTTCCATGCCTTTCCAGAGCACTGAACATGCAGAAGAAAACAAGAGGAACAGACAAGCAAACGCGGACATGCTGAACACATCTGGGCCAAGATGGCTGTCAGGCAGCTCTATGACCCCTGCCTGCCGGTACTCGTCCCCTGGCATAATTCTCTCCCATTACAGATCAGCTAAACACAGGAAGTTGGTTTCTAATAAAACGAAGGAAGGTTGATTGAGCATCCTCTGCAATTAGGTTTTGAAAGGCTGTGACTTTTATCTTGCTAGCATACTTTTTCTTCTGCTTTTTTGTCTTGCACATTTTGATGAAACAAGTTGGGGAGGCCGATGTGACAAGAAACTCAGGGTGGCTTTTGGCCAATGACCAGCCAAGAACCGAGGCCCTTAGTCCAACAACCCTTGAGGAACTGAATTCCGTGAGTTTGGAGGCAAATCCGTTTCCAGTCGAGTTCTATAAAAGACCCTGACTGATTCCTAGATTACAGCCTGTGAGAGACTCAGAAGTAGAGGACCCAGGTGAGTTGTGCCTGGACTCCTGGCCCCCCAAAAACTGTGAGATAATTAACGTGTTGTTAAAATGTTAAATGTATGATAATTTGTTACACAGCTATAGATAACAAATGCAACACTCAAGCAATTTTTCTTTTCTCCAAATTATTTAAAATAGAATAAAATTCTTAGTGAATTCTTAAAGAATTACTTTAGAGGGTAGTTTTACATTAAATAATCTAAGACATCAAAATATGTGAAAGACAAATAGTTAAAATTCCAGACCACCTTATTGTAAGAGACCTAGTCATTCAAATTATTCCTTAAAATGTTTTCCCAGTTTCAAAATGGCAAGGATAATGATAAACTAAAGATTAACAGTTATCAAAATTTAACATTTAGCCAAATTTATGATATAGCTAAATTGTTTGTAGGGTGTTTTATATATAGTTTATTGTACTTTGGAGTCTCACCTCTAATCATTTCATATAACACTATTATCCACAGTTCATAATATTTTGATATAATTTTGCCATTTTAAATTAGTATAAAGGTTGATAGTAACTGAATTTTCCCCTTTGTGCTGTAGTGTTGATTATACTTATGATTTATGTGATGTTGTCTTAAATTCATACCGAAATTATAACATTGTTTGAGTGGGGAAAATGTGATCCACTCTGTGACTCAGATCCCATATGTGGTTTTCAGGAGCACGTTAGGACAAAAAAATGGAGGCAGCCCATAGCAGCTTTTCGTGGCACACACACACTCTTTCTTCCCCCCGCCACTCCCCCTCACCTCCACCATTGGAATACTGAAGCACACATGGCCCATCACGTCCCACACTGTCCTAGCTCAGCGTCTCAGGATGGACAGTAGCCATGGCTTCGACAAAGCCAGAGCCAGGGGAAAACTTCAACATTTCTTCTAGGGTTCATCTTCCGGAACTTTTGAACTTAGAGCACTTTTTCATATAAAACGTACCGAATGCATTTCCAGCTCTAACTTCAATATTTTGGTGTTCCTCATTCCAGACAAATATTTATATATTTCTACTTCTATGGATCACTCTTTCCCAACACCAACACTCCACTCTAGGAGGTTTGGTTTATTCCCAACCTCCAAAACACATGCAGGCTGCTCCAGAACCAACTACGATTAAGAAGCATAAAAAAATGCAGCATTCTCTATTTTTCGTAAGTAATCTGAGCATCCATCCTTTTGAATAATGGGAAAACAAAATGAAACAAAAGCATCTGTGTCATGACGATGGCTATAGGCAGCTATTGTCTGTGCAGGAGCTGATGCTCTCCGTGTTCCTCGCTGGACCCACGATCTTTGAAACTTAACAGTATATTGCTTTGCATCATTATTTAAGTTTCAGTCTTTGTCTGCTCATTCATTGAATCATACAACCGTCAGTGAGAACTCACACACAGGTGTGGATCGGTTTTGCCTCTTCCCCATCACATCCATTCAACTCCCATCGGCTTGATAGAAAACTTCCAAGCCACGGGCTGATTTTACAGTTCTTAATTTCGTCTACGTTATGTTGACCTTTTAAATAAATAATAGACGGTCAACCTTTGGCGAGGTGAAGAATTATATCTAGATAAAGAAATGGAAAAGACAGAAGCAGAACACCTAGTGATTACATGAACCGTATCTTTACAGTGGGATGAAAGGCCTTCGATACTTATTTCAGAAGCATAATTTTGATCATCACTCCTGCCATTTTATTAAGAAAGAGAGAAGACATGAGTTTAAACATTCCTCCTAAGTTTTGAAGACTGATTTTTAGATTGGTAAATAGGAAGGGGTGTGTGATCCAAATTAAAAAAAAAAAAAATCTAGCATAAAAAAAGGCAACAAAATTGAAACAATCATAAAAATCTTTTTACTAGAAAAATACAGGCTATAGGACAAGAATTCCTACAACTTTCTGCCCATTTTACCTTCGACTTTAATTCTAATAATATCCACCTTTGTTACTTTTTTTCAATTTCGCTGAAGTCTACTGGGTTCAAAGGCAATTATCCTACCAGTGATTCTGATAGTTTATGTACCTGAAGTTACACCTTTTAGAAGAAAAAATAAATATTTTCAATGTCTCTACATAAAAACTAATGATACTGTGCATATTGCAAAACCATTAATATATGTTCAAGTGGATGAAGCATTAAATGATGCTAGAAACAAAGTCAGCCAATACTTTATGAGGTAGCCAGGAATTTGAATTTTTCTAAACATGACCATTTTATTCGGGATATTGACTGACTAATTCAAATAGATCTATCTATGAGACTCACAGGAAGAAGAATCATGCTAGCCACAGTTCCAGAGACATGCAAACAGAGAAAGAACTTAGCAGAAGGAATGAGGTAGGGAAAGGAAAAAAATATAATTATTGATTTACTTGTCAATGTTCCTCACTGATTTTTAAGTCCTGAAAATCAGTAACCATAGCATACTCAACTTTGCATCTCTAGTATTATGCATAGTTCTTGGCATATAATAGATATTTCATAAATGTCCTTATGGGAAATACAATGGATAAGTAAAGCAATATTTAACTATGAAAGGTCTTGAAAGGCAATACAGGTTGAAATGATCAGACAAGCAAAAGAGGTGTGTTGAGCCACGGCATTACGCTGAGAGGTGAAACGGGTTAGTGGTTCAGAGTGTCATCTTTGGAGCAAGGCTGATTCAAATTCTGATTATGCTTCCTACTAGCAGTGTGATTTGGGGCTAAATGTTTAACATCTCAGAGCCTCAGCTTCTCTGTTAGTAAAACGAGGAAAAGCATGGGCTAACTCGGGATTGTCATGTTGGTTAAATGGGTCAGTGCTTGAGAAATCTAAAATGGTATCTGGAATACAGATAGCAGTCAATAGATGTAGTTAGGTTACTATTAGTGATAAAGATGGATTAGAAGTGGGGACACTGCAGAAGATACCAGATTGTCCTATTTCCCTGAAGCTCTGAGAAGAACCGTCCATCATCCTCATATTCATGTCACAGGTATGACTGACTAGCATATTTCACTTCCAAAGAGGCCCTTCAAAAGTTTGATTTTCTGAACTTTTCAGGAAAAGACAACAAATAGTAAACTTAACATATGCCATTTGATAACAAAGCCACACTAATTTGAAATTTGCAATTAATGTGAAAACAAAAATTTTCTCTTCTGACTCACTGAAGTACAAGATTTCATTGTTGGAGCCTTTGCCTACTATTTGTTTGTAAGTACATGGATAGTTGAAGTCAGAGACTAAACTAACATGCCTTTTCATGTTTACCCTTTAATCAAAATTGTTAGCAGATTCAAAATCTATAAACAGTGGGTATCAAGTAATACATGGGAATCTCTCTGAAGTGAAGATTTCGATAGATTAGTTGATACTAACTTAAGTTCATGTCACTACAAAATGAAAACTATAAAACTAGTGGGAAAAGAGCATAATCTTTCAGTTTAATTTTAAGACTAACAGATTTCAGTAGCATTTCTTGACTTAAATGCTGCTCTATATTGACTTCTATAGTAAGAGTATTTGCGTTTAGAACCTTAATTGACTTTAAAGGTTTAAAGATATTTATTTATAAAATGCATCCATTTCTGTAGTCTCAGCTAACAAGCCTAGAAGAAACCTGAGATCTCAACGTACCTTACCTTAGACCTAGGAGTTCTTTGATTTTCGTTCTGCCAAAAGGAATCCAGCTGAACTGAATTGAAAACTAAGAACAAGAAAGAACAAATTCAGAATCTGGCTCTTTCTTGTAAAAATCTCATCAGTTTCCTTGTCTCTGCCTAACGTTGCTTGTTTCCGTCTCCACATCTCAGCTCATGCTACCTCTCTGATGTCTCTCTCCATCAGTCAGTCCCTTGAAGACATCGAAAGATTCACTGTAGCCAAGAAACTGATTAATCCAAATTCTTTCTAATCAATCCTTATTTATCACTGGAGTGCATAAATAAAATGTACATCACACCAACGTGCCTTATTTATCTTTAACTTACTACTTAACTGTTTTCTTATAGTTTTCAGGTGTCCTCAACTAAGTTAAAAATTGAGGAAGTGGTTAATATCTTCTGCCTCCTCCTATCGCTCTGGCTGAGTAGCTATTTACCTCACAAAGCTTCATAGATACCTAAAGGGACTTGCTGAGTATGTGAATGAAGTCAAGAATATACTAAAGTTGGCCTACTTATTGTTAATGATCTAAGTCCAAATATGATTACATTAAACCATAAAATCACACACATTTCTGAAGTCTTAACATAGATTTACTACACTAACATTCATTCGAGTATTGAATGAATTGGTGAACTGCCGTACATCATTACAGAGAATCACTACATAAATAATATGACCACCATTTATACACAAGTGTCAATACCAACTCTTGATACATACAGTGCCCTAAATAGTACATTCTTCAATGCATTGTCCCATGTAATTAGTTTCATGGATCACCCTCCTCTTGCTCATCTCCTTCTCATGTATCTACTCTTCTTGGAAATATCTGAACTATGTATCAATAATTCTTGCAAAAACTTATGTTGAGGTTTATTTCTGTTAGTTAAGAACTCTTGTATTGTATGCATGTCAGATATCAAGTACACTGAAAGCAGATATTGGAAATTTATGCTTGAAGTTGATCTTTAATTTTACATTCTTGTACTTTTTCCTGAGTGAAGGTGGAGGTCACAGCACATTTGTTTCCATACTTAACCTCTCAGCCCTTCCCTATCCCTAATTTAACTTGGAAGAATCTTACAAATGGCATAAATTCTCAATATATTAGTTGATACTGTTGATTAGTTGATTTCTGTTCCATCTTATTTACCTCATCATTCTCTGTCTCCATTTGGCTCTACTTCCCTAGTTTTGTTAGGCTTGATCCTGCCACTTTCCATCATCCAGGAAACTAGTGGTTGAAACCTAATAGGTTGCTTAACTAGCCTGTATCTCCCTTGAGGGTCTATAGGCCTCCAAAGCTGAAGAAGGGTATTAACAGTACAAGGAGAGCTTAACCAATTTCCCTGGGAAAGTCATCTAGATTATCCAAGAGAGTGTGCTCCGTTGTCTTATCCACTATTACGTTTGCCATCTACTGCATTCTGGAAGCTGCTATGACCACATCATTGTTCTCAATAGTGCCAGCAATTTCTCAAATGTCAAACCTAATGAGACTACTCAGTCTGCATCTTAGTTTGACACCAATGATCGCCAACTGTACTTAAAACTGTTCACACACTTGCATCTGTAACCATGACAATTTCTGGTTTTCCTTATAGCTTTGTGTTAAATCTCTCTTTTGCGGCCTTCACTTTGAGATTCCTCAAGGTTACATGCTTAGTTTTCTTCTTTTCTTATTCTCTGTTCTCTTCTGGATCACGTTAATCCCCATAGGTTCCAACTATCAGACATGCTAATGACACCTAAACACATCTCCATTTTGCTGAACCCCAAAGAGTCAATGGGCTCCTGAATTTATAACACAGAAATCAGGGTCCCATTTTGAGCCCTATTGCCCTCAACTCCCCTCTTCCCCACTCACAACCTATCATCGAAGTCTGCTAGTTTTACTTCCCAAGTCTTCCTTACTTGCCTTGGGTTAAAGCACTTGGACTGCTAAGAAAGCCTTCAGCTCTTCTCCCCACTTCCTGTTCTGTGCCCTCAGGTCTGTCTTCCACACAGCTGCCGTGCGAGCTAAAGAATATGCATCTGATCATGTCACACTCAGAACTTTCTTGACTATAAAACACATCGCAACTTCTTTTCAGTGTCACGGGAGGCCCTGCATGGTGTGATAACTCTTCCTTCTTCTTAAGTTCTTTTCTTGCTTCTGACTGCGATCCAGTTTCACCAAATAATCACTTCCAATTCCCTTTCATACATCGTGAAGTTTTCTTAGCACTGTTTTTGCTCATATTGCCTCCTGAGCTTTGTATTCCTTTCTCCAGCCCCTCATCATCTCTGTCCTCTTTATCAGAGAAATTCTATCCGTAACTTAAGGCTCTTCAACCCTGTCCTCAAAGCTCTAGCATCCTCCAAAACTATCCGATGACTATCTAATATCTAACGGCTTTCCAGTGCAACACGTTCCTATTATACTCCTCTCTTTACGACATGGTTTTATATTTTTTGCTTAATATATCTTTCTCACATAAACAGTGAAAAACTTGAGGAGAGAGGCCATGTTTCATGGCTCTTTCTATGCTTGATTTCTATTTCACTACTCAGCACATAATAGACTATCAAGAGGCTCACTGAATAAATGAGAGAATGAATAAATTAATATCAAGCTCCTATACTGCTTCTTACCATTTGTTTATATTCTTGACCAGAAAGTTCTGTTTGCTTTCCCATCAGGAACCTTCACTGGCCTTGCTGGCCACACAGACTTCTAAAGTTGCTCCATAATTCACATTCATTAGAATCTTGTCGCACATCTCAACCATATCCTTTTGAACACATCTTAGCCATGAACTTTGCCAAATCATGATCGAGACTAGACACATCTGCTTCCCTCTAAATAATATTACTCATAGGTTCCCTTTGATGCCAAAAACCTTACGTGAGAAGTCACAGAACAGATTCTCCAGATTTTTGTATTCAAGAGACTTGGAGGTTCATTTACACTGCGTCTGAAAAGATTCCAATTTCTCAATTAATGTGGATTTTTAGGCTTCAAGATGAATTAGCAGATGTTATGGGCAGAACTGTGTCCCCCGAAATTCATATGTTGACATCCTAACTCTCAGTACCTCAAAATGTGACTGTTTTTAGAGTAGGGTCTTTAAAGAGGTATATAGTGAAAGTGAGATCATTAGGGTGGGCCTTAATCTAATATACCTGGTGCCCTCTGAAGAAGGTAAACTTGGACATAGATATGTGCAGAGGGAAGACAACAGAGAAGATGGCCATCTAGAGACCAAGGTGAGAGACCTCAGAAGAAAGCAGCCCTGCAGACATCTTGACCTTGCACTTCCATCCTCCAGAACCATTGTTTAAGGACTCAGTTTATACTTCGTTAGGACAGTCCTAGTAAGCCAATACCACGGGTGACAATGTCGGTCTTGAATATTTTATTATACTAAAGAACGTTTATGGTAGGAAAACATAAATCTTGCTACCAAATGAAGCAGGGAAGAAAAAGTCTTCTTGGTCTTTTTTTTCGATCAAGAAAGCCTTAGGAATAGCCTGGGAATACCTTCAGCTGTTGGTGATATGCTCTGATTGAAAGTAAGAAACACAGATGGTAGTTTTCATTTTTTCAAATACTCACAAATGCTAAACATCTGGAGATGTGTGGTGTGGGGGTGAATGCTTCCTGAGAGATGCTAATATGCGAAATTTCACTTCTCTGGCCAGAAGTGCTTTGAGGGTAGATACACGAAGATCTTAAATTAGTTCCACTAGCTCGTTTTCATTTCAAAATATCCAAGACACAAGTAAAATCCAACCAAAAATCTACCTCAATATCAGGCGTTAATTAAACACCATAGAACCAGAGCATTTATAGATATAGATGCATGGTCATCAACGGTGACCCCCTTCACTCGCTTCTTGCATCTCCCCCTCATCCTCCAAAAATATCCAATGACTATCACCTTTCCATTACAACATTTCCAACGAACAGTAAAGATCAGGAGGCAGGATATCAGGTTGCCTGTGGTGATTTAATTACGGATTTACTGCATGACATTAATCTCACTAGATCCAAACAACATACCAACAAATATAATTTAGCTCCCTTCAAAAATCTGCTATCTGAGGTAACAGATGACATTAAAGCTCTTAAAAAATAGCCAAGTTCTGATTATTAAAGAGTGAGTTAGGGGATGATAAAATTTTTTATTCCATTATCTCTCCCTCTAATTTATGGCCCAACTTTTATCCATATTTTATTTATGATTTTGTTAATAACTGGTCAGGACATGTTATGGATTATCTTCTCTCCAACAAAAGTTTGTTGGATACATTATTCCCAAAAGTGGGATATGAAATAGAATAAGACACAATCCTACATTCAGTTACTAAAGCTGTTTTCCTTCATAATATTAATACAAGCCTACTTATCAAATACGAATCACTTTAACAAATACATATTTATAACAGTTTGTTTCCTGGATTTTTCTCAACAGATAACAACATCGATTCTAAGTCATCATGATTTTCTTTTCATCTATTACTTATGCTTCATATGGCATTGGTTGGAAGCTACAGAAAAAATATAATACTTTTGTCCTCTTATTGCTTTATGAAGAATTCCATTGTTTTCAATGCATGAAAATTGTTGTTACTAAAAAGATTTATTTTTTCACATAAATTTATATTTATTGTCATAATAGATGTGTTCTGAAACTAGAACTTGTTTGTATTTTATTTACTTATATTTTCTAACAGAATGATTTACTATAATTTGTCAACAAGTATGCTTTATCTTTCTTCACTGAAATCCTTTACTCCTTAAATTTAAAAAGCGTTATTAAATTTGTCCATATTGCTGGCTTTTTAAAAACTCGCTGTTGCATGGTACACATGGAGCACATTCGGTCTGCGCATTATTTCATTACCGTTCGAGCTGACTCTCACTTTTCCTCTGTTTGTTTCTGGTTTCTTTTTCATGTGACATATCCTTTATCTTTACATATGATATTATCTCTTTCAGCATGTTCATCATCACGGTTTTCCTTGCCTCTGCATTTTGTGAATAGCTTCTAAACAGTGCTTTACATATAATAATTTGAATTTCCATGGTGTTTTTCTGCCTTATTTCTGATGCAAATTTTAATTCTTAGGTGTACTTTTTAGTTTTCTTAAATTCTTTCCTAGCCATTTCATTTTCTGTCTTATAATTTATTTATTAGGGAGATACAGGGATTACCCCCCACCCCCCATTTTAGAACATGTGTGTTATTATTTTGTTATATGTTTTATTGAGGTAAAATTTACATGCAATGAAATGCAGATTTTTAGTGTCACTTGAAAAATTGGCAATTATGTCCGTAGCCAACACTCCAAAGAGAAAAATTTTATATCACTTAAGAAAGTTCCTTTTTGCCCCTCCAACCAGCACTCATTAGAAAATTCTGATTTTCTATCCTCATAAATTAATTTTGCCTCTTGAAATTCGTGTACATGGAATCACACAATGTGGTTTCTTTTGTATCTGGTTTATTTCATTTAAGATCATATTTTGGAATTCATCCAATCCTGTTGAATGTATCAGTAACTGAATTATTTCTTATAAAAATTTGCTAAGTGTTCCATTGTATGATTATACCACAGTTTGTCTTTCCAATGAACATTTGGGTTGTTTCCACTTTGGGACTATTATAAATAAAGATATTATGAATATAATCAGGAACATATAATTTTTTCTTTCGCACATATGCCTATGAGAGGAATCTTTACGGTAAGTGTATGTTTAATTGCCAGGGTCATAGGGTAAGTGAATGTTTAAGTTTATCAGAAGCCATTAAGCCTCTTTCCAAAGCGTTTGTACCATTACACACTTTCAGCAGTAATGAGGAGACAACTGCTTCCAGCCAAGATGAAGTAGCTCTATTTCTCCCAGGTCCTTCCTCCTACAACCAAAAAACCCTGAATGTACAAGAAGCCACAGAAGGACTTTAAAAGGTGGAAAGAGGAGTGTGGACAGACTTAGGACTCTCACAACTCAGGGACGGCATGGTGATGACTTCCCTGGTTTCCGTATGGCCTTCCGTCTACGCTGGACGGGGTGTTACAGAAGCCTTGAATCCGGGGCTCCCAACATGTAGAGATTTTAGAAGCTTCGAGAGAAGCTTGTTTCCTCCAGCCAAAGGTTCAGGAAAAGGGTGGCCTAACCAAAGAGAAAACCTTTTGGCAAAACCTGCTCTACTCCATCCAAAGGCGAAGAGAAAGAAGAATATGAGAGACAGAGAGTCAGAGAGAGAGCACACGAGCAAGACAGCCTGGAAAAGTACTTAAAGAAGAAACTGTTGTAAACATTCCAAATTTAAGAGGCTGAGGAGCCATAAAACTACATATTAAAGAATATGAGTAAATCCCAAATAGCAGAAACTCAAAGAAACCCATACCAAGATACAATATAAACTTCTGAAAACTGAAGACCAAGGGGGGGAGGGGTGGGGTGGGGGAAACCTTGAAAGCAGCTAGAGAGAAATGCCACGTTAGAGAACATCGATTTAGATGATGGTAAATTTCTTATCGGAAACCGAGGACACCAGAAGAAAAAGTAACAGACTGTTGGCTGCAACCTATACCGGTCAAAAATATACTGTAGGAATAAAGGAGAAATAATGACATCCTCTGGTGAAGGAAAATTAAGAGAATGTGTTGCTGGCAACCCTACCTTAAAGAGTGGCTAGAGAAAATTCTCTGGACAGAAAATGAAAACAGAAGAATTAGAATTTCAGAAAGGAAAGAACATTGGTATAGGTAAAAATAAAAGGCAATCTTTATCATGAGTTCTTTAACTATAGTTGAACCAAAAATTGTAACACTAATTGTACTGACCATTATTTTCGTGTCCTTATTGGCCATCAGTGTATCTTCTCCTATAAAATGTCGAAGTTTTCTCCACATTTGTGGGTGATGCTTTTATTATTGTTATTAAAATTATTTAGATATTGACATATATGTGTGCATATACATTTTTCCTTTTGCCTTTTTAATTTCCCTAAAGGTGGCTTTTGATAAGCAGAACTTTAAAATTTTGATGATATTCCATTTATCATTTTTTTAATGATTGGCATGTTCCATGTCCTAAGAAATCTTTGCTTCCCCCAAGGCCATGAACATATTATCCCATATTTTCGTTTTATAGAAGTTTCATAGTTTTAGTTTTTACATTTAGGACTATAATACAACTTGAATTCATTTTTGTATATTGTGGATGGAAGAGTCCAACTTCATTTTTATTAAGCACAATTCATTTAAAAACTTTCCTTTTAGACTATATTCACAAAGGTCCATTTCTAGACTCTATTTTTTCCTACTGACCTATTTTTCTGTTCTTGTCCTAGGACCACACTGTATTTATTACTGTAGCTTGTAAATATTGAACTTAGGTAGTAGAATCCTCTACTTAGCTCTTCTTTGACAAGATTTTTTATGGATATCTTATGGATATTTTAAAAATCATTTGTCAAATTTCTATAAATAAGCCTGTTGAGATTTTCATGGGGATTACAGTAAAACTATACTGATTTCTTAAGATTGATTTATTCAATACACGAACATGATGTATTTTCTATTTGGGTTCTCTTTACTATCTCTCAGAAATGCATTTAGTGTAAACTCTTTACAATCTTGTGAAATTTATTTCTACATATTTTATGTCTTTAATGCTATTTCAAGCACATTTTGGGGTTACTTTTATTTTTTGCTGCTAGTGTATAGAAATAAGGATGATTTTTGTTTATCGATCTACTCCTGTTTAACTTCTATTTTAGTCTTTCTTTCTCCAGTTCCATTTAAATTTCGCCATTTTTGTCTTTTTATATTATTTTATCTCATTTCATAAATGCTGTATTTTCTCAGTGTTGAGAGTATGAAGTCAGTGTCTGAATTCTACCTATCTCATATAGCAGATCTGTCAGTTCATCTACAGAAAATCCTCCTCCTCTGCATATTAGGTTCTCCCATTTATTTTACGGCCTAGAACATTTTCACTTTCAAGATAATGTTTTGAGCTTTTCTATTCCGATTTTGACAGGTTCTCATTATACTCCCGCATTCTCCACTCAATTATTACTAGAATCCTCATTTCACATCTTAAAAGAAAGCTCTTAGAGAAGAAAATTCCTATAGTATATTCAATGAACCAACATTTTTAGAATTGGGAGGAAGCTGGAGTCACAGGTAGTCACAGGGGAGGAACTTCCTCATCTGGTTTCTGATTTCTTCTTTCTGTTTGTTGATGCCCTAAAGCCACGATTCAGATTTCCTTATCCATGTCAGTGAGGTTATCTGTGCCGTGTATTCTTCCCACTGGTGCTTTTGCTGTTTACACCATTGGCTGTACCACGCCAGGATGCGCTTATAAACGTTGGGCCCCCAAGAATCACTGGTATCCACTGCTTTTAATTGTCAGGAGCAAAAGTCATCCCAAATGGCATGTTGCTAGCATGTCATACACCTTATCCTCCCTGTAGACATTTGGGGGATATAATTGGACAGTGTATGACTGTCTAGGGAGGGGAGCTGAAGTTGATCTGTGGAGTCTGTATTTTGATCTCAATTATTTCCAGCAAAAACACTTCAAGGATTGTGGAAATCAGTGGCCTTCTTCCTTGGTTGGCAGTGCACTGTTTATTTTGATAGTTATGGGAGGAAATGAGGAAAGAGGAAGTTACTTAAATACTTCAAGTAGTCATCTTAGCTTAATATTACTTTCTAATTTTTAAAAATAATGATTAACATCATTTTACATTTGTAAATTATGGCAGTTGTGTCAAAATATTAATTTTCTTGAACGTAGTGAAGAAAGAAATGAAGGTCATGATTCAAATGAGTCGAACGAAGAAAAAAAAACTTGCCCATTTTAAAATAAAGTATTCGCCACCTTCATTTTTTTTTAAATTTCTATCAACAAAGTTAGAACTAAGACATGTGTGCTACTGATTGTCAGACTGTGACAAGAAACAGGAATAAAGTTACTCTTTTCTAGTAGTTATATTACTTTAAGGCTTAAAGTGGTTTTAAAGGTATTATCTGAAACGTGAGAAAAATTGCTTTTATAGTATCAATTTTCTAGCAAAGAGAGGTCGTTTGGGGTTCTTCCTCGTATGCCAAAACAAGGAGGGAAAGAATCCATTTAAAGTTCCTTTATCGGCACGCACATACCTACACGTATCAATACTGATTTGGCAGATGTATTATCTGAACTGCAGGATGAATTTATTTAAGTTCCTCTGATTTCCCAGGATTTTTACTTAGAAAAATAGACAGATGAGTTTTCAATGTAAAGTTCATGCCCTTATAATGCAAGCACTCTTCTAAAGCACATGGATGAGGTCCTTTGTTTAAAAGGTTGAAGATTCCCTACAAAATCATTGTAAAATAAACATCTTGTTATTTCATACACATAAAAAAAATCAGCCATTAGAATACAGTCAGAAAGCCAATCTGCAGACCATATGAGAGTGTGCAGATAACCCGCTCTCACATTTGAGACACTAGTCACCTGCCACTCAACTGACGCATGCTTCTCTGAGTCCACGGAGGTGTTCTGACCTTGGGGGCGTACTCATGAAAGTAGACTCATCTGAAATCCTCTATGTTCTGAGCTCAGGATTCTAACCTGAGAGCTTCCCTCTGATTTCCCTTTGTGTTTTGCACCTTTTAAAAAGCAAAACTCTCTTTGACAGGATTCAGACTTCTTCTGTGTTTGGCTTTTTAGACAATGGCTGAGTTTTCCGGAGTTTTACTATAATAGGCATATGGTATGTTTTTGAGGAGGACAGTGGTCTAGTTAAGATTTTGTAGTAAAATCATAAACTTTCCGCCTCCGTGTGAAATGTGGCTTTGAGGGTGTATGTTTTCAATAAGCCATATGACTGCGAAACATTATTTTACTTAAAAGTGAAGGAATCAAATTTCAACCTTCAGCTGTGAAGTAGAAAATACTATAAATACTTAAATGATTCAGAGAAACTACATGTACATTAAGGATCCATAACCATACATACCTTGGGAAATTCTTTGAATTGATGATCACTCATGTTCAGAAACAATTGTGTTTCTGGATGCCACGACAGCCTTTTGTTCTCAATTACCTTTACAAGGATGTTAATGGTAAAAAAAAAGGCTCGGCACATAGAGAGTAGAAGGCGGGATTGTTTAGAGATGGTATCTCCCTCCAACACAAAAGCTGGGCAGCTTTGCTTGCAGACCATTATAAAAGACAAGCGCTGCCTAGGCTTGGGGTTAATTTCCTGTACACAGTCCACACGTGTGCAGGTGTCACCTGGCCTCATCATATCACCTGTGGGAATTTGGGTATGAAGAGTCAGCATAACAAAATGCTGACACTCGGGCTGCCGCTATTGTTATGAGTAATAAACTGGCATTTGCCTCTAATACAGGTATGCCATGTCTTCTGCCAGCATCCATAAAACTGTAGCAAACTACGTATTGGCTTGAAAGTAGGGTAAAAATCTCTGACCCTTCATAGTGTTCAACACCCATGTCTGCATTTTAAGAGCACGTATGTTAACGACTAAAAGTAAATATTTAGAGTAAGGCCATGATATTTAAATATAAGATGAAAGAAGCCCTGGAAAATGAAGTATGTAAGGAATATGATTATCTAATGAGGGTAGCAGCTGAGTTCATATTGCAGCACTGAGGTTACCCCTTCATCCCCAACTCCCTAAATTTACTTGGAGATGGGAACTGGGCTTTTCCTACTGTGCCTAGGTGTCAATCAAGTTAGCCAAAGGAATATTTACTCACAGAGAGAATTCTTATGGCATTCAAGGGGCATAAGTACAATAAAAAGAAACACAAACTATACGAAAGGAAGTAGAATTAAAAGACTAAAAAAGAACATTCATAAGGAACATAATGAAGGTCTATAGAGAGATAAAGGAAGATATTGGAAACATGTAGCAAAAACTGGTAGGTATAAGAGACAAGACTATCTGAAGATACTGGATACAATAACAAAGCATGCAGTACTGGAAAAATCAACTAAATTTGTTAAATACAAGCACAGATACAAGCAAAGACTCAATTAGTATTCTGGAAACAGTTTGAAGGATCTCTGCCAGGATGTTTCAGGAAGGGATAAAGAGATAAAAAGAATAAGAAAATATTAAGACATATGGAGAATATAAACAGAAGTATCAGTTTCTATAAAGTGAAAGTCCTAGTTGAAGAAAAAACAATATAGAAAGAAGTCAATATTTGAAGAAATACTGCCTGACATTTTTCTTGAACATGTAAGACCTCAGATTCAAATGGTTTATAAGGAAATAGATACACTATAGAAACATTATAGGGAAATATAACAATCCTAAGGACAAAGAAAATTCTAAGAGTTTTGAGAGGCAAAAGAAAAAATCGAAATAGCATCAGAATTCTCAATATTAATAATATTTACGGATTTCTGAAGAAAAACATTTCAAACTAGAATTTTTATCTATCATTGATTTCATGTAAGGGCAAAAATTATTCAAGTGGTATTTTCAGACATACAGCCCTTATAATTTATCATATGAAGATCTTTGAAAGAATTGTTTGAGACAAATACACTATAATGAGAGAAATGAATCAAAGAGGATGCTAAAAATGTTTGAGCGGTGATTATAAGTTAATCGCTTAAAAAAGTTCATTATTGTAAACACATAAAAAAATTATAACTGAAAAATATCAAGAACTAAAAAAAATGTAGATGAAACCAGCCAATGAGTAAAGCTGGAAGCTCAGAGGGAAGTGAAAGGGGGCGAACACACCTATCGTAGTTTAAAAATTGGTAAAGATAGATAAAAATATGCATTATGTTAATAAAGTAGGGAAAACACCAAAAGGTAAAAATAGAACATATAGATTTTAAACAAGCAGGAGTAAAACTGACCTATCCTACTGAAGGTATGAACAAAGAGAAAAAAAATGATAAACAAAATTGAAAACAAGACAGCAGAAATATTTTTTGATGGAAAAGTAACTCAGTGAAGGTACATGGGTTAGTTTACTGCTTAAAGACCAGGACTCTCGGGATGAATTTTCAAAAGATCCAGAATTATAATGGCTAAATATAAAAATACAAAATAAAAAAAAGTGCAGAAAGGTAGAACATAAAGTTATGAAAATAATAAACCATGAAGATATAAACAATAAATTCTAGAGTACCTATTTTAAAATTTTTAAATAAAAAAGAATTTAATGTAGAAAATCTTTGTAACAGAAAAAGGGAATCATATTTAAATAGAGCAAGCAACAGATCAAGAGACATACTCATCATCCCCTTATATGGATCCAACATCCTCTAAAAATGTAAAGCAACATCTGACAAAATTAGAGGAAAAGATAGATAAATGCAGACATTGATATGTCAAGAGTACAAAAAGCAGAATATTTGAAAGCTATTTACTATTCTC
Source organism: Pteropus medius (assembly GCF_902729225.1). Lineage (NCBI taxonomy): Eukaryota > Metazoa > Chordata > Mammalia > Chiroptera > Pteropodidae > Pteropus > Pteropus medius. The sequence goes on along the minus strand of NW_024350926.1, from coordinate 3,408,455 downwards.
AACATATAGATATAGAGAACACTCTCAAGCAGAGAATAGGCACATTTAAAATTCTAAAAAATCTTTCATGGGCACAAGACATTCAACAAACACCAATGAATAAAAACATTGAGATTGTGCCCTAAAAAAGGATACCTAAAAGAAAAAACTCTTATGTTTATAATCCTAATGAATCACTATTAAATAACCTTCGCTTGGAAAGAACATTTGGTGAAATTAAATAATAGTTAAAACCAAATTAAAATGAAGACATTATATGTCAAAATTTGTGAGATACAACTAAATCAGCACTTAAAGAATATTAGAGAGTTGAATATGCTTATTAAGAAACAAGAAAGAATTGAATCTCATAACACCACAAAAAAATAAATCTGAGAATATTAGGAGAAATAAAATAATAAAGGTTAGGTCACAAATCAACACAATAGAAAACAAATAAATAACAAAAAAGAGACATAAAAACTAAAAGATACTCCTTTAAAAGGCTAATAAGCTAGATAAATCTTTGGCAAGACAAAAGAAAAAAATTAGAGAAACACTGCAAATGAACAAAATACAAAATGGAAATATAGAAGTAAGTTTTATAAGCAACTATGTACTATTAGTGACTTTTAAAAATAAAACTCTTATAAGGAAAAAAATTTTACTAGACTAATAAGTACTAAAGAGATTAAAAAATAATAGATAAAAAACATCTCCCTCCAATCAAGTGAAAATAAAAACTCCTCAGTCTAAGAAAGTTTTACAGGTGGTTCCACCAGATTTTATTGGAACTAAAGTCTCTACATTACAGCATTTTGTCAGAAAATAGGAAAAGAAAAAAAAAAAAAACTGTCCAAACTATTTTTAAAGAATAACACATAAGGACAGTGCCAAAATTTATAAGCTAAATTTCACACACAAAAAAAGATATAAAAATGCTAAATATGAGTCAATGGATTATAACCCTATACTAAGAAAATAATAAAGACACGATGAAATAAGTTTCCGTTTTGAAATTTCAGTATAACTGACTGCATTAATGGACTATTGGGAGAAAATGACGTGTTGATAAAACAGACATGACAGCATTTAATAATACTGAACAAATATTTCTGATTAACAACTCTCAGGAAAAAATAACAACAGAAAAGGAATTTGTAATTTGATAAAGGTTAGATGCCAAAAACTTAGAGCAAACATTACATTTAAAAGATAATTTAGATGCATTCCCTTTAGGAACGGGGACAAGACAAGGACACGCACCATAATTGCTGTTTGACATACGAAAGAAAACAGAAAAAATAACCAGTGAAGTAGGATTAGAAAAGAAGAGATAAAAATGCAATTATGCATTTAATAAGCTACAGAGAAAGCCTAACAGATTTAAAACACAGCAGGTTTATTGGATAAAAGATGAACCTTTAAAATTCAAAACCACCCCCAGTCTGTGAGCTATAAGCAATTAAATTTTAGAAAATAAGATACAACCACAGTGTAAATCAAAACAATACTTTATCTGGAAATTAACCTAATAAAGAAATCTCAGATCTTTGTGGAGAAACACATGAAAACAAATTAAAAGTTATAAAAGAGTCGAATAGAGAACTATACTACATTGATCTACAGATTAGATGCAATTCCAATCAAACCACCCAAAAAATTTTTTGTGAAACCGAAAAATTATAATTTTTAAAAAGTTTAAATACATTACTGTGAACACCTATGTGAAGAATGTCAAGAGAGAAAATACAGAGGATGAAAGAAATAACCACACAATGAATGGAGAGGGACTCTGCAGAGACCCACAGAAGAATGAGTTATGAACTGAGGCATATGATCCACAACCAAATTTATACATTTACACGTTTTAAAAAAAAAAGAAAAGAAAAGCTAAGTCAGGAAGGGATTATTTACTTCTTAGAAAGATTCTTTTCTTTTCTTTTTCTTTTTTTTTTTTTAACCCTGGGCATATTTACATATACTTTTTTTTTCACCCTGGGCATATTTACATATATTTCAGTTTAAGAACAAACAATCGTACTCATGAAAGAGCTCTCAGATCATGACATGACAAAGCTCCTGGGGCCAGCCTTCAGTAATGGTCTGATCACAGGAAGTTCATCTAAATTCTTAAGTTCTCTAAACTGTACTTTATTCATCTGAGAAATGCAAGTGATAACGTTCATGAGCATGACACGAACACATACAGGTGAGAGCGCTCGATGGTGTGCCCGGCGCTGGTGCTTCTGAATCAGCATCTGCTCACTCGTGGCAGGTGTTAGCTACGTCTAGTGAGGATTACACGTTAGTCAACTCTGGGTTGTCTGTGCGCACACATTACAAGGTGCAGGGGAAACTATGCTAAATTAGCCTATAGCTTAGCTCGTCTCCCGCCAAAGCTATTAATCATGAAATATTAGGCACACTGAAGTATTTCTTTTTCCCCTCGTCCACCCTCACCATGGGGGTGAAATCAATACTATTTATTTCATCAGTGTGCTGGGGCTCAGAGTTATCGTTAAAGTAACAGTGTGAGTTTTTTTCAAGAATGCTTAATCTTGATGGATGGTTAAAATTTTATTTGCTATGTCCAAATGTGCTAAGAAAAGGTAGCTTTTTAATTTTACATCTAGTCTTCTTCTCAAGGTCTCTATCCCATTGGCTAATGGAAAAAAGCAAAGAAATTATCAGTAACATTATTGGGTCAGATAAAGGAGCTAAAGGATTTTCAGTGGTTTTCTCTTAAAGACTTTGACTCTTTCACATTAAATGTCAGTTGGTCAGATATTCCTTCCCTCCCCTCGATTATTCCGAGATGGTAACAGGGTGTACAGGGGGCCTCGCATGGCCTCACGACCTTGTGTCAGCAATACCGGGAGGGGCCTCAAGTCCAGGTGGCACTTCCTCAGGGCTTTCTCCAGCAGTGTGCGTGGTCAGATCCTGGCCTTGAGTCCCTGGTGTCCTTGGTGGTGAGATGGATCTCACTGGGCTTTTGAGAATGTGATGCTGGTGTCCACTAACGTCAATGAGAGTCCCCGCACATTAGAGTATCTTATTCTAACGCCAGCTTCTACCAGTCCTTCAGCTGCCTTAACTGGTGCAAGACCCATCTCTGGGTGCATGGAAATATTGCTGGCTATGGAAAGCGGGAGCCGCCTCAGATCCATCACTAGACACTTCCTTCTGCCAGTGGAGCCTTACTGCTCTCACATCACATTGGATAAAGCTCTGAGCTCAGGGCTGGGCATCTCTAAAGGCCTGGAGCTTGATCCTGATTATAGATACCTAGGCCCAAATCCTAGGGGGTTTCTATATGCAGTTGGATATCTTAGTGATTTCATTGATTCCAACTTTATTAATTTCATGATTTCAATCACTCGAAGTTGGCTTTTAGAGAGGATAAGAGTTAGGGCTCTCATCTAGCTGTTCTCTTCTACTTTCCACTGTCCTCTTCTGTCAAATTTGTTTGGATTTTCCTCCTGTTCCTGTGCAATGAGAACCTCCTTTAATTAACATTCTCGGTTCTCATGACCTTGGCTTTATAGTAAAACTCCACGACCTGCTTAAAAGGCCACGCTCTTCAGGTTAATGAAAACAAAAGAGAATAAGAAAATCTTTTTTTATAAAATTGTTTCTGAGAAATTGAAAAGTTGTAGTCAATATTTAAAGATTTTGTTTCTTCCTTCTCTCCCTCTCTCTTTCTCTCCCTCCCTCTCTCTCTTTCTCTCTCTCTCTCTCTCTTTCTCTCTGTCTGTCTGTCTCTCTCCTTCCTTCCTTCCCTCCTTCCTTCTTTCCTTCCTTCCTTTCTTTTTCTGTATTCCCACTACATCAATCTTACACCTCCCTAGTATAAGCATAGATGTCTCTGTCCAAATAGGAGAGAGATAACATACAACAGCTTGTGAAAGAGGACTGCATTTATGGATAAAGAGAGCAGGGGGTGGGTAGCTTCTGTCACACTGTCCTTGATTTTGAAGTAAACTCAAGTAATGTTCTCTAGTGCATCCTCAAAATCTGTGGTCAATGTGATTGATAGATAACTTACTTGTTTGTGTTTGGCCACTTGTAGTACACAGCCTTGAGAATGAGGTTAGTCCAAATTTAATTTGCTGTCTAGATTGCAAATAAAGTCAACACAATCACAGTCATTCATAGTCAACACATTCATTTACGTATCGTCTATAGTGGCCCTGCATTAAACAGCAGGGGTGAACAGTGGCGACTGATACCATATGGTCTGCAAAGTCTAAAATATTGATCATCTGGTCCTTTGCACAAAAAGTTGCTGACTTCTGGCCTAGTATTGTTAGAGAGCACTAAGTTTCAGAAGTATTTCTTATTCCAGGGCTGAAATCAGTCATCGGCGACTGTCATTAGCCCCAACTCCACCCTTGTAAACTGTAAAGTGCCATGTGAAATGAGACTGTCTATTTTTCCACATGATAGTCCTTCAAATTCACGAAGACCCATAAGACTCTGTTGCATGGACTAAGGTCTACAGCTCATTTGGAACAGTGTGTGTACTTCAAAATGTGTATTGCATGCGGAAGTAAACAATACAACTTTAGTCTGACCATTCCTATACTCTAACCCGTAAGCTAAAAGCACATGGCAAAAAGGCAAGCAATAGAGAATTGCTTACATAGTAAGAAATTATTCCTGGGGATATCGTTGACTGTGCAAAATCATGGGGGCCCACTGACTTCAAAGTGGATAGGAGCATCTCATATTTGCTATTCAAATAGAAACTTAAAACATATTATATTTATGCCTTATAAATCATCGAAACTTCTGGAAAAAAAAAAACAAACAAAAAAAACCAAGATTCCTAGGATAATAGATGAGCTACAACAACCTAGACTCTGATAGCAAATGTTAATGTAATATAGTGAAAAGAAAGAAACTTTAAGGCTTCTTGGCTCTGAAAGACTACTGTTTTTCAGAAATATTTCATATCTTTCAGTGTTTAAAGTACTTAATTTTTGGACTTATGCCTAAACTGGTCAAATATACAGCATATCTGAATTTGTAGCCCATTTCAATGATATTCCATCTGTTTAAGATTTATCCTTAAACTGTAATAGTTTCCATTCTTCTTAGCAAATAATAAAAGGTATAATGAAGGACATGTTAAATGTCTTCCTCGGTAAAAATCTTTCCTCTCCTTTATATATATTTAAATATATACAAACATACTTAGAATCAAAATCTCATCTGTCTCCAGTTCTTGTATTTTGTTTTAGTATTTAGTATGCTCCCCAACGAGCCTGTCTCCTGGTCTTCACACTCTGTCCCTTCCTGCAGTGTTTCAGGGTCGGACCAGGTGACTTACAGAATACTGCGGGAGTGATGGTGTGTCACTTCTGAGGTCAGCTCATAAAAGACACTGTGGCTTCTGCTTCTGCTGGTCTCTCTGTCTCTTTCTCTCTCTCTCTTCCTGGCTTGCTCACTCTGGGGCTAGTAAGTACCATGTCATGAGGACACTTCAGCAGCTTTATGGAGAGGTCCGTGTGATGAGACACTGAGGCCTCCTGCCGACAGCCATGTGTGTGAGCCTCCTTCAAAGCAGATATCCCAGTCCCGCCTCCTGTCAGCTCTGGCTGACATCCTGACTATAACCTCAGAAGAGACCCTGAGCCAAAAGCAACCAGCTATTGTGATTCCCAAATTCCTGACCCATTAAAACTGTGAGATAATAAATGTTCATTGTTTGAAGCCACTAGGTTTTAGGATAATTGTTACACCACAATAGATAACTAATACAAAACAAAATACAAACAACTGCACGACTGTCTCAATATTTTACCTAATATACACCTTTTATCCAATATGACGATGCAGTTTTTTAAGCATATACTGAAAATACTTGTTATCCCATTTCTGATCAAACGAAATCCGCAAATTACCCCATAAAATTCCTCCCCACCTTTTAAAGTTTTTTTCACTGGCCCATCACTACTAAACATCGTGGTTTTCTTTCTTTATTCTGCAGATCTACTCACCACACTATTTTCTCCACATTTTCCTCAATAAATCGAACTGTAAGCATCTTAAGGGCAATCTGAGTTCACATCTTAGCTTGCAAGTTCCCACCTGCAGCCCAACACTGAGCATCAAGCTCAAAGACAGAATTTTGTAATTTAAAAGGATCTTAGTTCAGATGTCCTAATATCTGAGGTCTAGAGAGAGTAAGCATCCCCCCAAGCGTACACACTGACAAATCTGCATTAGAGTCCAGGAATTCTATTTCATCTAGTCCTATTTCCACATCACCACTTTAAAACAAACAAAAAAAAATGATGTTGGTATGTTAATAAACTGCAGAGGTTGAGGAAAAAGGGTTCTAATTCTATGTTCTTTATAGAATCCTTTAAGTCACATCACAACTCAATTCATGTTTATTATTTTTATCATGCCGAATCTATTTTTAAGCCATAAGAACCAGAGAAAGAAAGAAAGAAAGAAAGAAAGAAAGAAAGAAAGAAAGAAAGAAAGAAAGAAAGAAAGAAAGAAAGAAAGAAAAAGCTAAGACCAAAGGAAGTTACAGTCATGATTTATATTAAGAGCTAAGTTTTAAGCAATGTTTCTGGACTACTTTGTCAGAGAGAACACTCCACCTGCCGAGTTTTTCACCTTGATCTTGGCCATGCTTCTGAGTAATGACTCCCAGCTGTTCTCTTTGTGATGCGTTTGCTCTTTCTGTGTATTTGGTGCCTAACAGATTGGACACTGAAGACATGGACATGTATATTTATTTATATGCACATAAGTAGACTTTCTTTAGAAAGATATATACATCTCTGTTGGTGGGATAAAATACCTCCTGAGGAGAACGGAAACCCACATGAACACTGTTTTGCTCAGCTCTCCCGTTTGCTGAGATTCTACGATCAGGTTCCATCTAACCTCTCTTTCTCCTAGAGAATTCAATCAGGATGGAGGGCTTCTGGCGCAATCTCAAGTGAGTTCAGAGGGCAAAATGGAGCAGATCCAATTGGTCTTCGGTATCACTTAAAAACTAGAGAGAGATTTTCTAATTCTGCCTGTGCAATGCATTACAAATAGTAGGCATACAACAAATATTTGTTGAATGAAAAGAATTAATGCACCAATTGATCGCCTATGAATCTGCAGCTAGAAAAAGCTGTCCTCAGTATTCTACATCAACCATGTCCTTTCCATTACAACCATGTCCTTTCCATTACAAAAATATTACCCTCATATGACAGATCATTCATTTTTTGAAAAGTTTTTACTTAGTTTTAAGTAACATGCTTTAAGACTCATAATTGTCAGTAAAAGCCACTCACAATGAGTGTAGGATTGGTTAAATAAATAATAGAATGTTACGTAGGATTTCTCAGATATCCATTTCATCTCTACCTCTCAAGAAGGCAAACTGGAACGTAAGTGAGAAAATGGATGTTGTTTTAGGAAAACAGTGAATTTATTCTAACTTGATAAGCGCATCATTTATAATCTTAGATTCTTTAAGTATCATTAGTTACAAACTACAAAGTTCATTATAGCTGTTGATCGCATAAGAGTATAGATTTATACTTTTGTTAAGAATCATTTATACATGTGACTTACTGCCTTGTAAAGAAATGGAACTGGATTAATGTTATTGAAAATTATCACTGTGGGAATTTGAAAATGGGTAATAATTTAAATATATTTAGGTCATTATTTGTATGAAGAGTTCACTGAGGTTAGCAATATATAATGAATAGGAATAAATTTCTGATTCAGAGAAAACTGGGTTCACATATAAAATATTTACTCCATCATTTACTAGTTATGTGAACTTGAACAAGTTACTTACATCCTCTAAGTATCAGTATGAATGATGACAGTTTGCAAGTCGTTGAATATATGCAATAACTTAAGCCCTTTACAGTTTCTCATGCATGGTAGGCATCTGTGTACTATTTTCCTTCCTGCAAATTATTCCTTTTCTCCCACACGTTTTCTCCATTGTCTATTTCTGCTCAGCACTCCTTCCTGTTCTTTTATGTGCCTTTCCAAGTTTCACAGGAGTTGGAAGACTGAGAACGACTTTCGTGAGATTCCCTTGCAGCTAGGATTCTAAATGCAATTTGGTTCTGCCAAGAAGATGCACTAGCAAGAAATTTAGGAGACAGGAGGGTGACAGAGGACACTTTCCCTCTGGCAGCGTAATGCCTGACAAACAAACTTCAGCAATGTGGATTTTTGTGATGGCGGGCCTCCAGGGCTGGCCTCCACTGCTGGCCTCCACTGCGGGTGCCCAGCTTTGGGACTGGAGGACAGTACTGACTTGGTGATAGTTTCCCGAAGCTTCTTCATCTCCGAGTGGTAGCAGCTGCTTCAGGAACTCTGAGTTGAAGCAATAGAAGCAAAATTCAGAAAACCCAAAACTCTGACTTTTGCTCCATCCTTTCCAATAGTTCTGTTAGTACTTAATCCCTGTGTTAAATCAGGGGTTTCTGCACTGGACCTCGACTAGGTCCTAAACATGTTCTAGACACTGAGGATTCAGGGTTGAAAAACATTTACTTCCTGATCTCAACACTGTGAAAGCTTGGAGAGTAGGCAACGCCATCATCAGAACAATCAGTATCTCTTCGTTATTCACAAGAAAAGTTATCCCTGAAGAATGTGTATTTTATGTGAAATGAATTACTTTGATACAAATTCTTTAATTTCTCATTTCCTCAGCAATAATTAAGCCTATCTTCTCATGATTTATTAGCATTATTTACTGATTATATTTGGTAGATGTAAGCTAGTAACTCAAGTTTTTTATTACTTCACATTCTCACAACTTCTGTCCTCTTCTGCAATTTAAATGTTAAAGCAAGAACACATCTTGAACTTGAATCAACCTGATCAAGCCATAAGTATATTAGAACTATATTGATAGCATTTACTATAAAATCACCTGTTTTTTAAAAAAATTACTCCCAATTAAGTACAAATCCCAAGTCTAATGATTATACATTAACGTAATACAATATAAATAAACTATTAATGAATCAAATAAGCACTTCAGATCTGCTTTCTTCCCTCCTTCCGTCCTCTCTCCCTTCTTTCCTTTCTTCCTTCCTTCTTCCTTTTCCTCTCCTTTTTCATCTTTTCTTTTTATAAGTTCAAAAGACAGGGCGAGGGTGATTTCCAATATCCCTTAACACTCTGATGATATTCTTTTTCTCTATTTAAGAAAAAATAAGCTCTTGGTCTACAGGGATTTTATGCAAGCTATTCTTTACAGTTTTGGGACTGGATAATCTTTTCTCACTATATTTATCAGCCCTTGCCATTCATTCATTATATTTTTGTTTCAGTTTCTGTATTATATGAATATTGTAATACCCTTATGAGCAGCTATTTAAAAAGTAATTTCTCTATATTATGTCCTTTGAAACTAATATTTCTTTATAAGTTAGGTCTAAGTATACTTGTTCAGTCTTTATATTTGCATCTTTAAGAATAAAGATGTGTCTACAGCCATGCCACCCTGAACAAGCCAGATCCTGTCTGATCTTGGAAGCTAAGCAGGGTCGGGCCTGGTTAGTACTTGGATGGGAGACCACCTAGGAAAACCAGGTGCTGTAGGAGTAAAAAATAAAAAAATAAGGGATTGTAAGCTGACAAGGTCCTTGAAATCTGTGAGGTCAATCAAGGGTTGCCTCGCCTAAAAAATAAAATAAAATAAAAATAAAAATAATAAAGATGCTTTGAAAAAGAAAATTTAAAAAAAATTCTTTTATCAATTATTTCCATTTTTTTTGTTCCTATATAATTTGATAAATATTGTTTAAGAATTCTGTCACTTATATCAAGATGAACCAAGACAAAGCAGTTTCTGCATCTGTGAGCAGCGGGACAATGTACACAGCCATTATTATAACAAAGTCCCAGAACTTTAAGGGGACAAGAACTCGGGCAGAGTCTGGAACACTAACCAGCTATGTACATGTTAATCCTTGATTCTCATTCGAACATTTAAAAGAAAATTATTTGGGGCACCATTTTGGAAGACTTGTGATGAGTTCTTTTAGTGAGGGAGGTTTATGCCTTATGAGCATCTAAGGATCTCTACCCTTTAACAAAGAAACAGACTTGGTTATTTTACATGTTACATAACTGGGGACTTATACTGGCAAATACTCCAAATTAGCAAAGTAAAAGCAGCATGTTGAAAAATTGTTTTTATGCTAAATATTTTCTTTAAACTTTGTAGAAATTTCAGAAAAGAACATAAAGTGAGTTTTTTAAATCATTTTTTTTTTTACATAAAAGAAACTAGTAAAACAAATTTAATTTACAACCCAGGTTTCCATTTTAATAACCTAAACAATTCTGTCCTGTATGAGGTTTACTTATATATGACATATATTCATTTTTTTTGAAAACTTAATTTTATCTAGATGTAAAATTTCAATATTGCAAATCAAAAGCATCAGCGCCCCCTTGTGGCACAACAAAGTTTAAGCAGCAAGGTAGTGCTCTCCTTAAATTTGCATCAATTCTTCTCATTCATTCTGTTAACGATGATAAAATAACTTAAAACCTCTTATGTAACATGTGATTCTAAATATATTCTAGACATTGCAAGGTGTAAGCGCACAACATAAGTCAATTTTTAAAATGTTTCAAAATACCACTGATTTAAAGAAAAATTTCATGCTTTGTTACATATTTATATTAATACTCTATGATACTTTTCTATGACTTTATAATAGTAGAAGTTTTTAACACACTTAAATTTATTTTTAAAAGTAGACAGAACTTGTCAAATGTGTGTATGAATCAGCTGGGGTTTTGTTAAAATGCATATTCTGGTTTCACGGGTTTGTGTGGGGCCTCATCTTCTGTATTTCTAAGAAGTTCTCTGAAGATACAGATGTTGCTAGGCTGAACAGCACACTTTGCATAGTAATTAGATAAAGCATTTATTTATTTTTTGTATGAAGCATTTAAAATATTTAGAAATTTTTTACATAACCAGCTACATGATAAATGTAAAGATACAATCCTTTGGGATATGATTGAACTTTAAAAGGAGAAACACCTTCATAAACTAATTGATCTGTGTGTATTTTAATATACTAGCTTATATTAATAAGGTCAAATAAAATTACCCAGTTACATTTGTGGATGCCTTTTGTGATTTGCAAGGCTATTTTAGTGTATATTTTACTTCGAAATGTTTCTTCCCTATCAGATTTTCACAGAAATATACTTGAGTTAAAAAGCAGTTAGAAGCATGAATTTTAACCATAGAACTTTTATCAGCACCAAATGCCAAAAGAACAATGCATTTAACACAGTGCTTGACTTATAACAAGAATTCTGCAAATTTTCGCTATTGTATCATTCTATCAAATACAATATTCAAACGAAGCCCCCAACTAGACTAGATTTATTAATGATAGGTAGACAATTGGACTGAAAGGACTGTGGCTAAGAAAAATGAGCTAAGTTGTGGTGCTTCCTTCTGTGATGGGTACTCTGCCTATCGCCGATGGCAGTAAACAGCTATTTTAAAGACTCTTGCTTTCAATAACTTTCCAGCCCTAATATAGTATCGTATTTAGAAGAAAAAAAACTCCTTGAATGTTACCCAAATACATTTTAATGTTTGAGTTTTTTTTTTAAAATACAGAGTATCTAAAAGCTTTAAATCCCCAGGAAAAGGATATTATTTCTTTTTAAATATTTCCGTATACCTATAACATTATTCTAATAATCTGTGTTTCTAGAAAAGCAGATATATTACAGAATGGTGTATGTGTGTGTGTAAAAAGAACATGAAATTGGTGATAAGTGAGTGAATGACCTAACACTTTGAATCGCAGGATAGGAATAAAAGCAAGATTATTGTACAGGTCCTGGGAATGACAGTCATTTTTTAATGACAAATAACATGACTTTATTTAAAAAAAAAAAAGAAGAGAGGAAAAAGCCTCATAGCATATATAGGTCCATCATACAAATAAAAGTAAGCATGTATTATCATCCAACTTATCCAGATTAAGAAACCAAAGCTTATTAAGGTAAATTACCTACTTTGTCACTTGGAGCCAATAAGAGCTAAGTCCCAATAAAAATGATGAGCTCCTAAAGACCAGGAACTACAGCTCTTTCATGCATGTAGACACTTTAGGAAACAGAATATGGAAGACTCATCTTATTGCCTCTGTTCACTCTTAACATAGGGCTCCATTAAAGACCACTCATGATTGGGAACTCAGTGGCCATAGTGGGCGGGGCACTTCAGCCGCGAGATATTTAGAATGCCACCATTGTGCGAGCTCTAGAGATTGCACACCTCTATTCTGACAAAATATCTTTTTTTCTACTTCAATTATTCCACAAAATGCAAAAAAAAAAAAAAAAAAATCAATCTCTAGTGCCAATTTAAACTCTAGTCCGAGATATCATTGCAGGCTTAACACATATGGGATTGAAAACATGAGTAGGCAGTAATAGGATACAAGCACTTCAGGAAGTGACAGGATGAAGGATTAGAACACTACACTGTTTATAGTGCCAAAAGTAGCAATATAAACTGAAGAGTAACAGCTTGACAAAAAAAAGTGATTAAGAGTAGCTGTTATAAACTACTTTTAGTTTTAGATACTCAGTTTACACTGACTTAGGTATATACTCATTTTATTAGCATTTTAATACAATTCACAAAGAATACGAATACACCACATTCATTAAGTACAAGTCTTATTTACAGGCGAAAAATTATAAACTTATGACACTCATGTACCTTTCTACTAATGACATTTCCAACATTTAATGGTTTGTATTTGTATTTCTTTCTTTGCAGATGGTATAATTAATAGTGAAATGTCATTTAGAGCTTAGATTTTACATAAGCTTATTATTTTACTTAGAACAGCTTCAAGCTGTGAAGTTATTATTTATTCAAATTTCTGTACATATGAAAGTAAGAAATTCTGATCTCCCTATTTCATTTTTTTTGAAGAAATATTTCACTGAGGAAACCCTAGGAAACACAGAAAATCTTCCAATATGGACTAATTTGTATCATTTACACTTCTGAAGAAATCATCACTGCTGTCGGATTTTTGACAAAACTATAACATTTAGTAGAATTTCAAATAAGATCTTCCATCAAGTAGAATAGTCGCTCCTTATGCATGAGTTTTGAGTTTATACAAAATGGAATATAAATACATGCACTATGTTATTTCATGTAAAAGAAAAATATAATGTGTTCTGTTTATTCTGATCTCCACTGTGAGTTAAATACTACTAATTCTATACAATCTAAAGTATTAAAAATCGGAGAAATACCCTGATTTTAAGACCAAGGATAATATTCTTATTCTAATTTTGTGAACAAGATAATATAGTATAGGATAGGTGATAGATATGTCAGGTAGGTAAATAATTTCTGGTTGAACAATAATATTCAGAGGGTATCACACATCATGAGGTAGATAATAAGCTGAGGTAAAATATGATTAAAAAATAATTTTTCAGTATCTTGGATGAAGATTAGTATCACCTCTATTACTTAGATTTTATACAGATTTTGAAGTAGCAGCTAATATTACTAGAAAATCAAATCAGAGTTAAACAGTTCTAATAGACGACATTAGTGATTCACAAACTACATTAAGTAGAACACTGGCTCTATTGTATATCACTAGTACTACTCAAAAAATAATTCAATAGTCAAGTAAATTTGGAAAATGTTGAATAAATAAAGTTTAAATTGGCTTCCTAACTGTAGAACTTCTCAGAAATTTTGATTATCTAGTGGTCATTGAAAATCTGCAAGACATGAATATAGTATAAATAATTTGACAAATGTCTTTGACCATTGAGTTTTTTTTTTAAGGAACATCACATTAAACTAATATTTCATGAGATGCCTTTTTGATAGTCTAATACAAATGGTAAAATGAGTAAAATGAAACTTAATAGTGACCAATGTAAAGTCACATATTGAGATTGTATTTAAAAAGTTTAGCAAATGAGTAAAAGACAAGATCTACCATAGCAATTTTATATGAGCCAAGAATAGGTCTGTAACGTGAACACAAAAGGAGGCAAATGCAAATACTAAACAGCATACAACGTGTATTTGTTAACGGACGTTTAACTAGAGAAGATCACGTGGAGAGGCCAGGGATAGAAAAAGTCCTAAAAACTCAGACAGTATGGAGTAGTTTAAGAAAATGAAGATGCTTAGCGGAAAGAAAGAAGACTTGGCACATTTGTAATAACTCGACTAAGGGCTGAGTATGAAAAAGAGCCCCAAATTATTCTGGGGTGCCCCAGGAGACTGAAATAATCGAAAGGCAGATTCCAGCCCTATATGAAAAGCAGGTCATGCATTATCACTACCCATGTGGTTTTCAAACATGTAAAATCTCAGACTGCCCTCCTTGGCACAGGAGAGCCTGAAGGCTTTGTCGCTGGATGCTGACACGACTTTAACGGGTCTTCCTATTGTCGCTCCCGTGGCTGAGTGTGTTTGCACATTAACTAGTTTCATGGTGGCACAGTTAGGAAACGTGCCTCATGGGAGCGTTTCTCAGGATAAGCTGAAGACAGCAAGCGCAGGGAATATATATAAGAATACTAAGAAAAACCATGAAGATCACCAAAAGTTTGTTTAAATGTTCTGAAGCCAGATCCAGCCTCACAATTATACCTGACTAGTGAGTCTGTGTTCAAGTAATGCTCAGGTTGGCCCTCTGGTGGTGGTTCTGATAATATGAAGAGAGCAAATTGTCTTGAACACAGAAAAATGTAGGATTCAGGCCAATCATTTTGAAGATAACAGAAAACATGAGAGAATGCAACAGGAAGGAACGAGCAGGGAAGAACAGAAGTGAACAGCAGCTTTGGTGCTGGTGGCTTAACTGAGGATGTCACCTCATTGTTTCTTGAAGTTTTCAGCCTTTCAGGGAGGTAGGCTGCAGGTGCCCTGCAGAGGTAGCATCTGGAGTATAAAGTCAGCAATATTTGTCCTCACAACTATTTTAAAAGGCATGATAGGGTAGCGTGTTTAAACTTGAGTGACACTAACTGACATTGTCCTCTGAATTTCTTGGCAGAGGATCGTTAAATTCAGCGAGACGGTCTGGACTATATAGCTCAGGGCTGAGAACTCTGCTGGAGATTTGGAGAGAGAGGTGAAGCAGCAGCCGTGGTGAGGTGAGGAAGGTGGGGGGCAGGCTCAGGTGTGGCTGTCGCGGGGGCAGCGGAGGGGCCTGAAGCCACTCCAGCTCCTGCCCAGTGTCTAGCTCAGGGGTGTGCGACACCCCAGCCAGGAGTGTGTGCAGCTCCACGGAGTAGGCTCCGGCTTTTCCTAGGAGTCCCCTCCACCACTGAAGGCGAGGCCCAGAGGTGGGCGGAGCCGACGTGGGTCCCAGCTGGCCCTCACGGTCAGGTTTGTCTTTCGTCCTCCCTCTTCCTGCCCATCGTCCTTCTTCCTTCACCTGCCGTTCAGCTGACTTCAGCCAAACACCGGATGCAGAAGCGTCAGCCTTACAGACGATTTAACCAGCTCCTTCTGTGTGGCGTCAAATGCTCAAATAAATCCCTTATTCGGTATCACTTTCAGAACTTTTGTTTCTCTGAGAAAACTCTGAGCGATCCAGGGTTAATTCCAAGTTCCCTTCCTTAGTAAGGGTTCGTGTGTAGAGACTGAAGATCTCGGCATAGAAACCTGCACCTGTTTCTAAGAGCCAACAAAGCCGGTGCTTGCTCGTTTGTTGTTTTGTTGGAAAGAGAAGTGGGTGGAAGAAAGGGAAAGCAGTCTGCAACATGGGCTGACAAATGAAAGCCCACAGGCCAAAGCTGCCCCGCTGCCTGTTTTTGTAAATAAAATTTGTTGGAACACGGCCACGCCCAGTTATTTACTTATTATCTATGTATGATTTTACAATATAATAGCGAGAGTTATATAGTGCGAGAGAGACTGTATGGCCTACGCAGCCTAAAATATTTATGATCTGGCTCTTTTTGTGAAAAGTTTTCTGTACCTCTTCTTAACTTTAAAGATAGAATCCTTTTACTGGGTTCAATATTAAAATATTATCAGTTTCTATTTTGAAAAGTTTTATATTGTTAGAATTTCTTACATAAAGATCTTTCAACGAAGGATTATAAAAAGTTGGGGCCTTTATAAAATCTGCTGATTTAGTTATAATGTAAATTACCATGCATCAATCATCTACTTTGTGCCAGATACTGCGAAATATAAATTTGTTCCACAGTTTACAGATTAACAATCGAAAAATTTAAAGAGCCTATTAAATTTCCTAGGATTTCCTCGCAACCAGGGTGAGGGAGTCAATATCAAAACCCAAATTCTAGTCTAACTTTTAACCCTAGTCTCCTCTAGCGATATTTATGGTAAATTTCTAGTGGAGTTTTTACTGCTGACAAAGTTCAGTGAACTAATACTTCACAAAAACAGAAATAAGTACTATTTGACATAATTACATGCAAAATGAAAAACACAACTTCACAAATAACCATAGATAAAAGCTTTTAAATGTCTCTGAAATGCTTAACAGGTAACATCAACTATAATTACAATCCGGATTTTTTTAAAATGCTATAATGTTTAATAACAGCGTCTTGAGTAAGACTTATTAGCTGACTACTCTTTATCTGTTCTTCTATAATTCGTACCTTCTTCCTAGCTATTCCTGTTTCTTACGTGATTGTCCGTTTTGGATATACTGACATTTCATTTGAAAAAAAAATCCTTCATAGCTACATAGCTTTATTAAATTTTTTTTAAAAAATCATCTTATAATTCTCTAAGTCCTATTTCAAACGTTCTTATTTAAAGGTAAGTTAAAATCTGAGTAACTCTTAGACCCTGCTGCCCGGTAACACGCCAGCTGAAGCAACGTCATGAAACATTTTGCACAGCCCATCACTATGCTCCACCGAGGTCAGAAAACCCTCGGCTTTGGGATACAAAGATAGACCCGTTCCGCTACCGGCATTGTTTTAGCTTTTGAAATGTATCCGTGTTCCCGCCTTTTCCTTTAAATGTTCATTCTCTCCCTCTCGCCTCCTTCCCCTCCCGCTCGCTGCCTCTCCCTGTCCCTCCGCATCTGGAAGCAGAGCTGTTTTACAGGGTTATGCGGAAGAGGCTATCTGGGGAATGAGGACACAGAGGCATTTTGGCTTCACTTGACCTCTAACCATTGGGCTGGCAGCTTTATCTTTGGGGGGACTGATTTGCTTCCTCAAGTGTAGGGCGTGTAAGTTACCCACGCTCGATCTTTGAGAGACCTACACTGTACAAAAGCCCATTCTTTCAGAGAGCAAAGATCTAATTCTGAAAACGTCATGACTGTACTGCTAGATGAGCCAGACGCATGGAAGCGAAGAGGCCCGTATGGAGAGACAAGGACGAAACTGAAAGGGGTTAGACAGGCTCCAAAGCAGACAAAAAGAGCTGAAAATGCACAGAAAACAAATTAAGGAAAGGAAAAGGAACAACTCACTGTGGTTCCTCCCTGACCCTGCTGGGCCGGCTGGGAGAAAAAGAGACTTGAGATGTTTTGGTGAGAAGAGTGGTTCTGTGACTGAAATGCCGGGTACCCTGCCCTTGACCCAACTCCAAGAGCGTGTGCAGATCAGGGTCAGCTTGCTCCCCCAGTGGTGGGCAGAGAGAGGATACACTCTGCTCTTCCCCTGCACATTTGTTTTTCAATGTGCACGAAAATCTAGAAGTCTCTCTCTCCAAGGACAACCTGACCCTGCATTACATCCAAACACATGGCTTATATTTTATAACTTCCGTGGAAGCTACTTCCACAAACCTCTGTTTTCTTCTGCTTTGCCTTCACCTACCACTGACATCTCTCCCACCCTCTCTGCCTTTTTGTCCCGCTGGCTACAGATCATAAACCAGCAGAATGGACCAACGAGAAATACAGCCCTAAGGAGGACGGGCAGGTGAGGTGGTGGGAAGGAGCTGCCACTCTGGACCTGGATCTTGTTTTGATAAAAATAATCCACAGAGCAGCAGCCTGGTCCAGGATGAGACTCCGATACCTGACCACACAGGACGAGGGTGAAAAGTTATAAGTGAAAGATGCACTATCCAACTCTTCACTGTATCAGTCCACACATTTCAGCACTGAAGAAGGAAAAGAATATACAGGTAACTCAGAAACACTTGCCAATGAGGTGGGTCCATATACGAATCAACCCCCCGCTCGAAAACCCCTCTTATTCTCCCATTTCTTTAACCACAGTCAGTCTTGCTGGAACCTGGCAATTCAGTGAAAAAATGCAAACCGAAAGCTTGGCAAAGATAAAGGATAATGTGCAGAGTTGAAAGTGGACTAGAGAACACTTGGAAAAATGAGACGAGGTTGAGCGGGACCAGTTAACAACTGAAAAAAGAAAATAGATAGGAATGATGAGCTCAGAGAGGCTTCAGAAGAGCAGTGTTTGATATCAAAGGATTGAGAGAGAACCCTGAAAAAGTTCTGGAAGTGTGCAGATAATTTTGCAACCTTTCTACGAAACTGCTGAAAAATTAAACGTTAATGAAGCCTGTGGTACTAGCCTACAGTGACCATGATTTTATTCTACAGTGATCATGCTGAAAAAGTCCACATAATTCAGTCATTATTTTAAGAATGAATATATAGTGAAATAGCAACCTAAATTTTGTAAGCCAGATATAAAGTAATTTAAAGATAATTGTTCATTTAATTTTTTAGGACACGTTCTAGTCAAACTGTATTAACTGTGAAATCGTGCACACCATTTTAAATGAATTCAGTTGAAGTGATCTTTTTCTGGTACCAATTTTTCTCAGATAAAAATAGCCTCCTCTATTAGGAAAGAAGCTTAAGGATCCCTGGTCTCACCCCCTCACTGCACAGAGAAAGAAACCAGAGCCCACAAGATGAGATGCCTTGCCCAAGGTCAAGGGGACCCAAGTCAAGGGCACAGCTGTCGATCAGCCCGTTGGCTCCAAGGGTAGGAATCCCCTCTTCACATACTCTATTTCTAGCCTAGGCTCATTTTCACGCTTGGGACTAACCTGCAAAATACTTAAAAACTACAGGTTTCTTACTTGACAATCATGTGACACCTCAGGGTGAACCCTGGGTCAGCAGTTTCTACATCTGCTTTTGGAATCCCTTCTGATTTCAAATGTAGCATTCTAGAGAGAAGACATGAAAAAATGTGTG
This sequence comes from Pteropus medius, assembly GCF_902729225.1. Lineage (NCBI taxonomy): Eukaryota > Metazoa > Chordata > Mammalia > Chiroptera > Pteropodidae > Pteropus > Pteropus medius. The sequence goes on along the minus strand of NW_024350926.1, from coordinate 3,389,259 downwards.
ATAAAAACATCATCTTCTGAAGCTGTAGCAATCAACTGTTTTGTTTACTTTTTATTCTTTTAAAATATAGTCAGTTTTTAAAGAGATAGATATGATCTGCAAATGCCATTTTGCAAAGTTCATGAAAACTGGAGTTTTTGTTCATTTGTAAGATAAAAAAGCTTCGGGAATAAATACACACACACATATATACATATATATACATATGTATATATATGTATATATATGGCATTTTTAACATGTAACAAAATATAGGACATAAAGATGCTTCCTTACTAATAAACTATTAACAGCAAACATCTGTTTAAGGATATGCATACTCTACAGTTATGTAACATAGCATTTTGAAATTTAAATAAAGTACAGGTGTTTCTTTTTCAGATACCCTTTCATCTTGTCTGGTCATTACTAAATATTGTGTGGAAAGCTCCTAGCAGATATTCTGAAGTTAAACTGTGTTTAGTAATCCCCCTTTCCCCTATATATCTACATATGTACAAGAAAAGATCAGAAATAAAAGTTCCTGTTCCTTTCCCCCATCCTGTACATTTGAAGTGTCTCTCTACATACATGCACGTGGTGTTTCTCCCTATTTCTATCATAATGCTTTCCAACACATGCTTCAGTAATGTTTCAAGAAAAAATGTATGTAAGTATGTGATTTCCTTGCTTTTACCCTTCCATAATTTTCCACTGACTGCAGGAAAAAATCCAAACCATTTATTATGAAAGAAAAACCTCTCTGTTATCAGGCCTCAGCCAATTCGTCCACTTTGTCACTTTCAATGAGCTGCCTCCAGTCTCGTGAACTGCTGAATATAAATACTTCTAGGTTCTCTGTGGTCCTCACCTACAACTCGACTTTCCTGTCTGTACCTGCTTGTTTTTCACGGACTCTGTTCCATCATCATCTCCATAAAGCTTTCTCTGTGCACTCCACCCTCGTCCATCCACGTGGAGGTCCTCCATTTGTTCCCACATCGTAGCCCATATCGCTTGGTACGTGTTCGCTGTTCGCCTAGCCTACTTCATTCCTAACTCTTTGAAGTCCCTGGCTATGTGTTTAATTTCATATCTAAATCTTGTTGATGCTTAATTTTTCAAGCTGAGATGTCTGTAGACACGGATGCTTAAAAACACATCTAAATATTATTTTCATGTATCTAATTCTTCTGCATTAAGACAGGCCACTAATGACAAGTAAAGAACAATGATTATTTGCCATGACTAATGTTGCCATTTTTCAAGTTTCCATTAGTATTCCTTCTATTTTTACTTTAAAGTTCTCTCTAAGCAGTTTTTATTTGCAAAACTAAATTTCCTATTCTATCATCTTCATCAATTTATAGACATCTGCATGACTTAAAACTTACAGATTATGTTTTTAAAAACCACGTTAAAACTTGTTTTAACATGAAATTATTTCTCATCACAAGACCGAAAATTATTTTTCCTGTATTCCTTTTCTGGGTTGGTGACACCAACATTCACCCAGATCTGACACACATAAGTCCCTTTAAGAGCCCTCCTTCTCCCTCACCTCTCTAGTATAACTGTCTGGATTCTCGCAATGAGTTCCCTCTGGTCTCTAAATCGTAATGCCTTTTACTCAGTCATTCCAGCAACCATCAGATTAACTTCAATAATGCAAATCTGATCTTTTCTCGTTTTACACTCCACTACTTCTAACCCAGCTTAAAGTCTTAACTCTTACTGGTGTATCCTCCCCACACACAATCTTCTTACAAGACAAACCATCTTCATCAGTCAAAACCCTGTTAATCTGTCACTTCTTCTGGGAAGCCCTCCCTGATTCTCTCACTGAATCACAGCTCCCCTAAATCACAGCTTATCCTGTACAAACTTTTGATATTCTGTTTGTTTATCCTATGGGTTTGTATCTATCTTTTTGTTGTTGTTGTCTTCTTCTCTGCCATGACCCTTGCATAGGGACTGTACTTCATTTGGTTCCGTATTTTCAGTACCTAGCACAGTAGCGTGGCATAATCAACGACCTAAACGGCTAATAGGAAATGTAATCGCAAACTTCTACTGGCCTTGCTATCCAGCTATTATCACAAAGATCCCTAGCCTATTTTTATGTTTAACAATTTTTCTTTGCTAGAAGAGGCTGCCAATTTCTCTGTGCTCGTGTGACGTTTCACTCTCTGCCTCTTTCTCATCTTTCCCCACCACCATATTCCTAACAATTCTGTTTGGTGAAAACAACTGAATTTACTATAAGAAAGGTACATTTTATTATCGTCTTATAAACTATATAACTGCCTAACCAATGTACTGTCGAGATGCTTGAAACTAATAATAATAAAAAAAAAAAACCTAACAGCAACATACATATGCCTTCCAAATTTCAAAAAAGGGCAATTTTTTTAAATGTCAGGTTAGTCATCAAAATTAGACTCAAAGCTAAAAATGAAGGGAAGATTAATTAATTTTTAACTTTATTCTCAAATTTGGTGTCTATGCAAACGATGTTTGCTGAATAATGGACTTCATTTTCTTCTGTGTTGACTCAGAATAAAAATGCTGAGGATTAATGAACGATTTTCATCTATTTTCCTACAACTTTCATCTATAAAAATCTTCAGAACTCAGAAATAAGAACCAGTAGATGAGAACCCACTTCATAAAGAAACACCTTCTGAACCACAGGCCTTTTAGCATCTGTTCCTATTTTAAGTGGAAATTTTCCACTTTTTCTTTTTCCAGTTACATGGGCATTTTATTCAAGTGGCCAAAAATCAAGGCAGAGAACACTTTACAACATTTCATCACTAACTCACATCTGTTGTTAATTCTTAGCCTCTCATCTTGGACTGACAACAGTCATGCTACCCGTTATGCTGATGTTTATGCTACAGTCACCTGGTCTGGAAAGGCGTCATCGCTCACATCCATTAGAATAAAAGAGTATGGAAGAAACGACCCCTGTTATCACAAATATAAGGAGGAAGCATAATGAAAGTCACCAGTATTCCCAAAATAACAATACTTTCAATCACTCTTCGGGAAGTATATTTATTCCTTATTGGTGTAGAAAGCTGATTTGATAAAGTCACACTTTTTGTTATAGGCTGCTCTATGGCAAGGCAGTTTGCAAGGCAACCAAAGCACACTCCCATAGCCCACATGCAAGGCGGGGCGTTTTCTACTCACTTACAAGACCTGGGTAGACACATGGCAAATAAATACTAACTAAAGATAATAAGAGTTGTGTCCTGGTGAGTGACTTAAACCCTAGGATTCGCAGCCTCATTGTTGGTCTAATAGTAATTTAAAACTGGTATCTTTATAAAGCAGCCTGTAAGTAGTTTATTTTAAAGGTAGACACATTTTTGGTTAAGCTTTTGGGGATCAGGCTCAGAATCAGGTTCCAAAGGACCAGCTAATTAGGCAATTTAATTTACAAGAAAAAGATGCCCCTAGAAAGAAGGTTAATGGATTTTTTAGTGTAAAATTATTTGCCTAGAACTAAGTGCTGAAAAGATGACAAATATAAATGGGTAACAAGTTAATTATGAAATGCAGAAGCTGACAGACTGTATCTTACCCTGCAGGAAAATAATGTGTTCTGAAGTACTGTTGAATTGGTAGGTAGACAGGGGATGAATTTTTTCCCTGGCTCTATTTAATGTACTAACATTCAACAAAATGCATGTTTTGTCTGTTGATGTGAATAACTTACGTTGAATGTATGACAGAAATGATGTATAGGTAGAATTAAAAATAAGAAAACCTAGGTTTAGGAAAATTTATCGCAAGCATCCATACTTCTTATTTGATTGTGAATCGAATATGGCTTGGAGAAGATTGACTAAGAATGAAAAAATTAAAAGGGAGTACAGGGCTACCAGAACTGAAGTGAGTTTCCGCTGTGAGAGGGAAATTCAGCCGACCTTTAAATGCCTTTGTGAATGGCATCTATCATCCCTACAACCTACATGACCATAAACCTCTTTAAATCCATAAGAACTCTGTGGCCCTCTATGAAAAACTCAAAATGCCATGAGGCTGACATAACAGGGAAGAGCAGGTGATTCTGACATCCCTCGTGGGTGGTGGCAGTCACGGTCCGATCCATGCAGTCCTGTCTCCAGCAGGCATCCAAGATGCAGTCTGCTTTCGCTCGCTTCCACCCCTGCTCCTGCACCCGGATCCCGGGGTTCGCTCTGAGGCTGGCTACGCCGTCCGATCTACCCGTTACACCACAATCTGTGAAACATCGCAATCTGCCTTTTGGACTCACAGGGTTTCTACTGTTAATAACTATCAAAATACTCACCAGGGACATTACAAGACACCTTCCTCTTAAAATTATTATCAGTTTTAGCATTTTCTTCTTGTTTAAAATGCCTATGTACACAAATAATAAGGAAATACATAAGTAGAAAAATGAAAGATCCACTTTAATTCTGTTTCCCTAAGTTAACCATGGGTTTAAAATATACAGATGGAGAAAGATACCTATGTATTTACTTATAACTCATATATATTTATAAAATTTTTGACTAATTTTTTTTAAAAAATTAGATGACATACATAATGGCTGCTACTTGTTTTTAAAAGCTAATAATTTTCATGTATTTCCATATATATTTCTTTCGCAATTTTTTTTTAACTAATATTCGGATTTCATTGAAATTAGACAATTTAAGTTTCCATCAATATGGCTAACTGAATGTCACGAAAGGCTTTCTGTTGTTCCAAATACAGAAATGCTAGGTAAAATATAACAAAATAAAATTACCTCAAAATACAGTCTAAAAGAAATGAAGTCATCATGTAGCAGAAAAAAAAGAAGAAATCTAGAATAAAAAAGTCTAGACTAAAGCCATTGTAGTCTACAGGGGTGATAATTATGGTCTAGGGATGGACAGAGCATTGGGCTAACAGCAGGAATTTACGAAGGAAAGAAATGAGGCCTTCGGCTCATGTAAATTGGGGAGCTGGAGTCTTCTGAATAAAGCTGGAGACTACGAAAAGCTGTAAGTTAGATTAGACTGTGACTTGAAATGGGGACAAGAAAAATTCTGCCACTCAGCCACAGAAGTGGCAAGAAAGTCTGTCATCTACTGGGGACTTCTGTTAGAAGAACCATTATTAATGGAAACATAAAGTTTTGCTCCACGATGGTGGGAAGTCCTAATTTATACTATCCAAGTGATGAGGAAAGCCTAAGCTGGGAAATCTAAAACTAAACTGACGAACCCACCTACAATCCTCTTAGAAGCAAATGAAAAAATATCTTGTTTGAGTCCTTCCGCAGCCCTAGGTCACAATTAAAAATTATGAACCACATTAAAAAAAAAAAAAAAATATCATGAGGGAGCCAAGTAAAAACATGTGAAAACAAGAGGAGAATTAACACCCCAAGAAGTGGAGATGATAGATTCACTTAAAAGACTACATATAAGTTTATTCAAAATGTTAAAGAGAAAAAAAAAACATTCAGGAACTATAAAGGGAAAATGGTAAGTATGGAGGAAAATAACAATAGATTTGAATTAAAAAATATAATTACTAGATGTAAAAAATAATTCAACTAAAAATATCAAAGGGTAAGATAACTAGAGCAAATAGGGCAAAATATCTAAAGAAATCATCCATAATAAAAAACACATAAATAAGAAAATTTTAAAAATGATAATTCGACTTCATTAGTGATAAGAGAAATGAAAACTTTTGAAGTAATAAGTCATTTCATAATTAAATTGACAAAGTTATTTTAGGTCAAATAACATGATGTTTTTAAGGTATACGACATGATGACTTAATATACATATATAGTAAAATGATTACCACAATCAAGTAATTAATACAGCTATCACTTTACATAGTCAAAGATTTTTTTGAAATATGATAATACCGTGTATAGTCAAAGCTGTAGGGAAACAGAAACACTAACTGTTGGAAGGAAGGGTAAGTAGGTGCGATCATTTTGGAGCTCAATATGGCCATCTGGGCCACCTTTGAAGATGTTTATACCATGTGGTATGAATAGTAGTTTCATGTCTAGGTATGTACCCAAGAGACTTAACAGAAAACCTTTGGCAATTTAAGTAGGAAAATTATTCGGTAACCAGGACAATCTTGCACAATACTGGATATTTAACATCCCTGCTCCTGCCCACTAACTGCCGGTACTGCCCACCCCTCCAGACATTATGACAAGTAAAAACACCTTCACAATTCACGAATGCACCTGGGTGGGGCAGCACTCACCCTAATCGAGAACCATTACCCAGACTCTAGAGAAATTAACACATGTGTACAAAGAGACAAACAAGAAAAATTTAATAAAATCCAAAAAAGTGTATATACACAAATACCCATGACCTAGAAGTGCCACTCTCAGGTGTATACCGAAAAGAAACTCTAGCACAGGTGCCCCAAGAGACAGAATAGAGGTATTCATAGCAGCACTGAGGGTAATAGCTTAAATCTGGAAACTGATCAATAGAAAATGAATATATACATTTTGGTATATTCATACACTATGGATAGTAAGTATAGTATGGATAGTATAGACATTAGAAGGATAATAAAGCAATAGTATAAACAATTCTATACGCACAAAGTTGATAAACTAGATGCAATGGACCAATTCCTTGAAAAACAGAAATTGCCAAAACTCGCTTAAGAAGAAATAAGAAACAGACAATCTGAATAGGCCTATATCTATTTAATAAATTGAATAAATAATTAATAAATTTTGAAAAAAAGCAGCAGCAGGCCCAAATGAGTTCACTTGTGAATTCTATCAAACATTTAAGGAAGAAATTACACCAAATTCTCTACAATCTCTTCCAGAAGGTAAAAATAGAGGGAACCCTTCCTAACTCATTCTTTTGGGGCCAGTATTCCTCGAACACCAAAAACAAAGACAATACAAGAAAACTACAGACCAGCATCTCTCATGAACACAGATGCAAAACCCTCAACAAAATATTAGCAGATCTAATCTGAAAATGTATAAAAAAATTATAAACCACGATGAGGTAAGATTTATCTCAGATATGAAAGGCTGGTTCAACAGACAAAACTCAATTAATTCATCACATCAACAGGCTAAAAAAGAAAAATCACATAATTGTTTGAACAAATGTGAAAACATTTGACAAAATCACAACTCAACCACTACAAAAACTCATAGAAAACTAGAAATAGAGAAGTTCTTCAACTTGAGAAAGAATATCTGCAAAAAATCTACAGCTAAAATCACACTTAATGTAACCCGAAGTGTTCCCACTAAGATCAGGTACAAGGCAAGGAAGTTCTCTATCCAACATTGGCAAGGAAGGCAATGAAGTTCTTTCCAACATTGTACTTCTATTCCAGGAAGTTCTTTCCAACATTGTACTTCTATTCTAGTTCTAGCTAATGCAATAAGACCAAAAAAAAAAAAAAAAAAAAAGGAAATAAATGTACATACATAGGGAAGGAAAAAATAAAATTGTAGGTGACATGATCGTCTACATAGAATGTGCAAAAGTTGATTAAAAAATACCTCTTGGAACTAATAAGCAATTACAGTAAGGTTGTAAGATACAGGATAGTATACAAATGTCAACTGCTTTCCTAAATACTGGTAATGAACAAGTGGAATGTGACATCAAAAACAGTTACTATGTATATTAGCACTTCTAAAAATGAAAGACTTAGGTATAAATCTAACAAAATATATAAGATCAATGAGGAAAACTATAAAACTCTGATGAATGAAATCAAAGAACTAAATAAATCACATACATTCCATGTTCATAAATAGGGTGACTCAATATTATAAGATGTCAGGTTTTCCCAACTTGTTCTGTAGATTCAATGCAGTCCCAATCAAAATCCCAGCAAGTTATTTTGTGGATAAGGACAAACTAATTCTAAAGTTTAAATGGGAGACAAAAGACCCAGAGTAGCCAACATTTATGCAGGTAGAAGAACAAAATCGGAGGACTGACTGTACCCAAATTCAAGACTTACCATAAATTTAAAGTAATTAAGACAGTGCGGCATTGGTGAAAAAACAGACAAATAGATCGATGGCACAGAATAGAAAGTCTAGAAACAGATCCGCATAAATATAGTTAACTAATCTTTGACAAAGGAGCAAAAGAAATAAATGGAGAAAAGATAGTCTTTTTAGCAAACGATACTGGAACAACTGTGCATTCACATACAGGAAACTGAATCTAGACACAGACCTTAGGTCTATCACGAAAATTAACTCAAAATGGATCACAGACCTAAATGTAAAATGAAAAAGTATGAAATTTTTAGAACAGAAGAAAACCTAGATAACCTTGGGTAAAGTGATGCCTTTTTAGATACAATACCAAAAGCATGATTCATGAGAAAAGAATTAATAAGCTGGCTTTCTGCAAAATTTAAAACTTCTCTGTGAAAGATAATGTCAAGAGAATGAAAAGGCAACCACACACAGGAAGAGAACATTTGCAAAAGACACATTTGATAAAGGACTGTTATTGAAAATATAAAGAACATGTATAAATTGGGTAAAGTGGTCAAAAGGAAAAAAAAAAAACAAATACAAAGAGGTCTTAAAATTCAACAATAAGCTAACAACCCAATTAAAAAGTCAACCAAAGATCCGAACAGACACCTCACCAAAGAAGAGGGATGGCAAAGAAGCATTTGAAAAGGTGCTCAAAATCATATGAAATTAGTTGCAGATAAGGCAACAATGAGATACCACTGCACACCTAATGAAACAGCTAAAATCCACACACACACACACACACACGAAAGAAAGAAAGAAAAAGAAAAAAGAAAAAAACAACTTAAAGCTTCAAATGCCGGTGAGAATGAAAAGCAACAGGAACTCTTGTTCCTTGGTGGTGGGAATGAAAACCGTCACAGCCACTTTGGATGATAGTTTGGCAGTTTCTTACTGAACTAAACATACTCTCACTATACCATCCCGCAATCACGTTCCTTGGTATCTACCCAAATGAACTGAACTTAAGTCCACACAAGAACTCATACACAGATGTGTTTAGCAGCATTATTAACAACTGCCAGTACTCGGAACCAACCAAGAAGTCCTTCAGAAGATGAGTGAATAAACTATGATACATCTAGACAATGGAGTACTAGTCAGTGTTAAAAAAAAAAAAAATGAGCTATCCAGTCATAAAAAGACACGGAGGAACCTTAAATGCATATTATATTATTAAGTGAAATAAGCCAATCTCAAAAGCCTGCATACTGTATGATTCCAACTGTACAACATTCAGAAAAAGACAAAACTATAAGCCAGTAAAAGAGTCAGTGTTTGCCAGGGGTTATGGTGGAGGGAGGGATGGACAGATGGAGGACAGAAGATTTTCAGGGCAGTGAAACTACTCTGTATGCTCTATACGGGTGGATGCATGTCACTATACATTTTTCATAATCAATAGAATGCACAATACCCCAGATGAGCCCTGGTGTAAAGTATGGATTTTGGTTGATGATAATGTGTCAACGTAGGTTTGTTTGTTATAACAACTGCACTGATCTGGTTCAGGATATTGATATCTGGAGAGACTGTGCATAAGTGGGAGAGGATGGTATGTGAGACATTGCTGTACTTTTGGCCCACTTTTGCTGTTAACCTAAAAATGCTCTAAAACAATCTATTTTATTAAAAAGGGAATAAAGGACTAATACAGCTACAATATTGATAAATCTTGTGGATATTATGGTAATAAGTAAAATATGCCCTTCACAGAAGACCACAGAGTACATGATTGCATTTATAGGTGATGCTCAGAACAGACAAATCCATAAGACAGAAAATAGATTGATGGTTGCCTATGGGTGAGGGGGTATGTGGGGTGAGGGACAAGGAGTGACTACTAAGTGGGTTTTCAAGAGTGGCGATGAAAATGCTCTAAACTTGGACAGTGGGATGGTTGCACAACTCAGTGAATATAGTAAAAATCAATGCACTGTATTCTTCTAATGGGTGAATTTTATGTCATGTGTTTATCTCAATAAAGATGTTAAAAAAAAAGAATACAAGGAGATTCATGTTACAGTCTTAAACTTTTCCAGTTGATAATAAAGGCCATTCTGAGGTCAAATCTCCACATTGTTAGCTTTTTATATCACAGGCAAATTGATGAAAAAGGAAATTTCAGTGTATCAGATGAAAGATAATGTGATCATATTGGAAGAGTATGGATATTCAAGATTAGGAAATTTATCATCGAAGATCAAATTCTGCTTTCTGAAGTGCTACTATGAAATTAAAATGACAGTTTCTGTTTTTGCTCAGAATTAGTCAAACGTCATGCTACGACAGGCACAGACTTTGGAGAACTTGTCAGAGGTCACAGCTGAGCCATTTCCATAGCAATTGCCCATATTACTGTCTTGAATTACCTTTCATAGCTCATGTGTCTTTTCCATAAAATTTAATCATTTCACTTCAGGAATAATAAAAAAAATGTCAAATTTAATTTTGACTCCTTGAATATTCTCATGATGTAACATGATGCAGCCATGATTTTTATATATAAAAATTTGTATTTTAGTTTTTCAAATTGAGATCTGCAGGGAAATGCAAAGACATTAAGTGTACAATGTAACGAGTTTAGATGAATGCATACGCCCATGTAACACTTCGGTGAACATATAAAATATTTCTAGCACCCCCAAAAGTTTCCTCAAACCAATCCCTTACCGCCGCCACTATGTTCTGATTTCTATTGCCAGGGATTAGTTTTGTCTGTTCTGGAATTTCTTATGATTAAATTAGTATAGTATGTAGTCATTTGTTTCTGGTTTCTTTTCAACACAATGTTTGTGTGTCTTAGTTGGCCTAGAATGCCATAATAAAATATCGTAGACTGGATGACTTAAATAGCAGAAAGTTACTTTCTCACAGTCATGAAAGCTGCAAAGTTCAAGATCAAGGTGTCAGGGGGATCAGTGTCTGGTGAGAATTCTCTCCTTGCAGAAGGTTGCAGATGGCCACCTTCTCACTGTGTCCTCGCATGGCCTTTCCTGAGTGCGTGTTCGTGGACGTGCGGGGAGCAGAGAGCATTGGGGGAAAGGGGAAGAAAGAGAGAGAGAGAGAGAAAGCGTTCTCTCTTCCTATTCTTGCAAGTCCTACTGGATTAGAAATTCACCCTTTATGACCTCTTGTAACTTTCGTTACCCACGGAAAGGCCCACCTCCAAATCATGGCATCCACGTACGAATGGGGAACGGAGAATTCGGTCCATAACATGAGATTCATACAAATTGTCAGGGTATCAGTACTTAATTCATTTTTAATGTTAAATAGTATTCCACTATGTAAATATACTACCATTTATTTATAAGTTCTAGCGATTATAATTTTGATTTTCTGTTTGGGTTATTTTGGGTGAAACTGTTTTCGTATACAAATATTTGTGGATATATGTTTTATTTCTCTTGAGAAAATATCTAAGAATTGCTAGGCCATAAGGTAGGAACATACTGAACTTTATAAGAAGCTGCCAGACATTTTTTCCAAAGTGCTGTAAAATTTTTCATTCCTATGAGCAATATTTGAGATTTCCAGCTACTCTACATTCCTGGTCACATTTTGGCCATTCTGGTTGGTGGAATCTTTCGATGTTGTTCTAATTTGCATCTCCCCGATGCCTAATGGTGAACACCTGCTCACAAGCATTTATCATTTGTTTATCTCCTTCTGGAAATTGTCTATTGAAATATTTTGTCTCTTTTTATTAGGTTATTTGTGCTTTTAAAAAATTGATTTATAGGGGCTTGTATACATTACAGACACGTCTTTTTGTCAGATATATTGTATATATTTTCTTCCAGTCAGTGGCATGCCTTTACATTTTAAAATTTTCTTTTTACTGTCTTTTCATTTGCTGAGAAGTTTGTAATTTTAATGAGGTACAGTTTATCAAATTTTTCTGTTCTCCTTAGTTATTTTTGTTATCTCTAGGAAACTTTTGCCTGCCCAAGGTTGTGAACATATTCTACATTTTCTTCTAAATGTTTCATAATATTTTGTTTTTCTCAAAATTCATTTCAAAATAATTTTTGTTATATGAAGGTAAAAGTTCATGCTTTTTCTTTACATTTATCTAATTGTTCCAGCATCAATTCTTGACAATATTTTCCTTTCTAAATCAAATTACCTTGATGCTTTTGTTGAAAACTAATTAACCAGATATATTTCTGGAATTTAATCCTTCCACTGCTCTGTTTGTCTACTTTTCTGTCAATACCACATTGTCTTGGTTATGGTGGCCTTATGATAAGTCCTGAAATCAGATACCGTAATTCCACGGTACTGTCCTTTTCCCAGATGATTTTTGGCCATTCCAGGTAATTGTTTCCATACAAACTTGTAGAATTAGCTCATTTCTTTTTTTTTTAAGCCTATTAGAAATTTGATTGAGATTGCATTGGATCATACAGATTTAATGTAATAATACTTTGTTGAGAACATATGTATCTATGTTCATAAGATATTCATCTGTAATTTTTTTTTCTTTTAATGTTTTTGTCAGGTTTTGATATTGGAGCTATGCTAGCCTCAAAACAGTCTGAGTTTTCTCTTTTCTCTATTTTCTGAAAGGGTTTGTTACATGTGGCATTATTTCTTCCCTAAAAAATGTGATATAATTCACCCATTAAAACCATATAAATCTGATGTCTTTTGGAGAAGGATTTTGTTTGAAAAATCAATTTCTTTAAAAAATAAAGACCTATTCAGATATACCATTTCTTCTTGTTTTATCTCTGGTATGATGTGTTTTGCTAGAATTTTTTTTCCACTATAGCTAAGTCATCAAATATGTTAACATAACATTATCTGTAATATTCTTTTGTTATCCTTTGTGTCTTTAAGATCTGTAGTGAATCAGGTCTGGTCTTTCCTTTCTAATATTGGTCACTTGGGTTTATCTACCTTTCCCTTTGTCAGTTTCACTAGAAATTTACCGGTTTCAGGATTGCTAATATTCTGTTAGCTTGCTTTCTATTTCATTGATTCCTCTTCTTATATGCATTATTTCTTTCTTTCTACTTATTTGGATTTAATTTTCATTTGCTTTCTAGATTTTTCGGGTGGAAATTTATATGAATAATTTAAAAATTCTTTTGTTTAAAGCTCCAAGTTTCACTTTAAGCAGTGCTTTGGCTACATCCCCAAGTTTTGTATGTTGTATTTTCATTCTCTTAGTTTGAATTATTTTTTAAGTTTCCTTTTGATTTTCCTTTGATCCATTTGTTACTAAGAATTGCTTAATTTCCATATTTTGGAATTTTCCTAAATGTCATATTGTTATTGATTTCTAATTCAATCCTACTGTGATCAGAGTACAGAAAGTTGACCCAACACAGTTTAATGAACGTTTCATCTGCACTTGAATTAGTTTTCCGCATTGTTGGGTGTACTATAAATTTCAATCACAATAAATGCTGATAGAGTTAAAGTCTTCCGTATTTCTATTGATTTTGTCTTTTTCTATCAATTATTGAGATGTCATAAAATATCGATGATTATTACTCCTTTGTCTGATTTATTTTATTTTTGTCAGTTTTTATTTTAAAACTATTTTTAAATGCACCTCTATTTACAATTGTTACGTCTTCCTGATGAATGCACTTATATCCTTGTGCCATCTCAACTTTCTTGTGCCTACTTTTTGCATGTAATATGTTTTCTTATCCTTTTCATTTCAACCTATCTTATAGTTAGCATATGAGTCTTAGCTATTTATCCAGGCTGACAATCTCTGCATTTTCACTGGGGAGTATAGTACATTTATTATTAATAATTCAGCAATTAGTAATATGTGTGGGTTTAAACTGACCATCACACTATCACATTCTATTTGTCCCAACTGCTTTAGATTCCTTTGTTTCTCCTTAGTCAAATGTATTTTAGTATTGCATTTTATGTCCTCTATTAGCTTTTCAGCTAAACCTCCTTGGTTTAATAAACAAACAAAAAAAAAATTAGTGATTAATATTGGAATTAAAACAATGTCTCCCTAATTTATTACAGTCTATTGACAATATTGTATCACTTCTTGCAAAAAGGTAGAAACCTATAATACTGTATTCCATCCTTTGTGCTAATTTTCACATATTACTTCTTTGCATGTTATAAACCCTACATTATATTGTATTTTTGCTTTAAATAGTTGATTGTCTTTCTAAAAATTAACAAAAAGAAGACAGTCTTACATATTTACTCACATATTTACCATTTCTGGTGTTCTTCATTCCTTCCTATAAATCTGATATTCCTTCTGATATAATTTCCTTTCAGACTGATTCTTACGGTTCTTATAGTGCAGGTCTGCTGGCAACATATTATCAGCTTTTATCTACTTAAACTTGTTTTTTCAGCCTGATATTTTCTGAACTTGTATTGTAGGCTCATATTTTTCACCATTTGGAAAAAAATTGACATTATTTTTTAAATCTTTTTTTCTTTCTCATTCTTTCTCTCCTCTCAGGAATTCTGATGAAATGTTTTATCATTTTATATTGTCCCACCAGTCACTGAAGACCTTTTCATTTTGTTTTCCTTTTTTAAAAAAAAATCTCTAATTCTCAGTGTGGATAAATTACTATCGACAATCTTCAAGTTCACTGACTTTTCCTTATGCACTGTTCCATCAGTTGTTAATCCCATCTAGTGATTTTTTAAAAATCTCATACATTGTATTTCAGTTCTAGACATTCCTTTGATTCTTTTTCTAGTTTCAACATTTCTGCTGAGATTTCTCACCTGGTTATTCCTTGTGCCCTTTTCCTATAAGTTCATAAAATATGTATAATAATTGCTTTTTAAAAAGTCATTTTTGGCTAATTCCAGCATCTGAGTAAAATGGAGTCTGTTTCTATTGGTTGCTCTTTCATCTTGATTTGGGGTCACATTTTCCTTCTTTTTTGCATGACTAGTAATTTTTTATTATATAGTAAATATTATGTTTGATTCTTTGTAGGAAGGCTGGCTTATATTATCTTCTCTAAAGGACACTAACTTTCTCATCAGGACAAATTATTGGTAGACTCACTTACTTTTGCAGGCATGGTTTTATGCTTTGCTAAGCTGGGCTTATTTTGATTTTGCACCCAATAGTCATTACTCTTAATGTTTGATTTTTTCCAGGTCTCTGAATGCTCAAGGAACTCAGGAAGGTTTATTCTCTCTGGCTGGGCTGGAGCTCAGTCGGCTGTGGCCCAGCTCTGTCGGACCTCTCTTTACCTATTCAGTTCTCAGACACACAGCAAGCACTCTCACATGCAAGAGCGGCCCAATTCTCAGCTAAGGATCCAAGAAAACATACCTGTAAACTTCGACCCACTCCCCCTGCTCAGCTGCCTTCCTTTGGTACACTGTCCCCCAAATCCTAGCCGCCTCAGAAATCCTAGTCGCCTCAGCGGCCGCAACCCCAACGTCTTTCTCCTCAGATCAGTGAGATCACTACCCTTCACTCTTCAATTGAGTGCCACCTCCACACAAGCTGGACAGGGAAGTGTCACCGTGAAGACAGCCAGCATGAACCACAGGGCTCATCTTGCTTATTCCCCTTCTCTCAACAACCAAAGTCCCTTGCTGCCTTTTGTCCCGTCCCTGAAAAGTTGACATTCACTTTGCCTGGCTTTATAATTGTTTAATATGGAGGGATAAGGAAATAGCAGTTATTCTATCATGGCTAGAAGCAGAAGCCCCTGATATTAAATTTTAAAGCTTTGTTTATTGTGTGAAAATTGCATATATACGCAAGTGAGCACATATTAATATAAATGTGCATTTTAATGTGTATGCATTGCATAGTTAGTGTTTAATTCTAAGGCTTAGGAATCTGACTCTTAGGTATCAATCATGTAATCTAGATAAATATTGTTCTACAAGGATATATGTCCTTTTCTATCATGTAAAAATAAGAACATTGTCTACCTCACAGCATTGTTGTGATTGTTAAGCACTTAGCACAGTAAATTGCACATTTTAAATACACATAAATGTTAACACTATTCTATGTATGTTACATAAAAAATATCTAGAAAGAATATCACTAAACCTAAAAATTAATTATTCATGGGTATTTATTTATTTTGACCTATGCAATCCCATGTTCTTTATCTTGAATATTTTCAATAATCAAAATAAATATTATTTATAGGAAATTTGACTCCCAGAATATTTGATAGTAAAAGCCCCTAAAATAAGCCTATGTTAACCTATAAGTACTAATAGTATTTCTGAAAAAAAACATTCTTTCTTCTAATTTCTTTTTTTTTTTTTTTTGGCTTATAAGGAAAATAATAAATAATGAAACTATGTTGATAGTATGCACATTTAAACATTCAATGACAGAGGGAACTAAGATTGTGAAAATCCTGAAACCATTATAAAACCAGCAATAAGCACATATGACTTTTCTTGTCTTTTTTTTTTTTTTAACTGAAAACTATTTAAACTCCTGATTACTAAAGAAACTAGCAGAATTTAGAAACTAATTTATAAATGTGTATATTTTGGTGATATTATTACCTTTTATGGTTAGAAAGTGTGTTTTAAACAAAGATAGCATTTTTAAAGGAACAACCATGGTTGTTTCTTGGTGAATAAAGGAATAACTTCACGAGCAAATAGTCTGAACTTTATTATAAAAGAAATGTTGCTTTTGTGATTTGTTTTAAATGTACGTTTTTTGGATTGTCTTTCAATTAAAAGCTCTTACATTGGAGAATAACCTCTCTTATGCTCTTGATTTTCCTTATCAAAACAGAGTTACTTGGAGCTTATTTGGCCCTTTTGTGTTTCGACTATCTATGAGCAGAGACATGTTTCCTACCTTAAACTTATTTCTATTTAAAAAAAAAAAAAAAGTGCCCTAAACCCAGATGTTAGGAATCAGATGGTATCGGAATATTAACAATGTTATTTGAGAAAGTTTCAGATCACAAACAAAAATAATCCAAAAGAAGAAGAACATTAGATTATAGCCTGGTAGGAAAGAAAGAAAGAAAGAAAGAAATGTTCCCTTCTTTCTTCTCTTGATATTTTTGCTTGTTATTAAGTTCAAATTCTCTGAATTGTGAGAAGCTAAAATAATTCACTACAAGATGAAAATGCATGGACCTGGACAAGCTTTAGAAAATGGTTGCTTCTTTGAGCTGGTTTTGGAATGCTGCGTATCTTAATCCCATTACTAGTCGAGATTTATGGGGCCAATAAAGCCTGGATGTTCATACAAGCCAGATACCGCCTTCTCCAGGCTGCAGAAGGACCTAAGAATGTCTGCAAGTGCACATCGGGAGGCAGTAAGCTAACAAAATCAAATACGTATGAAAGAAAGGCAGGTATGTTTTAGCTTTTGATACTTTCTAGAAAGCGTTTGACTATTTCAACTGCTGAAAATAATTTCTTCAAATTATTAGAAAAATTTGAATGTTATAATGTTCTCTTATAATAAGGGTAATTAAATGAAAAAGGCAAAGAGTCTTTCTAAAGCACTGCATAAATTAAGGTTCATGAGATAATATCTTTTGAGAAAGTTGTGATTTTTTTTAAAAAAAGAAAAAATTAGAAGCAGGACTTAAATATCAAGTAGAGGCTATATGCTGAAATGATTTCTAAATATTTGGAGCATTTCTATATGAGACACTTATGATAAAAGACTAAATATTTAAACCCCTAATGCCAATTTCCTTTTTAACATGTACTAAAATAAACCTCATGTGCTAGATGAATACAGGAAAGAAACTGATATAAAAATGATATGAATTATGGTTAAAAAATCTCTTTTCTAGCTCTAATCCTCTGAGATATACTGAGCACTTTACATAAATTATTCTACTTGATATCCACAACACCCTATCATATAAGTATTGTTATAATTCCCAGTTTTCTGATGATGGATTTGATATTTGGAAGAAGGGAGCTAATGTTCTCAAATCACAGAATTAGTAAGGGAGCAACTGTGAAACTTGCATCTAGGGCCACCTGATATACGAAGCTTATGCATGCTATTTTCTAACCCTGTGCTACATTATTTTTCATAAAATTAATTTTGTTAGGTTAATTTCAATTTTTAATAATATTAATAACATTTAATAATATCAATATTAATACTATTCTACACTTAATTCTTGAAATAGAGTCCCAAACAAATGTTGGTAATGAACACTTAAACATGACAGCACTTAAGATAAAAAAAAAAGTGGGCTAAATGAACAACATCTGACAATTCTAGAAAAAGTAAATTTTTTAAGAAATTAAAATTTTATATATATAGAATTTTAAGTTTATATTCTGATATAAACAAATTCATCCTATATTAATATAAGGCATTCAATCATCTTTTGCAGACAGAAATTAAAAAAATTAAAAAGTACAATAAAGTCACTAGATGTAATTTACCTCCATTAGAGCACTGTCATATTTTTTCCCACTGTGTACTTAAAACTTAGAGCAATTTCTCTGAAATTACTGAACATAAAACCATTGAAAAAGAAAATCATAATATATTCATTCCAAAAGAAATTCATATTTAAGAACAGTTTAAACATTTCAGTTTTTGAAAAGTGCTTAAAATACCTTTTAAAAGTCTTGAATAAAGCTTTACTTCACAAAAAGTGTTATTTTTCAGAGATTGAAAATAATTGGCAAGTTTTGTGACCACTCTTCTGTTAATATGTATTTACTATTCAACTTCACTAATTTTAAGGTTTCTATTTAGAAATGGTTAAATAAGTTGTCAATGATACTGTAATATATGAAAATCTAAACAGATTACTATTTATACAAGAAGTTTTAAACCATTCAGAAGCATATTAATACCTCTTTAATATTGACTGTTTTTGATGTTAAAATACAAATAATTGCTATATTAATTATACATCTTTATACATTTTCAACCAAGAAGAAAAAAATACCATAAAGTCATGATTTTGTACCACTTTCAAATGGTTCTAACATATAAAAATTAAGTCAAATTTAGTCAAATTATATGAAAATCACTACCATGGCTAAACAAATCATCTTTAGTGTAATATTGCCATTTTATTAAGTATTTGAAATGGGCAAGTTTATTTCCAAAGCATAAAACCCTAATAATTGTCAACACTGATTTTCGATTTGGTTGTGATTTGTTTATACAATGAATTAATGTAAAATCAACAAAACGGTGCTGTTTTAAATATTTTCATACTTCTCAATATAACTGAAAGAATTTTTAAAGCTTGTAGATTTTCCAACACTTTATGGCTTCATTTACGCAAAAGCATGTAAACAAGTACTGAAATTTCTAGCATTTACATATCTGTTCTTTGTCTCTCCCTCCTATTCCTGCTTCCAGCCCAACTTAGCAGAGATTCACATGTATGCACAAAACGTTTTTGTTTTCCTCCTACATTTTTATATTCACATGGAAGAAAATTAAAGACAAGGGAGTAATTTGCTCTACATCCCCAGCCAAATCATATCAATGTATGCCCTTGCTTAAATATCCATCTTAAGAACAAAAGATGTAATGCTTTGTATTGATATAGCAAATATTTTGGCCTGCCATACATTTGTAGCTTTATCTCTTTTCTCTCCAAGCCTTTGATTTTACTGTCTTGTGGGAAACATTCATTTTTACTGTTGGTAAACAATTTCCCAAAGCTAAAGAAATTGCTTGTTTCTTCGCCTATAACTAGACAAAAGGCAAGTGGGTTAGAGGATCTAACTGTATTTGGAAGGAAAATTTTGTACGTAAACTCAAGTGTCCACTTTCAAATATTCCTGTTAAGTGTGATGAAAGAAAAAAATTAAAAGCACGTTCAGAGAATATCCCAATTTTTACTGCCACGACATCCCTGTGGGATAAAATGAAATCCCAATGAAACCACGTCCCCAGGTCTATGCTGGAATCATTCCATAACTTATATAATTTTCCTACTCTAAGCAGTTCATTTTTCAAGAGCTCCTGTAAAATATGACACCAGGAAGAAAAACAGAAAATAAGGTACTATAAATTGGATTAACCAAAACTTCTTAGCAGGACTTCTCCTTGTTTACAGGAGACATTTCAAAAGAACTTGGTTAACTCGGAAACCTCTGTTCCACGCTCTTTTTGTTGTAAACATTAGACTTTCTATTACTTCATTTTTCTTGCTTCGGGATATATCAAACAACAAAAAAGTTCGTTGACTGTATCCACTAGATCAGTTTCTCATTGCATGTTCTATAGATCATCTGTAATGGAATCTCTTGACAGAGGGGAGGAAGGGTATTCCTATTGAAAAATGTTGATTCATGGGCTATATCCAAACTTAATGAACCAAAAATTGAGACCAAAGGACACTTGCATCTACTTTTAAATAAGCTTCCTAGATGGTTCTTAAGCAAACCGAATCTTGAAAATCATCCCTGCATAGTCAACACTTGATGAAACATGTCTGTATATGTACAAATTTGAACTCGCAAGAATATACAGATAGTCACTTTGTAAGTGATAGATATACATTGGAGTAATTAACAAACCTATGAATAAACTAATGAACTGGGAGTTGAAACACATCCACAAATTGTTCGGTTCTATATAGAGGCTAATGTTCACTTAAATTCACCTTCTCCAAGCCCAAATATATCAGATAATTAGAAAAATATAGGAAGCAATATTACTACTGCTGTATAGTGATATGAACTGGTACTGTTCAGATAGAGGCACATGATAGTTGCTGAATGACAGTATGTGTTTGAATGCATTTTCTCAAAAGTCACTGTAATTTAGAAAGACAAGCACAGCGCTAGTAAACTCTGAGGCCACACTTCAACTTGAGCTCACTTGGGATTTGTGTGGGAAATGACAGCACTAAAGTAAGCTGAAGTCAGAATCCGGAAACACAGGACAAAATGTGACAGCAGGGAGGGACATTTCATAGAACTTCTGTTACAATAGAGCACATGGTTTAACAGGGGGAAATATTTATTACTCGGCATGTGAAGGATATTTTCAATCATCGTACAAGGTCCTTATTTTCCAATTATACTAGTTCATTCCGGGAACATTTAAAAATATGTGTGTGTATTTTCTATAATGTTTAGTTAATTGTGGTCATTAATTACCAGTGTAACTACTAATGATTTTGAGACTATCTTCTATTTAAAAACAAGGTCTACTTAGATGGAGATTATTTGGAAGATATGTTTTAGATTTAGAGCACTAACAGTGGTGCTCGAAACCGCTTTATCTTGACATCCACAAATTTAGATATTTTAATCTCTAATATGGACTCATTCCATATTAAGTTACTTTGGTACTATAATGAATGAATGTCTAAGCAGTATGTAAAGTAATCTTACAGATAATATTAAAGTATCCATAAATTTAATTTGGAAAGCCCTCAGACTTTTTAAAAGAATCTTTTCTACAAAGAATCCTCATTTTAAAGTGACAACTTTTCTGTTATACTGATATGCCCAAGGGATCAACACTCAAAGGGAACAAGGTTTGTGTGTATGTTCACATACTTTAGATCATTAAAATATAGGTATGTCGTATCGATAGGCAGACAGATTTTTTAAAAAATATTTAAGCCCCTCTCCCTTTTAAAACATAATTGAGTGACAGTACCTATTTCTCATTAGGTGAAATGCATGTTGTTATTTTACATATATGGGTGCTTTCTGCTTTAAGAAGTCCAATTAAAAAAATCAGAACAGAGAGTGAATGTTTATTTTCAAAATGCAAAAGATTTGCCAAATGATCATCTTAATGCAATGAGTCCCTCCAGAAAATTAAGTTTATTCTATATTACATAATTTGGTAAGATACTGAGGTTTTAGAAACTCAATTACTATATTCTGCAAAGAATATCAGTATAATTATACTTGTTCTTAATTATCAAATTTAAAACAAATATATATTTTCAATCACTGAGTATATTTTGGTAATATAATCTTAGTTTCCATTTTTATATGACTATGAGCTAAGACCAGAAAGTATAAAGTATAGTGACTAATTCTGTTTTTCTTTTGGGGCATCTCTGGAATGTGATTTTTAGCTATTAGACTCATCATCAATTCTGAGAAAGCCTAAAAAAATCTTTTAAAAGTAATATCCCATACTAAAATATGTAAGTAGTTGTGTCTTTCAAATAATTCTGATATTTTAAAATGAGTATAAATTATATAGAGAACAATCAAACATGCAGTTGCAATTAGTATTTCATCAAGAATAAGATAAAAATGCATGTAATGAAAATGGGCTCACAGTTACAAGCTAAAATATCTTTGAAACTAATGAAGTTTTTTAAATTTTCTTTGAAAATATAAAGATTTTTATAAATATCCTGTACCCTTGTAACTTCTTTCCATTTTTGAAAAATTGATTTTAATAATTTTTTTTAAAAGTGAAGATTCTTTATAATGCTTTATTCATTGTGGCCATTAATTTCTAGCATAATTACTAAAATATTTGAGAATATCTTATATTGGAAGCTGAGAATTAGTTTAACGTGACATGGCAGATATTTTATTGAATATTTTCTGTAATTAGAGGATTGATTTCAGAGGTGCTTAAAACTGTTATATCTTAAAATTCCAAATTTAGATATTTTATTCTCTGATATACATTAATTCCATATTAAGCTACTTTTGTACTATGAATGTATAAGTAGTATTTAAAGCAATCCTACAGAAAATACATAATCTACTTAAAAAATTATAGATGTTGTGCTATATTTTTGCATACCCAATACATTTAGAAAAGAAATCCAAAAATATGCGATTAAACAACCGTGAAAAACTAAGTATTAATTAGCATATATTAACAATGCTAAATTTCTTAATAAAAAAACAAGGATCAGTAATTTTACTTGCTTCTACTACCTCCAATAAAAGGCTTTTTTTCCTTCTTCTAATCAATCAATTTTCCTGAGGAATAATTCTTTGTTATACTAACATAAAATAATAATTATATCTTTTACTTATTTATCACTTCAAAAAGTTTACAGAGTGCTTCTCATGCATAATAAATAATTTTTCAGTCTGTTAAATCTTGGTATGTATAATAATGACAATTTAAACCCTTAAAACAGATAAGCTGTAGCAAACTCATTCTACAAAGCGTGATAGATTTAAAAAGATATTTTAAATACTAGATGTCTCTCTTTCATGTTACACTGATTCTATGTACTAAAATTTGATTTCGTGTAAATTTTCAAGAATTTAACATTTGTATTTTCTGCAAATAAGGGCAATCACGTTTCTCTAGAATCAGTTTCAACAATATTATCTTAAAATTCTATAAAATAAACAAAATTAAGGAAATGCAATATTAAAAGGACTATGAAGGTAGATTTTTATAGTTTCCAAATTAATTTAGAAGTATTATGCCAACTGATTTCATTGAAATCTAATTGAGTATTAGTGGAGATATACATGGCTATTCAAGATGTCAAGGCATAAAAGTGAATAATTAATAACCATTTTATACTATACTCATACCTGGCATATTCATCTATTATACCATGACTGAAAAAATTCTTAACTCTCTGATTAACTGAAATTATTCATGTACTGTACATCTGTTTGATTTCATGTAAAAGATGAGCCATTACCTTAGTGAAAGAAATAGCAGATTAATAAGTATTGAATTTACATACACTAGTGGCTTTTGAAGAAAACTCTAAGTATGTACTTTAAATATACATATTTTTTAGATAATTGAAGGATATTAATGGGTGGAATGTTTGAGCTTTAAAGTCAAACATGTTTTATATACAAATGACATTTAATAGATGAACTTTCTGGGCAAAACAGCCTTTTGGATATAATTATCTGCTGTATCACCTTTGTTCACTGAGACTAGGCAACAGGGCAAGCTGCATGGGGCATCACTCCAGGGACAGCCCAGTGGGCTTGGGATGGTCCATGTTACCACAGGGAGACCTCGCGGCCCAGAGATAAGCATTAGAACACCACCTGCCGTCTGTGCTGATGTGTGGAATCACATGGAGACGGTCCAACCCTTCAACTATCTCTCATCCTTCAACCTGCTCAGACTAGAGGCTAAAATGTTTAAATTTAAAAAAAAAAAAAAAAAGAGGATCAGCTATTAGCTGCTCACATTAGATAGTCTCCAAAACCCAATCTTCTGTTGTGGGAGACTAGAACCTTCAGAATAGGGTGGCCGAGATCTAGGAGCAGCAGCACTACGTGGACACCTGGGACTCCTCAGAGTCTCCTGATGTCGTGACCTTCTGTGATTTCCTCTCTTCTGCCTAGATATTCCTGAGACTATCGGGAATTGCAAAGCAATTCTGAGCGTGCTTGGATTCCTTCAAAAGATCCTTCTGACAGGATATAGTTGCCTTCATGTGGACACCCGCGGGCCACGAGCTGTCATTTACAGGAAAGGAGAGAAAGGACGATGTCAGCACAACACAGTGTCAATTCACAGTTACTGCCCAAAGCAGAGGAATGATTGACAGGCACAGTCACAGAGCATAACTGCAAAAAAGTACATTCCTAGGGGAGCACACCTACGGGGTAATCAGCACACGCTGCCTTCCAAACATAGGTCTGCTTGTCCTGCAGGACTCACCGGAGGACCCGGCTTCTTTGAGACACATTCTCTGATTGCCACCTGCTATTTCTGCATCAGGGGCTGCCCACAGCAAGTGTTCAGTGAGCATCTACTGAATGAAGCAAACGAAGAAGGTACCACACACTAATGACTGGAGGTGGGGAGATAAGATTCCTTAAAAAAACACAAAGACTTAAATGTTTTTAAAAAAAAAAACAAAAAACAAAACCAATACCATGAAGTGGAAATGCCGTGATATAGTCCCCTCAATGCTGGAATGAATGCAGTCATTATAACATCAGAAAATGACAATGAACTTGCCATCACTGAGTCACAACACCTCCACAGGCCTATGCATGGAGACCTACATTATTTATTAAAATGATAGTATTTTACTACCATAAATGCTTAAAACCAAGGAATCTGTTTTAGAAAAAGAATTTTTTAATAAGTGTTTACTTGTGGGATTCTATATTCTGTATGCTAAACTTATTTGAAATTTTCAAATGAATAGACTGTTTATTCTCTTAGTACTATATTCTTACAAAGTATTGGAAAAATGTTCTAATTATTTAGAATAGAATAACTGATATCACTGAATTAAAAACACATTGTTTTATATGTGGATCACTTTCTCTGAAATAAAATTTCATTCCTTCTTTTGGGACAACAGTTTTTCAAAGGGAAGTTCGAATTTTAAAAATTACTATGAAAAGATTTCTGATGAAACATAAACATACATTTACCTAATCAACAGATATAAAAGGATTTTCTACATGCTCAACATTAATAAGGTTTTTATTAAAGTAATGGGTCTGTAAAAACATTAAAATCTCTACAAACTTTACTGTTTAAACTACCATTTATGGAAGACATAAAACATTAATTTACTCTCTACCCCTTTAAATTTTACTCTATTTTTCTAAAACTACTTTGAAATAACAGAAGACATTCTTGGGATGAGAACTGAAATATGTACTTTGGATACATTTTATAGACAAAAGGTGTGTTCGAGGCAATTATAATCAGAGAATAAAGCGAACAGACTTGAATCTTTATCACAATTGCACACAGAATAAAGCTTGATTAAATAGTCAGAAGGTAAAGGGCTGCATATACAAAGCACAAAATACAATCTAATATTTTTCATGCTTAGGTGATTTCAACTTAGTTTTCACATGCAAATTCATGAAATCTAACATAAATAAAATGTGCATTAAACTCTTTCTTTCCCCTAAGACAAAACTATCGAAACTTAAAATCTCTTAATCACTATACATTTTTACAATGCCAGAGAAGGAGAAAAAAAAGAGAAATGATTAATTTTTAAAATTACCCAGCAATTCCATTGCATCGTCTTCATTATCAATATCTTCTTCTGTCACAGATGGAGTGGGGCTGTGAACTGACTCAAAAGAATCTTGAGAGAGCATTGCTGCCAGGAGTTTCTTATGTCGCTGTTGCTGCTGTTTTAATCCCTTTGTCTTGGGTTCCACCTTTAAGCTGAAGAAATATTTACGTGTTAACTTTCAATGATGGTGACATGAGGCATTAGCTGTGGCAAGTAAAGAAAATCTAGAAACAGTTCATTCAATTATTTTGCTATGCATATTTATGGACATAGTAAAATTCTCCCCGAGGATAATAAAATTACAGATTCTGTCTTCTTTCTTGGACATCTTTTGGTACCTCATGAATGATTTCCCAAGTGGATATAGAGCAAGTTTTTCATTTTAATAAAGTCCAGCTGATCAGTGATTTCTTTCATGGATCGTGCCTTTGCTGTTGGATCTAAAAGGTCATTGCCATGCCCAAGGTCATACAGGTTTTCTCCTGCTCTCTTCTAGGAGTTTTACAGTTTTGTATTTTACAATTACATCTATGATTCATTTAGAGTTAATTTTTTTGACGGGTGTAAAGTCTGTGTCCAGACTCGTTTTTTTTAAACATGTGGATATCCAGTTGTTCCAGCACCATTTGTTTAAAAAACTATCTTTGCTCCATCGTACTGCCTTTGCTCCTTTTTCTGGGTTCTCTATTCTATTCCGTTGTCTATTCTTTTGCCAATATGCACTGTCTTGAATACTGTAGATTTATAGTTAAGTCTTGATGTCAGGCATTATCAGTTCTCTTATTTTGTTCTTCTCTTTCTATAATGTGTTCACTATTCTGGGTCTTCTGCCTCGCCACATAAACTTTAAAATCAGTTAGTTGATATCCACAAAATAACTTGCTGAAAATTTGATTGGGTGTATGCATATTTTTAGTCTATTTTCTCTTCGTTGTTCACTTTGGATAGATTCTATGGCTCTATTCTCACATTCGATAATTCTATCCTCTGTCATCTCCACTCTATTACTGAGTCCATTCAACAAGTCTTAATTCCTATTATTATCTTTTCGGTTACATAATTTCCATTTGGTTCTTTTCTATTTTCTAGTTCTTTGCTGATATTTTGCATGTTTTCATTTGTTTCAAGAGAACTTAATATGGCTTGTTGAAGCATGTTTATGATGGTTGCTTTAAATTCTTTGCCAGATAATTTCATCATCTGATTCACCTCAATGTTGGCGTCAATCGTCTGTCTTTTCTCATTTAAGGTGTGATTTTCCTGGTTCTTGATATAATTGGTGATTTTTTTATTGTAGCCTGCACAATTTGGCTATTATTGTAGGAGACTCTGGGTCCTATTTAAATCTTTTATTTTAGAAGGCAGCCACCTGCAGTGCTTGGCCTACTTTTGCAGCCTGTGGTTCCAATGACAGTTTAATTTCTCAGAGCCCCTGCAGTACTAATTTAGTCTGCCTGGTTTATCTGTGTGGCTGCGGCTCCCACTGGTGCCTGCTGGTATTGCCTGAGGGGACGAAAGCACCACCTCAGGTAGGGGAAGGGAATATATGACTATGAGGACAACGGGGTTCCCGCGTCAAGCTTCGCGTTGGAGGAATCCCTCTTCCTGGTGTCTGTTTGTCCAGTAAAAGACACTGCACTTCCAAGAATGTGGAGTCCCAAGTCTGGCAGGAAAGGACAGCGCGTCCTCCAGCCACTTATTGCCAGTGAGCTTCTTGCTCAATCGCCCTGGCCGGTGCCACCAGGCTCTCCTGGTATTGTTGGCAGGACTCCTGTTCGGTCAGCGGGAGAAAGGAACCTATCTGGGCCACCCGCTCATCTTGCTAGTCCAGGGCTGGGAAAAGCCAGACCTAGGTTGCCTTATGCTGTTGGGTGGGAGGTCACAAGCCACCTGCCACTACGCTCCCTCCAGCTGTTAGGTCCCTAACCATTCCACTTTCCTCTTAACATTTTTTACAGTGAAAAGTTACTTTGATTGCCTCTTGCATTATTTCCACGGTTTGTAGTTGTATTTAATGCAGAGAAGCAGAGAGAAATGAGTCTGCCATCTTTTCTAAAACAGAGGTGACAGATAACTTGTTAATTATAAAAGGCAAATGACACCTTTAGAATGAAGAAATCTAGTGATACCACCTTAACCAAGTGAACAAACCCAGTATCACCGATAATGGGGCAAACCGACATTATGATCCTCGGTGTAATAAAATAAGGAAGGATATGATATCACCTATATAGAATTCTTGCAAAAATGTTTAACCTGAATTTAATGATCAGAAAACAGACATATCTGGATTTGGATATTTGCCTGTGGTCTGCAAGGATTTCAATGTCATGAAGGGAAACAAAGACAGAGGCTGCTCTCGATGACAGACGGCTAAAGGGCCTTGACGGCTTAATGCCACACGCGATTCTTTATTGGACTTGATAAAAAGGAAACAAAAACACAAACTACAAAAATCCATAAAAGACTACTGGGAAATACAGAGACGCTTGAACATACGGTCTGTATTAGATAATTTTATGGTGACATTGTTAAAAGTTTTGGTGTGTTAATGATATAATAGTTGCATAAGAAAGCATGCTTATTCTTAGGAAATGCATGTTAAAGAACTAAGGAATTACTATGTTACACTATCTATAACTTATTTTCAGATGGCTCAACAACAACAACAACAACAACCAAAGAGAGATTGAGAATAAAATGATCTATTACCAAAGATAGAAAACGCAAAGGCAAAATGTTAATTGGTGAATACAGGTGGAAGGTATGTAGATACTGATGTTACTATTCTTAAACTTTCTGTAGTTGGAGACCTTTCAAAGTTAAAAGTTGAGGTTGGGAAATAAAAACTATATGAAGACAGACTCTTGTCAACAATATTTACTTCGACTTTCACGTCCATCCTAATTTAGGTTCCCAACTTAAATAGAAACTGTTACTGAGATGTTGGAAAAATATGTCCCATTTCAAATAAATATTTGTCTTCATTTTAGTAACTATCAGTGTAATTCAAATTCAATTAAAGAAAATTATTTTTACACTTTAATAGTAGAGATAAAACATAGAACATTAACTTTCGAATAGATGGAAGAAGTTTATTTAGCTCCAGTTTCTTGCTATGGCATCTGTCTTCTGCATATTTCATTGTGTCTTTTAAACTGAGAAATCATGTAACAATTTAAAAGTCTTTCTGGACTAACTTTATTCACTGAGAAGCAAACAAACAAATCAAAACAAATCTTAATTTGGATTTCTTCACTGACAGACCTAACATGGTAAATGGAATTTACATCTACATTGTTTATTGAAAATTATATTAGAATAATGATATTCATTCATAACTTTAGCTCCATTAGCTTTTGATTATGAGAAAAGATATACATATTGCTTTGAAAGAGAAATGCCTGTGGATTGCAGACATGAAAATTGTACCACGAGGGAAAAAACAGCACCTTGCTGCAGGGAAGCAGGGTCTTAATGCAAACGAGTGGTGGGCAGACGGAGAGAGATGAGTTTGGGGTATTTCGAGGAGCACTTAGGGTACTAGGCCTGCTCTTACCCAGATATTGAACTTAAATCTTAATGATAATGGGATTCTTAGAACATCTCCCTGAAGAAAAGCTGCAGAGCAAAGCAGTTAAGGGCACAGAATTTGGAGCAAGGCAGCCTGGCTCAGCTACTTAATAGCTATCCTTCCTGAGACAGTGATGTCACTGCTTTGGGATTTGGTTTCCTCATTCCCAAAGTAGGGATAATAACAACGTTTTCATGAGGATGAGGATGTGGAAAGCACACAGAGCAGTCCCCGAGGAGACAGTGGGCAGCATCCTAAATATTGACATGTCTCTCCGAGTGCCAACATCCCACAGAGAAAGGGACCAAAAAGAGGCTTTGGGGCATGTGATCAAGAGCAGCTAATGATTCGACGTGGTGCTAACACACTCTAGGAATCCACTTTGCTGTGATCTCAACCGAGATTAGGTGGAAAGGAGCGGTTTAAAGCAGCCAAGGAGAGGGTCCCATGCGCCTGCCTCTCCAGGGGGGCCACCACCTCCCGGCTCTGGATAGACCTGCATTCTGAGCATGTGCCCTCTTCCTGCTGACCCCGCTGCACCCAGGTGCCCGGCCTCGCTCCATGTGCTGCACACTCTGTTTCTGTTTCTAGTAAGTATTCGTTTTATCTGATCCTGTGTGCTCTCTCCGGTGGAAAACTGGGTGATTCCTCTGTCAACCTATATCCTAGGCTTGTTAAGTTCACCATCACAACCTAGCAGGCAGAACCTGTGTCCTTTCTCTTGACTCTAGTTAGAAATTAAAAGTTCTTGAAGAGATCATAAAGTTTCACGCTTAACCGCTGTGTTTGATTTATGCATGAAATCTGTCTCCTTTTTTTATACGTCTGAATGTTATGTTTTTATAATCAATGTAGCAGACATTTATTAAATGCTTGCTACATACAAGGCATTGCGGGCACCAAGCTGCAGAAATAAAACATATTCCCTCGCCATTCTCTTCACTTCAAGCAATTATTTTGAATCTAGGATTTTTTTTTCAAGCTGATCTCACCCAGTATCCAGCACACTATCTTGTGTTAAGGCTCAAAAAATATTTAACAACTTTACCACTTCTTTTGGAACCTCATTTTTTAAAACACAATAAATAAAATAAGAATTAATTTGTCTACGGCCATGCCACCCTGAACAAGCCAGATCCTATCTGATTTTGGAAGCTAGGTAGGGTCAGGCCTGGTTAGTACTTGGATGGGTGACCACCTAGAAAGACCAGGTGCTATAGGCATAAAAAATAAATAAAAATAACTAAAAAAAAAGGGGATTATAAGATGACAAGGTCCTTGCAATCTGAGGTCAACAAAGGGTTGCCTTGCCTAAAAAAAAAAAAAAAAAGAATTTTAATTTAAGTAGATGTGTATGAGTCTTCCAACTTCATAGAAATGAAATCAGGGACACAGGAAGACTGGTGGAACGGGAGAAGGAAGAATGTGCATATGGGACATGGGGACAAACGGCAGGTTACAGACGCATAGCTCCTATTCATCAGCCAACAATGACTAAGACCATTTCATGAGAGCTGAAACAACTGTTTTCGTTAGTCTCATTAAAACATGCAGTTTGGTCGTGAAGATGGTGCTGGGCTACGAGACCTAAACAGTGATTAAATCTAAAATGCCGCCCATTTAGTAAGAGTCCACCTATGAGTCTATGAGTCTTTATTCTGAACATATAAAAAAGACCTCATCAACATTCTAACATAAATATATGATTTAATTACATACTTTTTTGGCTTTAAAGAGAAATTTGATAGTCATATGTATGATTTTTGTATGTTTAAGATATTTTTTAGACTTCTTCGATTCCTTTAGAAGACTGATTTTTGATTAATCGACATCCTTGATGCTTAAAATTTACATTATAATATTCCTGAATTAATAAGTTTTAGTCTCTGCCATATGTATTACATATTTTCTATCACGTCCATAATAGTCAAAACCTGTATACTATTAAGGTTCTTTGTTTTTGGACTTCTTACGTAAAAGAGTACCCACCCATCCATTTTCTTCCTTCTTATTCTGGTTTATTTTCTATCATATTACTTATCACTAATTGAATTTACTGCATATATTTGCATATTTTCTTGTTTCTGGTTTGTTCCTTACTGCCAACAAGGGGAACTCTAAGAGGAGGGGAACGGTCCAGCCTCTGTTTACAGATACAGCAAATGCAATTGTGAGTTTTAATAAAAAGGAAAACAACTTAATGGGAAATGAATTTGGCTTTTATTTTAATAATATATATTTCTAAGTTGTAAGATTTCCTATTCATTTTACGGCATATTACCATCTAATACAATGCTCACTTAAAAAAATGAAGCCAGTTCACCAGATCTATAATGTTTATTGACATTGTTCTTGTTTTAATAAGGTAGTTCAGCTTATAGGAGCTTCATTAGGCTTTCAAGGCTTGATGAGCCTATTTACAAATTCACATTATGGTTTAGTACGTAATTTTAGGAAACCCATTACCCAGCTACTGCAAAGTCTAATTTAGATGGCTTAAAATACAATTACATAGGTTTACTAAACTTTTTTTTTATGGTGTCACTGGTTAACAAAATCCTGTAAGTTTCAAGTTTCGTAGGTTTACTAGATATTTGTTTACATTTATATTATAAATGTGTGATTGTTTTTAATAATTCTAAATGTGCAATAAATATATATGCTTTCCCACCAAATGGCCTGACAAGCCATAGCCATTGATGCCATTTGGTAGTATCCGACAACCTTCAATCATTTGCCAACATATTCACCTCCCTCTTTTTGAACCCCTCTTTCTTTCCTCAGTCAGATGCTTTAATTTCTTCCTTAAACTCTCTTCACTTAGAACCTCTTTGAGAATCTATGGAAGATGTGGCAGGAAAATGTCTATATGTACATACACACAACATTTTGCCCATAATTTCAAGAGGTTCACAGACCTCTTGGGTCCATCCAGATACCATGCAGAGATCACAGACTCCATGTCAGCAGCTCTTATTCTATTAGCTTCTCCACATTGATCTCATAATTGCTTTGTTTTAACCAGCACCTAACCCTTCAGGTGACAGCAATGGGTACTAAAACTGTTGCCCTTTTTCATATATTGTTGTATTTTCAAGACCTAAGAAAAAAGTTCAGGTAAAGTTTACTATTGAAAAATAAAAGGGTTCCAGGAAAAAATTATGGGTCGCATTCTATCCATAAGACTCCTAAGTTTAATTATACCTTATATGTAAGCCTCTCTAATCTAACGGTGAAAGTCCAGCCTGTTGTGTATGTGTTATTCTGAATGAAAGGGTAAGATGGACTGTTGTAATAACAGCCAATCAAATAAGATGTGGGCAGTAGGAACAGGAAAGACTGAGATGCGTAAAGGGGCAAAAAAGGTAAGAGACTATAAAGAATTCTTCCTATAAAGAACCTCCACTCAGCAGACGTCTACTGAAAGCCTTCTATCTACGGAAAGCCTTCTGTGTGCCTCCTTCACCCATATAACAGGTCTGCGCCAGTCCCAGTGGAGGAGAGAAAAATGGAAGAAATCATCTTTGAAAACTGTTTTTTTCCCCGGGAATTTAGTCTGTGAAAGTTTAAGACAGTTAAGTAACCATGTAAGCTCATTACTATCTAAGGGCAGCAGCTAATACTATAGTTACGAACTGTCTGGTCATTTAAAAGTTTCTCCTCAACCCATTCTTATTTGACCTTATCAAAGCCAACGCTGCGTGACTTCCTGGTATAAATTCAGAAATCTTGTTTCGTATTAGAAGATGGGAGAGATATAATTTCTAATCCATAGTTTATGGCTATTCTTTAAATTTAGTTAAGAGATGCATGTATTCTTTCAGCCCTAATGGGGCAACTGGGCAAGAGTTCACCACCACATTCTTTGTTTCATAGGTAATATTCCTCAACTCGTAATTTAAAGATACAAGTAAAATAAAACTGAAAACTTTTCAAAACAAGTATTCGAGAGATAGATGGCTTCGTGGATCGGGTTGTTATGGGTAGGTACTGAAATAAGTTGCAGGGGAGATTCCTCTTTATTTCATATTCAAGAGAGAAGAAGAGCTCACTGAAGCTAGGAAGAAAACAGAAATACTAACATTTGCAATAAATGGCTCCGATTATTATTATGACTAAATGAAAGCCGAATGAAAGTCGACATTTCTCTATTTTACATTTAAGAACTAAAGTTGTAGCAGTGAATAAAGATAAAGGTCTAGTGGGTTTCATAAGACTGGTATTAAAAATAAAATTACTCTCATTGACAGGTGAAATTGATCTGACATTTCACAAAAGCAGGCAAATGGATTTTTAAAAATGGTTTTCTTCTCTTTATATAGGACACTTCATCTATTTAAATAATTGAAAAGTTATTTCTCATGGAAATAGAATCAATTTTCTATATGCCTCAAGCACATTAGTGAGTATTCTGAATTTCCTTCCTTCCAGTCAAGTGATAAGTCAAAGTAAAAAGAAATCCCCCAAAGCTATTACATTGTAGAAAATACAATTTTCTCCTTGAGAAAGAATAGTTATTGGTTGCTGCTGAATTTAACATAGGAAATACAAAGTTACTGTGGCTATGCATGCACAGGAAAAATTCTTCTACAGTGCTCAGCTGCTGACACAGAAAGTTTTCGCTCCTGTCACATTTCAACTCATGTGTGTTTAACTCTACAATCTCAATCTCGTGTAAGCCATGCTGCACCGAACACTTTTTCGTTCCAACTTTCTTACAGAAGTTGTCATTTTTGTTTTGCGTTTTACTCACCGTAATTGGTATTACCAAAAAAAACAAAAAAAAAAGGCTATTCTGAATATACTGTTTTCTAATATACATATTTTCTAAATATACATATAACTATGACCTGGACATTTCAAAATCATGCTTCTACCAGTATACGGAAACTTAAGGCAAACCTCCCACCATAGTTTTGGGTATCACAGGTCTGAGTAAAATTTTATAGGTAATGCCACAAATTAACAAGTTGTAATAGTTTCAAACATTAAACAAAGAAAATGTAAATAATTATTTTTAATCGTAATCATATTATCAATTCTAAAATAGTTCTAAACCAAGGTTTCTCTCTCTTTACATTCCATATTAACTCTGCCTTATATAATCTATTATACATTTAATAGTTTTCTTTTCCCAGTTGACTAACTTTATCTCTCTGATGTTCAGAAGTCCTCCCTCTCCAATTCTTTTTTTAAATTAAATTTAGTGGGGAGACATTGGTTAATAAATATTATATAAGTTTCAGGTGCACAATTCCATAATTCATCATCTGTATATTGGATTGCGTGCTCTCCACCCAAAATCTAGTCTCCTCTGTCACTATATACTGACCCCCTTTACCCCTTCACCCTCCCTCATCCCCCCCTCTGGTAAACATCCTCTGTTGTCTATGAATTTGTTCATTTTGTTTGTTTGTTGCTTTCTGTTTTATATCCCTTGTCGCAGGGCGGTTTTTATGAACTTGACCCCAAAGGCAAAGGAAGTAAAAGCAAAAATAAATGGGACTACATCAAACCAAAAGGCTTCTGCACAGCAAAAGAAACCATTGACAGAACAAAAAGGCAACAATTGAATGGGAGAAGATATTTGCAAATTTACCTCCAATAAGGAGCTAATATCCAAAATATATAAAGAATTCATACAACTCAACAACAACAAAAAAACAATCCGCTTAAAAAATGGGCAGAGGACCTGAACTGACATTTTTCCCAAGAAGACATACGAATGGCCAACAGATATGTGAAAAGATGCTCAACCTCACTAACTATAAGGGAAATGCACATCAAAATCACAACAAGATACCAGCTCACACCTGTTAAAATGGCTTATCAATGAGACAAGAAACAAGAGCTGGCGAGGATGGGGGAGAAAAGCAGCCCTTGTATGCAATGGCGGGGTGTACATCAGCGCAGCCACTACGGAGAACGGTAAGGAGGTGCCTCAAAAAATTAAGCACAGAACTATCATATGACCCAGCAATCCCTCTTCTGGGTACCCACCCGAAAAATGTGAAAACATTTATTCATGAAGATAGATGCACCTCCAATTCTTAACGGTCAGCCACTCCCTGCCCGGCATTATCGTAGGTCTCCACTGACAGCTTATGTCCTTGAAATTATTTCTCTGTTTGGTATTAGTAGCAAAGAGATAGTCATCTTCTTAGATGTAAACAAACAAACAAAAAAATCAAAACCAACACCTAGAAGCAAATTTAGTCGTGCTCTAATTTTAACACAGAGAAATTCATTTTTATCTTATGTGGAGTCTAACATAATTTTGTATATAAAATGGCTGAGTTATTTCAACAAAGTCATGGATTTGGATTTCTTTTCCCTTTACCTTTTAATGATTAATAATTTTCACAACCTCAGAAGACATCTTATCTTACCTTCCCGCGGGGCTAGGGCTGCTGTCTTCACTTTCCCATTGTTCATTTTTACTTCTAGGTATTGGGGGCTGTAGCATCTCAGCAGCTAATGGGTCAGCATCATTCTCTTCTCGACCAATCCATTCTCCAATCACACGGGGTCTCAGAAGAGAAGAATTAAATGCCACTGTTTCCTGAAGAGAAAAGAATGTGCTGCCTTAGATTATTTATTTGTATCAGTGGGACAACAGGGAAATAATTTTCAACTGCTTCCTCAAATCACACTATTCCTTTTTTATTTCTGAACTGACTTAAAAATTCAGTTCTTTCCACTTCTACAAGATGACTTACTCTATGTGATTTGTGCCGATTCCTGAAGGTCACTGTCACAAAGGACCTACGAGTGAAGTCTTTGATCTAGATTTAGAAGGTGCACGTATGTTCTAAGATGGGACAGGGTGAGCGTTCGTGATGGAGGAGTAAGTTGCAAGGCCCACATAGTGCAGGAGCTTGAGGTCGCTGGGAACTGGTAAGTAATTTCGCAGAAATGGTGTCTGGAGATGAAACGAGGAGATGGGGCTGGAAGCGTGCACTGCCTCCAACTGTGAGGCATTCGGGGCTTTTGGGGATGCAGCAGAAGTTTGAAGCAGGGCAATACCAATGACAGGTGTGCTATGTGAATTCAAAAACGTTAAAGCAATCTCTTCTCATAGACTTGGGTGTTATGTGGCTCTTGAAATGATATTTTAAATATTACATCATTTAATAATTTTAAATGATAAATGAATACTGAATACATGTAATTGCTAGGGATGCTATGGTAAGTGGGAAAAGGGCAGGTTAAAAAAAACAATACCTATTGTAAGATCTAATTTTTGTTTAACAATTCATATGGATATATACCCATCATTGATACACTAATCTATTCATTTATTCATTGTCTTATATTTATTAAGACTGACTATGTGCCAGATACTGCTTGATTTGTTGGGAAGAAAAATTGTAAGACTAAAATGGAATGGGTTGATCTGAATGGAGGGCCTACAGGTTTTAATTTATTCTTTTGCTATTCCTATGTCTTTTCAATATTCTATGATATGTATTTGGCTTGGAATGAGAAAAAATGTATTTTTAAAATATCTCAATCTGAGGAATACAAGCTTTGCTTAAATTACATTTAGCTATAATTTTTAGTATTACGAGAGTCTTGAACAATTCCTTAAAAATGTAGACTTGGTATTCTGAGTGTTTACAATTCCTCTAAATACTATGCAAATGAAATACAATAAAATACAGTATTACAAGATATACAATGTAATATTAATATACAAATACAGTACCAAGAGCAACATGAGAAATATGATTTGGACATATTTGATGAATGTTAATCCAAGAGATAACAAGTGACAGAAAGTAGCTGGATATCTTAATATTGATTCCCATCCCACATAAAATGTAGCAGATAAATTTTAGTAACAGTGTTTGCAAAACTAAGCAACTAATCTAAATTCTTTCTGTATTTATGTTCCCAGAATCAGAAAACCCAAGCACTTACAGTGGCTTTCAGCTGTGAAATCATGCAATCAAATTAATGTTTTGAAATTACTAGAAAGGCATATTCCTCTGCCATGATTTAATATTATTTGAAGTACAAAACTTAAAACTAACAGCTATTTTGTTAAATTTATACCTAAATTTGTTTCTAAAAGCAAACTGAAAGACATGTTTTAGAATTAAAAAATCTATAAACATATTCACAGCTTCAGAATCACTTTTGGCCTGTGTGCCCTTGAAATGTTACTTGTTCTCCGAATTTCACTTTCTCCAAAGTAAAAATGGTGATGATGGGAATTACAAAACCTACTGCTATCAGATGAATTAGTAGGGCAGCACAGTGAAGCCGCAGAATTCTGTACACATGCTAGACACATTTATTTAAGGATGTGGACTGTATTTAAACCACTTCCCTAAGAGTAATGATATATCTGGGAATAAAACGGTAAACAGAACCACAGAAATAGGCCATTTGGGGTAAGAATAGATGCTTGGTTGTAAATATGGGCAGAAAAACAAAGCAGGGTATTGACGAGGCGCGTTTTATCTTATAAAGTTTTATTTTATAGATAGTATATTTCAAAGGTTGGGTAATTAAATCAATGTTTATTAATCTCATTTACGTAATGGGGCAAAAGTGAGCTTAGAGATATGTCTTGCCATAGACTCAACAGATTAGAACGGGTGACTGAAGAAACTGACCATTGTAACAACAGAAATGAGTGGGTTCAGACAGTATAAATGAACAAGAAAATAGGATTTAGAGCTGAGTATGATCAAAAGCTGAGAACTGAAGATAACCAGGAAAAACTCCTTGGTTGCTTACTGGGAAATCAAATGAGCGATGCCACGGCTGTTGAAACAGAGCACAGAGACAATCAATGGTTTGATATGCAACCTGTTTAACTTCCACTGGCAGCAGAGATTTAGTGAGAAATAGCTGAGGAGCAAAGCGATGTATCAGGGTCGGAGGGGTTAGGAGGTGAATATTTTATAGGTGAAAAAATGTGATTCTACTATTTTTATTTTTATGTTTTAGAATGCAGAAAGCTTTTTCTATATATCTATCCTTTTCTAAAATTATTATATCTCTAAAAGTTCTTGAATATAGTCTACCTACACGATTAAAATAGCATATTTTTCTTTGGATATATTACTTATATTTGATTAAGCTAAGTAAATATCTTTCCAAAATCTTTATGAAAGGATTTTAGTGAAGAGAGCAGTCTTAACACTACATATAATATAGCACAAACATCAGTACATGGGGAAAGAAAATTTTAAAATGCACGCTGAATGAAACGAGTTTTTGAAAATATTTTAAGTACACGGATAAACAAATCATTTAAAATGTCACTGCTAAACAATGTAAATCCTAATTATTCCTTCAAAATGTGTAAATACATATTCCTTGGCCTTTCTAAGGCCAGGAGGGTCCCTAGTTGTTGACATTTTGAAGCAAGTAAATTTAACAAGAAAAGCATTTCCAATAAAAAATTCTCCCAAAGGTCACAGTTGTGCTTCGTATTCCCTAACTAACCTTAGATCGCGCCCGCTCTCTCCAAGCAGCCTGCTCCCAGCGGCCAACCAGGAGTGTGTTCCACCGCCCTGACCACTGCTTATCAGCACATTTGATTATACTCCATGTTATTTGTGTTTTCTCTTCTTAATAAAAGAAGACATTTATGGAAGGCTGGATCATGTCTTAAATTCCTTTGTTTCCTCCATAATAACTAGCACAATTCTGATTTCAGGAAATAAGCACAAAATGTATTGACTGAATTAAAAATAATTCAAAGGATGGAAAACAATGCATATGTGGTGAATTATGAAGTATCTTTATGTCTAACTAAAAATCAGGTAAATGATTCATGGACAACATTGATGGATAAATTTTTAAGCCATATCATAAAAAAGTCTATAATTTCACTGATTAGGAATAGTGAAATATTTCCTATAAACTCTTAAGCTATTGAGTAAGTTATTTTAATTCTGCCAGTTCACAAAAAGAGAACTTTGCAGATCACAATCATGCATGAAATGTTTGATCTAATACAAAACCGCATTAAAATGAACTTGATAAAAATTACCCTTAAATTAATCCACTGAACCTGAGTTAGATATTAAAGAAAGTAATATAAACTATTAGTGAACAGTTCTCTTGCTTTCCCATCCTTTTTTCCAACTTTATTGAAATATAATTGACATAGAACATTGTATAGGTTTAAATTATACAACGTGATGATTTCATACAGGCTTATAATATGAAATGGCTACGACAAAAAGCTAGCTAGCATATCCATCGCCTAACAAAATGACCTGTTCTTTGTGGTGAGAACCTTTAAGGTGTACTCTCTTAGCGACTTTCAAGTGTTGTTAACTACGATGTTGTTAACTAGAGTCACCACGCGGTGCATCAGATCCCAGAACTCACTCATCTCGTACCCGGAAGCTTGCGCCCTTTGACCGCCTGCACCCATGTCCCACATGCCCCGTCCCTGGCAACCGTCGTTCCACCCTGTTACTATGAGTTTGGTTTTTATTAGATTCCACATATAAGTGAGATCACATAGTATTTGTCTTTCTCCGTCTGACTTATTTCACTTAGAATAATGTCCTCAAAGTCCATCCATGTTATTGCAAATGGCAGGATTCCTTCTTTTTATGGCCAAACAATATTTCTGTGTGTGTGTGTGTTTGTGTGTGTGTGTGTGTGTGTTTGTGTGTGTGTCTGTGTGTGAGAGAGAGAGAGAGAGAGAGAGTGGGAGGGGAGAGAGAGAACACCAAAGAAAAACAAAGGAATAAGGATAAATTTCAGGACAGGGATGGAGTTGGTCATTATAATAACTTTCAGCTACATCAAATGAGTCATTCATAGCTACACAGTAAATACCTAGGTGTTCATTATATTATTCTTTACGTATTTTGAATGCATGTTATATTCATAATAATTTTAAAGTAAAAATATATGCTAGAGTGAAGTTCAATTAGTTGTTATTTTTTGTCTTTTAGTTCAGATATATTTTCACTCCCCGGTTCACTTCAAGATCTCCTATCTCTCCTGATTCTCAGCGGATCATGTTGTTTCTTATTCCAGTGAGAAAAATGAAGCAATCAGAAGGGAATTTGTTTGTCTTCTCACCAAACCCGCCAGCTACTAGCATTCTTGCCTCTTAGTTACAAAAACAAACTGTCATTTCTTCTTTTCTAAGGTCTGGCATACGGCAAGTGCTCAACAAACATTTGTGGAGTAAATAAGAGTGACGAAATTCAGGTAACGAGTCAACGATTCAATACTGCATTATCACATCATCAGTTATTAGACAAATGTAAATCAAAACTGCAATATTATACTACTCATACCCAGGACAACAGCATTTAAGAGACAGAAAATAAGAACTGTTGGCAAGGATACGGAGAAATTGGAACCCTCATACTTGCTGGGTGGAATATGAAATGGTGCCACCACTGAAAACGGTTAGCACAAAAGGTAAATCCAGAGTGTACCATATGATCCAGGATTTCTATTCCCTACACAGGTACCTAAGAGAAATGAAAACACACAACTTACGCGTGAATGTTCAGAGACATTATTTACAATTGAAAAGGGGAAACAACTCAAATTTCCATCAACGGATAAATGAATAAACAAAGTATGGTATATTCATATGAGGTAGTGTTATTCACCAATACAAAAGAATGAAGTACTGATATATGCTACAACACGGATAAATCCTGAAAACACGCAAAGTAAAAGATAGTTA
Source organism: Pteropus medius (assembly GCF_902729225.1). Taxonomy (NCBI): domain Eukaryota; kingdom Metazoa; phylum Chordata; class Mammalia; order Chiroptera; family Pteropodidae; genus Pteropus; species Pteropus medius. The sequence continues at coordinate 3,348,076 of NW_024350926.1, read as the reverse complement.
CAAAAGACCCATATTGTATGACCGCATTTATATGAAATTTCCAGAACAGGAAAATCTATAGAGACAGATTAGTGATCGTCTAGGGCTGAGGGTCTGGGGGAACAAGGAGTGGGTCTGGGGTTTCTTTTTGAGATAATGAAAATGTTCTAAATTTAGGTTGTAGTGATGATTATGCAATTCTATGAATATACTAAAATATACTTTAAAAGAGAAATTTTATGATATGCAAATTATATCTCAATAAAGTTGTTATAGTAATACAATAAACCAATTTTAGATTTTCCCCTTGTATGGTGAAGTACGAAATATTGTAGGAGAAAAGCACAAATTTAGAGTCAGACAGATGAGGGATCCGGGCTTGCAGGGGAGGGTTTATTCCAGTTCTACCAAGTTTTCAGGCCCCGAACAAATCATTCAATCGCTCCGGCCTCCGCATCCTCATTTATGTAACAGAGACAGCATCGCCAATTCCGCAACGTACCGGAAAAGCCCCAGCAGACCTGCTGGCCCAAACGGGTGCCCGGTACCACCCCTCCTCCTCCCCTCTTCAATCTTCTGCACCCTCCTACCTACGACCTACAACGTTTTACTCTTTTAAGGAAAACTGTCATGCAAACATAAAAGTAGGAAGAATAGTAAAATAAACCCTTTGTACCCACGCACACTTTCATCAGTTATGAACTCATGGGTTAACTCTCTTCATCCTTATCTCGACCCACATCCCTTCTGCATCCTCTTCTCTGTCCAGATCATTTCAAAGCAAACCCCATTCACTACAGCGTGTCACTTATAAATAGCCCTATATGGATCTCTAAGAAGAGTGATGTTTTGTAAACAAATACAATGACATTATCATTCCTAACAATAAATTAACAGTAATTCTTTAACACCAACAAATATCTAATTAGTTTTCAAATTTCCCTGATTATCTCAGGGAAATTGTCTCAGTTTGCTTGCACAAGTCAGGCTCCAAGCAAGAATCCATACGTTTTGACTGACTGTCTTTTATGCCTCTTTTAATATCTAGGTTCCCCTCCTCTGTCTCATTTTTTTCTCTTATAATTTATCATTGCTGCTGTTCAAAAAACCCAAGTAGTTTGTCCTTTGAGTTTTCCACAGTCTGGATTTTTCCCTTGCACCTCTGTGATGTGGTCTGGAATGTTCCTATGCCCTGTGTAATTGCTTTAAATTAGTAGTTAGATCTGGATGAAGCATTGTAGTGGTTGTTTTAGTTTGGGTTTTTGTTTTTGTTTTTTTTTTTTTGGTGAACATTGTTTCAGAAAGAATGGTTAGAGTTTCCTCTGGAGGTACACATATCCCATCAAGTCGTTTTAGTGATGTTGGCAGCATTAATAAATATTCCTTATATCCATTCATTCAGCAGGAATTGTCAAATGGTAATGGTCTCGTTTTATAATTCCACATTCATTTGCTGAAATACTTCTGTAAAGAGAAACTTCCTGTCATCAAATATCTGGTTACGCTGAAGTATGATTTGTATAGGAAAGGCAGATTAAACGTTGGATTCTTTACTTCTACCAGTTTTCAAAGATAATAACTTTGGCCCCCTAACATCCTCTAAAAATTAACCTTTTTGGATGAACACACATTTTAAAATATGAGATATAATTCACTGCATTGCAGTTATTATTTTTATTCATGTTCAAATTTTCTCAACTCTTTCCAATGGGGGACTACTTACGTCGGGTGCCTGACCTGAGGTCTTTCACAGTGTCCTTGCCTTCTGGCATGACAAGACATTTTAGGCTCATGTTGTACACTGTCTGCTCCAGTCCAGAAGCAGCCACTGTCCTATGCGACTCCGATTCCTTTCAGCGGGAAATAGGCGTTGAGAGGAGAATCTGGACCCTAGGTGCGCTCATTGTTACTGGGTTTGTAACTGGACAAATCTAAGAAGTATGTATGTTTCAAATATTTTATCTGGGCATAATTTGGACTTAAAGTTGAAAAACAAAAACAATTAAACTCCTATAACCCCTTCGCCCAGATTGCCCAAATGTTAATGTGATAGATAATGTCAGTATTGCTGGTTGACATTTTGCTTTATCAGTTTTTTCTCTCTCTCATGTACATGTAATTTCCCTAGAACTATTTGAAGGTAAGTTGCAGATACAATATTCATTTACCCCTAAACACTTCAAGGTATATGTCCTATAAAGATGGACATTTTCTTATATGGCCACAGTATAATTCTCAAAACCAACAATTAACATTGATAGAATATTAATATATCAACCTTGTTTAAATTTCCCCAATTTTTTGAATTATGTTGCTTATGACAAAAGAAAATCCTGAATTACACACGGAATTCAATTTTTTAAATCTCATTTAATGCGGAACAGTTTTCAGGTCTTTCTTTGATATTTATGACCTTCGTGTTTTGTTTTCTTTTGCTTTTTAATAAAGGTCAGTTATTAAGGTGGTCCCTCAATTGGTGTTTTTCCACTGTTTTCCTCATGATCATATTCAAGTCATGGAGTTTTGGCAAAAACAACACCGAAGTGATGTATTCTTTTCATATCAAAAGGCACATGATGTTGAGCTATCCTATCACTAGTGATATCAACCTGACCATCGGGGTAGGGAGTGTCTTCCAGGTTGCTACCTTTCTCTTATTCATTATTAAGTATCTTCTGGGGAGTAAATTTGAAACAATGCAGATAACCTGTAATTCAGCAAAATTTCACCCACTAATTTTTTACAGCCTTTGCTGACCCTTGGCTGCCTCAATTACTGTGATTTTCTAATCTTACCATCCCCTCTAAATTTATGTGTTGGTGCTGTGCTGTGAGAAAGAGGTCCTCCTTCACCTCAGGCCCTTACGTGTGCAGGTGCACGTGTCGTGTGTATGCACCTGTGTGGACTTGTGCACTATGATTTCATTCAGTGGACCCTCACACAATACTATCATTTATTTTTAGGCTTTAATGTTCCGTAGGAGCTTCTACAAGCAAGCTCCTGTGCCTTTTCGACATGTCCCATCATTCTTCAACTACGACTTTACTTTCTGGCACCAAAAGATATTCCAGCCTCAACTTGTACTTCCTCAGATGCAGCCCCAGGTTTGGCCATTTCTCCAAAGAGTCCTGGTTCCTTTTAATAGAGAATGATATTTGGAAAATAATATCTGTGCTCTCGCTGTGCTCATTGCCAGTAGTGAGTATATTTTATTTATTTTTTTTTAAAAATATGATTTCTTAATGATATTTTCAATTCAAAAGGGATTATATAATTTTACTCCAATTTACTGATCTTACATGTATTTCCTTAAACCTACGCCAAAAATTCTGGTTCCTAAGGATATGAACATAATCACTTTGCTAAATCACACAAAGTACACACAATAGTCTCATTAAAATATCAACACTATCATTAACAACACGATTACCAAAAAATTTAAGAACGTACTGCTGTTCCTCGTCCTTCGTGTACATCCCACCAGAGAACAATGAAATTACTGAGCATAGAGTTCATCTCAGTGTGTGTATGCTGGCAGCCTGAAATACAGTTGTGCCCGCTTGTTTCATTTTAGTTTTGATTTTCCGAAGTTATTGTTTTAAGATTTGATATTTTTAACAAATTACATAAAATATTTAAATGATTCCAAAATCAAATATCTGAAGTTCTAAGAAGTCAGACTTCTAATCGTATCCTCTACTTTCTATACCTTTCCTGACTCTATTCTCTATATCTTCCATTCTCTCTTAAAGATAATTATGAATAAGAAATTATGTGTGCATGCGTTACAGTGTGACAGGTTTTGCCATTATTGTTTTGGCTTTAATATAAGCGAATTTGTATCTATATTTTCATTGCACTTACTTAGATGAATGGTAGGATACTATGGATACATTTTTCCCCTTGCCTTTTTCATTTACAATATATCCTGGGGATCACACTGCAGTCTCTATTGTGTGGATGAACTATAATTTATCCAGTATTTTCCTTTTAATGACATTTAGTTGTTTCTACTCTTTTGCTATTCAAATAGCACAACAATGTAGAACAATGTGCATAGATCTTTTCCTATTTTTGCCAATCTGTCCTTGGAAAAGACTCATAGAAGTCAGATCGTTCGATCAAAGAATTACTGCACGTATAATTTTTTAGATATTGAAACTTTTCCCTCCACAGAGTCTGCACCATTTCGCATTCCCACCAGCAATGTGTGAAAGTGCCTATTTCCCCACAGATTCACCAGCAGAGTATTTTAACAAACTTGGGGATTTTTGTAAATCTGATAGGTGAGCAGTGGTGTTGATTTGCATTTCTCTTACTCTGAACAAGGCTGAGCATCTGTTCATGCAGTTAGGCAGTTCTTTTTTTCCTCTGTGAACAATCTGCTCATGTGGCTCATTTTTAGTGGCATGTAGGTCTTTTATTCTCTATTTTTAGAAGTGCTCTATAATTAGGGTTACTGAGCTTTGTGATGTAAACTGCAAATATTTTCCAGTGATTGTCATTTTCCACATTTCACCTTGAGAGAGGTCTTTAAAACAAAACATGGACAACAATCACACTTACTGGCTATCTCCTGTAAGGCTGTTACCTGTTATAAATCAAACATGTGACCAACATAGCATATTAAGCAGTTTCATGGATTTTCCTCTACTGCCAAAAATAACATATAACGCACATGCAGGTCACATGTCGGTGGGCAAGACAGTCTGCAACACAGAAGCAAGACAGAGGACCCTTACTATTCAAGTATGTCCTACTGGATATAAGAAATCCATCCTCCAACTAGTGATACAGGCAAAAAAGAATCTAGATGGTTTGCCTGGGAAGAAATGAATAGAAATGGAAAGTGAATAGCAAAACAAAGCTATCCACTGAAAAAACACCTTACTTTGAAGGAGCTGAGATTTTAGCTCTTCATGGGTACACTTAGTGAGGCAGCTGTCAAGCAGCTGGACAGTCCATGACATGTAATGTCTGTACCGAACTTCCATGTTACACTTAGCCAGCCCGAAATAATATAAAATACACTCCTCCTGAGCTTCTTGGTTTTTTAGTGAGGCAAAATAACATAGTGGTCAAGAAAATGGGTTCTGGAATTATATTTATATTCAAATTTGAGTTGTGCAGTATATTAACTATACCTATAAATTTGCACAACTTACCAGACGGTGGGCGTCGACTGTCCGGTGTGTAAAATGGAGATAATAAGAGCTGGGAATGCTAGTGAGGAAAGGTATTTAGAGCAGCTGGCATGGTCCCTGTCACTGTGTGCTTGAAAAACACATCTATCGTTACCTGCCTACTGTGCCTTTTACATGGTCTCGTATGTATTTAACCTTCGCATTGAAACACTGAGTGTGAATACGACCTGTTTCTTTCTAGATCACCATCATATTAGAACAAATTGGAGCTTAATATAACAGCCCACAGAACATACCTTGACGTGGTTTAAATGGTAAAAGGCCGCAAAAGGTAGAATGACTGAATTAGAGAAACAAAATGATTTTAGTTCCAGTTAGTTATTTGCCTGACATTTACCAAAGGCTTAATATAGGCTTAGTAGGCTGTAAACAAGACCTTCTAATTAAAAACAGCAATTATTAATTGAGTGATGAGCCTGCACGAGGCACCATAATGGGAACTGTACTGGCATAATCCACAGGGGAGGCTGAGAGTACAGACTCAGGTGTATAGACTGGATTTGTGTTCCACGTCTTTCCTTTACCATGGGACAAGGAGAACTTATGAAACTAAGAGGTCCTATTTTTTCATCTATTAGACTAGTGAATAACAGTACCTCGATAACAAACATGATGTTTTGGACTTAATGCCTGGGCTTGTGTTCCACTTCTATTTTATAAAACCTCTGGTAAGTTTATTAACCTGTGTCACTTGTCAAGTGGGAACAACAGTCCCTGCTTCACAGGAGATCAGTGAACATTAAATGACATAATGCAGGTAAATAGTTTAGAACATTGCCTGGCATGTAGTAAGTTCCCCACATGTTAGCTATTTTTTCAAAAGGATAAAATGGCATAATCTATAAGAAAAGCTTAACCCAAGATCTAGAATACGGCATGCATTAAATAGTTCATTATTATTATATCTACTATTATCATCATTATTATATCTATTTAAAGATTCAAGGACTAGAAACTCAAACTCACTATCATTCAACAAGTAACGAGACCTAGTTAAAGAGAACAGTCTGATGAGTTGTCTAAAAGATGTGTAGACTGTCCGAACTCTAAATACTGTAAAATATATCCTTTACATAAGCCAGACATCGAGGAGCCCTGTGCTGTACCTCACTATTGAGATTTCCTGTGGAATGATTCCCACGAGACTTTGCTTTTGCATTATGCCATCTGCCTAGGTAAGCAGACATTATGCAAAGAACTCCTACGAAACCAATGATCTTATCACTGTAAGAATACTTTTTAATTGTGATAAAAACCATTCAACTTAAAATTTACCATCTTAACATTTCTAAGTAAACGGTTCAGTAATGTTAAGGTTGCATTGCTATGAAGCTAATCTGCGTGCAAAACCAGTCCTGAGCAGACCTTTCATCTTGCAGAACCGAAACCCTCACCCATTAACTCCAGTTCCTCCCTCCCCCAGACCCTGGCAACCATCACTGTACCTTCTGTTTATATGAATTTGACTACTTTAGTCACCTCATATAAGTGGAATCAGTCAGTATATATCTTTCTGTGATTGACATTTCATTTAGCATAAGATCCTCGAGGTTCATCCATGTTGTAGCCTGTAACAGGATTTCCTTCCTCTGTAAGGCTGAATAATATTCCATTGTATGTATATATCACATTTTGTTTATTTATTCATCTATAAAGGGACACTGGGTTGCTTCAGCCTGTTGGCTACTGTAAATAATACTGCAATGAACACAGGTGTGCAAATATCTCTTGGCGATCCTTCTTATAATTCCTTTGGATAGATACCCAGAAGTAGGATTTCTGGGTCATCTGGTAATTTTTTATTTCTAATGTTTTTCAAAACTGCCATCCTGCTTTCCACAGTGACTGCACCATTTCACATTCCCACCAATAACGTGAAAGGCCATTTCTCTACATCCTCACCATGCTTATTATTTTCTGGGTTTTTTTTTTTTTTTTTTGACAGTAGCCTTCCTAATGGGTAAGAGATGGTATCTCGCTGTAGTTTTGATTTACATTTCACTAATGATTAGTGATGTTGAGCATCTTGTCCAAAGTGTGCCGGCCATTTGCATATCATCTTTGGAGAAATGTCTATTCAAGTACTTCACTCATTTTTTTTTATTATGATGATATTGGTTAACAAAACCTAGTACATTGCATTTTGTGTTCACCACCCATAGTTACATTTCTTTCTACTTCACTCATTTTCAATCAGCTTATTTGTTTTGCTGTTGAGTTGTGGGTGTTCTTTGCATTCTTTACATATTCTGGATACTAACCTCTTATTAAATGCATGATTTGCAAATACTTCTTAAATTCCAAAAGTTGCCTTTTTCACTCTATTGTGTCCTTTGGTTCACGGAAATATAAGAATATTTTAGAGAATATTATTAACACATTTTATGGTATTTACTTCATGAAGATGAATGGAAGACATTTTTCTTAGGATTCAGTAGCAGATATAGTTACTTTTCCTGTAAACAACTGGTTTGTTATCATCCTAAGGGTGATAATGACACCAAATGACAAAAAACTCAGTCGGGGCTCACCTGGAGCAATGACTCGAATCTCAAGGCTGCATTGTGTACAGCGGGCTCCTATTTTTCCTCTAATCTGTGCCCTTTGAAATGATTTACCCCAAATATTTCTTTAAAATGCTTTCATTTTGGATAGTTTAGCAATCCACCTAAAATTATTTTAGAGTGGGCAAGTCGTTGACGTTATTTTTAATAGATATTAAGCCACTGCATTTCACAGAGAAGGAAATTAAAGCTCAGCATCTATAAATAACTCTCCGAAGTCACATAATCAGTAAATGGTAGGAGTCGAGATTCAATCCAAGACCTCTCTGTGGATTTTTCCAGACTACTGGGCTAGTTCTTCAAGCAATGAACAAAAATTCCAGTAATAGGAGACAAGAAGTATAATTTGTGACGTGGTCGCTGTGCTCTCTAAGAGCTCACGGGAGGTGAGATCACTTTCTGCGAGATCAGGGAAGACTGGAGCTTGAAGGACGGAAAACAGAGAGGGGTGGGTGGGGGTGACAAGGAGCAAAGACGTGAAAATAAATAAAAAATGCAACCTGTAAGTACTATCGTCCGGTTGCCTTTACACGACCCCTTGTTGAGTGCAGTACAGACTCTGACAGAGGAAAAAGAGTGAACTGAAGCATAAGATATAGATTTGAGAGACAAAATGGAGACTGCTTCAGTCTGAAGAAATGTGGACCTAACCTGGTAGGCAGCAAGGAGTCATGACACATTTTCAGCAGGGTTTGGCTTCAAGAAAGTTCGTCCAGTGGCATGTCTTAGTTAGGGCTCCTCGGAACGAGAGGCCGAGAAACTGACCCACTGGGAGTGAGCGGGGTTCTTGAGGGAAACCAATAAGAGAATAAAGCAAGCAAGAGAAGACAGGAAAGAAGCCGGGCAAAGATGAGGTTCAGCTGACGCCCACTCTCAGCCTCATGCCCGAGGGCGCTTTGGAATGTGCATGACAACTCGGAGCCTTATTTCAGTCCGGCGTTACCCAAGGGCGGACCCAGGCATCTCTGGGCGGATGCTTCTCCTTGGGTTGCATAAACCTCAGGAGATGGGTGAGCCCGGCCCAGAAGCACCCAGCACTCATGGCTGAAGGATGGGTCACGCTGCCCCAGTGAAGGGTAACTGGGCAGGCACCAACGATGTCTATTATATGGTGTTTTAAAGGATGAACTGGAATCATAGGAGTCTGAAAAATTACATAGAGATACAAAAGGTAATACCGTCTGATAATGGCTATATAGGTAAAATAATGGCTTCCCCAAAATGTCCACATCCTAATCCCCAAACCGGGAAATATGTTACATTTCATGGCAAAAAGAACTCTGCATAATGAAGGCTAAAGAGTTAAAATGGGGACGTTATCTGGATTAGCAGAGTGGCCCCAACTGAATCATTTGATTCCATGAAAGTGGAGAGCTTGTCCAGGCTGAAATGAGACAGAGACGAGACACTGCTGGTTTTGAAGATGTGGAAAAGGGGCCACGCACCACAGAATGAACAGCCTTTAGAAGCTGAAAGCATAAGACGCCAGGTTCCCCAGAACTCCGGGAAGAGACGCAGCCCTCTGACACCTTGATTTCGCCCTGTAAGACTCATGCAGAACTTCTAAACTGCAAAACTATAAGACAATAATGTTGTCTTGTTTCGATTTGTTACAGAAGCAATAGAGAACCAATAGAGTGGCTAAAGAAAGGGAACGGAAAAGACAAATCAATAAAAAATTGAAAGAATTCCCATAATTTTTTAAAAAAGACTTAAAAATATTAGCCTCTGTTTTATCTTTCCATTTTAAGTAGAACTAATAATTCTTATGATCATTTTCAGAATTCATAAACTAGCTTTAACAGAAGAAATAATTTCAATAAAATTATAATCAAACTAGAACGACAGTGAAAGATCAGTACATCATAAAGGTTAAGAAAAATATATCTTTAGTGAACCTCTGAAAATTGTTAATGGAAGATTAAAAGGAAGAATCTGTACTTGTTTTTATTATTATATTAAACACACAGGTGTCAGGTCAACACATATTATAAACCATTCTGTTTGGGTCTTTTTTACCTGCCTGAGATTCACTTTTTCTCATTGAGGAAAATGCAAAACTGTGAGCTCGGTGGTCACCAGAGGGCGCCATGGGGCAGGCCGTCCCTCTCATTCAAGATTGGTTCTTGGAAGGCAAAGGCTTTTTGGTGGCTGCCACTCTGGAAATCTGTGTTGCTTTGGTGTGAGAGAGGGAAGAATTTTTTCTACTTATATAAATGTTTTTTCAATAAAAGCTTGTTTAGTATGACTACTAGTGTCTTCCTCAATAAAAATGAAAATAAATGTGCAACAAGTTTTAGCAATGTCTACGAAGTCTTCAAAAATATAAATATTAAGTAAGTAAATGAAAATCAACACTGTGTGCAACTTAGTTAAACGGAAAGTCTCCTGACTAGTTCATGCTTGGAAGAGGAAGGAAGGGAGAGGAGAGGATGTATCCTGGAGATGATACTTGGGACCAAGTCTTAGGGCATCCACGGTTTTATCCAGTGAGAGTGACATCCATTTTCAGTTCAAAGAACAATTAGAATGTTCTTTAGCCAAGGTGCAGACACTAACGCAGCTGCAAGTCAGGACCCAGAGAAAAGGGAAGGCCGCGGGCCAGGCAGAGCCACATGAGCTAAATTGTGGCCCCGGCATCCAGGGCTTTGCAGAATAGACTGGAAGGAGCAAATGAACCTAGAAATGGTTGTGATTACATCTTTGTACTTAAAATGAGCCTAGAGTATAACTGCAAGAGCAGGAATTACTAAATCTCTGCAGACTGTGACGAAAGTCATCGTCTAAGGAGGAGACCAGTTTGGGCAAAGACAGTGACCGACAGAGGGGACTAGAAAAGGAGGACGAAGCCAGGAGACCACGCCGGCCACTTACTAAACGTGCTGTTGTGAACGGTCACGATCTAGTTTTGCATGGAGTTAACGCAGACAGAAATTAAAATGATTTAAAAATATTATGATGGTTTATTAAGTGAATTCATATTTACGAGTCTATTCATAACTTTTATTTCTTTAGTAAATGTATCTTTCATGTATCTTTATGGTACAAAATTCAAACAGTACACTCCTATTTAGAATAGAAAAATGTTAACAATCATTTTTATAAAAATAACATAGCTTAGACCCTATTATTTGAAAACATCGTAATTATATGATCCCATTTGTTGTACACTATTTTCTATTATTTTCTATCTATGTATTTAGCTACCAAGCCAATTTCAATATGTTTTGTTTAGTGAGATATTTGCATCAATGTTTACTAAATACTGACAACTCAAAAGAATCCAAAAGAGAATTCTTGATGTGATCCCAACCTGCCAAATTTGCTCTTTCCTCAGTTTCTCTAATTTTGGTAAATGGCACCACAGTTCACTTAGTTTCTCACCCCCCCGCCCCAACTCTCAGAATCATCACTGGCTGTTCTCTTCAACGACGCCCCACATCCAAGCCACAGCAAGTTCCATAGATTCTGCTGCTAAAACACAGTCCTATTCCTAATCTAATCATGCCACTTCTCACCACCCTCCCAACTATCGCCCCAATGCAGGGCATCATCATATTCTCTCGGCATCTTAAAATGAAACCAAAATTACTGAGTAAGGTTCACAAGAGAGTAGCTTTGGAAAAGCACAAATGAACTGTGTCTTCCGCATCATCATCCATCATCATCATCATCATCATCATCATCATCATCATCATCATCATCTGGATACAGGCAGAATCCAAATAGTTTACATGATACAACATTAGCTTTCATTTTTTGATATAGTGATTCGGTGATTACATTTTTGCCTAATCAAATTCAAAAACCCTTGACTCGAAAGGATAGATGATACATAGTTCATGTGATAACATTCATAAAAAAATCTAAGCATATAATTTTGAAAGTTTTAAAATGTTAGCAGCAAATAAATTATATTTACACGCTGTATGTTTCAGAAACTTTTTCATTTAGATAATGGATTAACGCCTAAATTCTGTATGTTCTTTTCATTAGATGTATAGTTCAACTTACCTGATCAAGTTCATCTGAAATTGCAATACCTGGGATTCAAAAGAGATTTATAAAAAAGTTTTAGAAGCAATCTTTAATAACATAAGGTTAAAAACAAAGACAAAAGTTCTACTGGTAAATCTAGTGTATTTTCCACTTTATTTTTTTCTTTTTATTAGTGCTTCAAAATATTGTGATACATCCTTTCTACTAACGAAAACAAACTAAGAACCGACATCGACCATGACAGCACGAGCTGCTGAAACACGTGCCGTCCTGCAGACAGGCTGCCAGACGCACAGCTGACGCACAAGGATATTGTGAAGATGCTGTCTCTACGTTCCAACGACAATGAGGCACAACTTGGCCCGTTATGATTTTGTTCCTGCTCATGGACTGATTTAGACTCCTAGAGTGATGAAATATGAAAGCGGACTGGTGGTCAGAGATCATTTATTTTAATTTCCTTATTTTACAGATGAGGACACAGGCTAGACAGCAGGAGAAATCTGCACACAGTCCCTGAGACTGACAGCGTCCGCAGCCAACGGAAAAATGATTCCTCCTCACAGTTCTTCTAACCATCCACGTATTCCTCACTGTGTATCAATCTAATTTCTGTCTTTACCATGCCGCTAAAATTGTTCTCGGTCAGCAATGTACAAAGTTTTAGTCCTTAATGTGTCTCTCTGTGACGACAGATGCTGTTAAGCTCACTCTCTTTCTTGAGATGCTGTCCTCTCTTTTCTATGGCCCTGCTTTGTCTCCTTCAAATTTTCTTCCTTTGGGGTAAAGGGTCCTTTCCTGAAATGCCAAGGGTACCTTGCTGAGCTGCTCTTTCTCTTCACTTGACAGGCTCCCCTTGGTAATCTAAGCCATACCATTGACATTTTTACTTCTCTATGTGGTGACGACTAACAAATCTTTATCACCAACACAGACTTTCCTCCTGACCTAGTTGCTGAATTCCTAGGGGCATTTCAATCTCGATATGTCAAGCTAACGCTATCATCCTCCCTTCAGCTCACTCCCCCCTTTTTTTTTGAAGAATGGTGGGCCTAGAGCTAACACAGGCCCTGGAGCAGGAGTGGCCAGCCCTCAGGCTTGGGGCAGAGGGCGAACGGGATCTGGCGTCGAACCCCCCATGTAGGATGGGCCAAGGGACAAGAAAAAGTCTGAAGTCTGAAGCCCGAGGGGAGAGAGAGAGAGAACGAAGGGGACCGAAGCTAGAGTTCAGCAGACTGTAACGTGCGAGAAAGATGAGCCAGGTTCGAAAAGAGAACCTGGAAACACTCGGAAAATGTGCCTGAGTAAGGATGCTCTCACCCGCTCAGGCGAAGAGTGTATGTGGAGGGAACTTTACAGGTTCCTGTGTCATCTCTGCCTCCACTAACCTCATCAATCAATTATATGCAAAGCAGAAAGCAGCTGCCCCACTACACATCGGTAAGTGGCACCATGCTTCCCCTTGTAGATAAAACTAGAAACACAGGTGCATTCGAGACTCATTCTTCACAGCGACATTCTATAAAATTATTGTTTTGGGCAAAAGTTATTGGTAACTAAGAATTTTTATGTGTTACTTCACTAAAAGGGTCTAGCCAGTACTCCGAGAATTTTGGGTGACCTAAGCTTAACAATTACTCAAGGACTCGCTGTATGATGAAGGTAGCGCCTTACATTCAAGGAGAGAAGGCTCCTGGGAGGAGCAGCGCGGCCGCTGGCGGGCACCGCGTGCGTGTGGCAGACTCCGGGACGTGACCGTATCGGAGCAGGGGAGTGTACCTGACTCCAGTTACAGACTCCAGAGCTGTCTGAGCGGTTACAAACATTTCTAAAGCCCTGACATAAGTTACGCATTTATGAATGTTTGGTTTTAAAAAATATGTAAAATTATAAGTGGTCGCTTGGAATAACTCAGACTTCAAGGTACTGTAGAAATTTTATAGAGTAGCAAACAGTTTATGTCACATTCTACAGTAGATTTAAAATACATTATTCTAGTTTATAAAAGCCAAATGTATATTTTAAATGCTTAATTTTACCTTTGACAAAAATGTTCCTTTCTAATATTAATTCAAGATTAGAACTGAATATATTATTTTTAAATAAAGATTTAAAAGACAACCTATTTTTAAAGAGTGGATATATAAAACAAAATTATCTTTCTCATCCAAAGTCAAAAAACTTAGATATTAAATAATTAAATAACCCATGATTTTTTTTTAGCTTTTTGCATCAATGCCCTTAGCCCTGCAAAAAAGTTATCTCATTAAATTCTTAGAAAGCTATTAGTTGATCTTTAAATTTCTTTTATACTTCAGTTTGTGAACTCATTATTCATAAAGACAGCAACAGTATTTTGCCTACCTAGACCAGCTGAGAGTTTGCAAGTAAGTCAAGAAGCCTTTGAATAGTCAAATGTTTGTCAAAAATTTTAAAATTTTTTAAACCCAAACAGAATTTGCACATCGCTCGCGAGCTAGCTCCCTGATCCCCTTTCCATTGCCCATTACTCTCAGCTTTAAACACGGGGAGCGGTTCTGTATAGCCTAGAAATGTTACCAGTGACAAATGGAGATGAAAAGTCACTTTGAAGACATATTAAAGTACTAAGAAGTAAAGGGTCCCGGGATATAACTCAAACCAGATAAATAAGAAACTTGATTTTGGGAAGGAATTATGCCTCCAACTGTGCCAGGTGTTTGGACTCACGTATTGGGTTCAGATACCTATCGTTATATCTTCTTAACATTTATATATTTTGATGATTTTATCTATTAAATTATCTAAATAAATCTCCGTTCTATTACATATAATTCTTTCTACTCCCTATTATCAACATTTAAGTTAACCAATGTATTTTTCACTTTCTGTGATTTCGCTTATAATCAGAGCTTAAACTAATTAAAAGCAGTTGAAAGGATTTTGAAGAATCGCTTCTTCCCAGAAGCACGAAGCCCTGATGAGAACCGTCTATACTGAGGAGCCAGGAAATTCTCCCAGTGCACAGCTGTTCCCTGAGGAGAGAGCCACAGCTTTTCGTCATTTCACTAACTCTTGTAAGCCATCGTATTTTTATAAAATATTTTTAAAGTTTATAGAAACTCAGGAGCAGCGGTACATACAAAATATGCAAGAGAAAATGTAGTCAGAGGGTTGCTAAAATATAAGGAAAAACGGCTGAGTCCAGATTGCTGTTACCAGTCACGGAGCATAAGTATCTGTCCACTATTCTCCCAATGACTGGGCGTTTTTTCTTGGAAAAACTCTAGCCGGTGTTTTTGCATGAACTGCAACCTATAGACCAACGTCTGAATGGACTAAAGATACTCATCCTATCTTTGCCTCATTTCAGAGGAAACAGCCACAAGCAGTGAAAGCATCAGGCTCGGTTGACACTGAAAGTCCTACCACCCCTTCACGAAGCCAAGGGTTGTGTCAACCAATGACATGTAATAAGACACTGCTGCTCTTTTAGTGTATTTACTTACCTACTCACTCACGTATCGATTTATTTTAAAGCATAATTCCTTCAATAAATAAGCCACAGACAAAGCCAAAGAAATTAAGTCTACAAATACCAAAGCATATCATCTGATATCAGAGGCCTGCACTCAGAGAAGCAGAAGGTGGGTCTACAGCGGAAGAAGAGTGGGGGCCCGATCTCAGAGAAGACGGATCGGGACGAGATGGAGCCAGAGGTGATGCTCACTCGGCAAATCCCGACCGACTCATGCACTGACCACTGAGCTCTGTGCAGCGGCGTCCAGGCGCAGAGTGGGCCTGCTGCAGGGAGCTCAAAGTCCAGGCAGGAGATAAGTGAAAAGCAGATTGTAGCATGTAAGTGTGTTCTGAGAAGAGCAGAGGAGCACAGAAAGTGAGGCAGCGAACCCAGTCCACAGGAGGACAGCAACAGAGAAACCGCCTTGGATGCAGCAGACTGGGCTTAGCCTGGAGAGAAGTGTAGGCGTTCGCTTGGTGGAAATGGAAGCGGTGGAGGAAGCTGGGGTGAGATTTCAGGGCACGGAGACGGCAGAAGCAAATGCGTGAAATGGAGGGACGCCAGTGAGTCTGAAAAACTCCTGTGTTGCTGGTGCAGAAACGCCCTGCTGATAAGTCACGAGAGATGATGCTGAAGACGTGATTAGGGGCCAGATCATGGAGCATCTTCGGTGAGG
Organism: Pteropus medius; assembly: GCF_902729225.1. Classification (NCBI taxonomy): domain Eukaryota; kingdom Metazoa; phylum Chordata; class Mammalia; order Chiroptera; family Pteropodidae; genus Pteropus; species Pteropus medius. The sequence continues at coordinate 3,332,155 of NW_024350926.1, read as the reverse complement.
TTTTAGGAAGCTACCGAATATCTGCAACATGTGAGTGCCAAGTTTTCATCTAGATCCATCACACTGATGGCAGTGAGGCCTGACTGCACTAAGAGAGAAACAAGAGTATGGACAAGACTGGTTATTTGTTCCTCAAACCATTTCAGTATTTCTCCTGGGCACGTGAGCTGGACTACACTTCCCAGCCTCCCCTGCAGTTAGCTGTGGAAGGCGGGCACGTAAGGCTCTACATTCCCACCTCTAGGCACTAGAAACCTCCCTTGTGATCCTCCACTCTACTTCTGCAGGACCCCAGAAAGGGCGGAGAAGAGAATCAGACTCACGACATATCTTAGAGGGAAAATGAGCAAGATTTGGTACTTAATTAGTTATAAACAGTAAGGGAGAGAGAGGAACCTAGAAGGGTTCCAGTTTGGGTGAACTGGTGCCACCACCTGAGACAGAGCATGCAGAAGAAAGGTCACATTTGAAGAGATCTACTTAGATATACTGAGTTTAGCACAGCAGAGGGATATCCAGGTGGGGATATGCTTTAGGTTATTTTGTTTCAAAAGCAAACACAGTTTGATAGGGAAATACAGTAAGTCCTCACTTAACATCACCGATAGTTTCTGAAACTAAACAAAATGATATATAATGAAACCAATTTCACCATAGGCTAATTGATATAAAAAAAATTAATTTTCTACGGCATCTCATCATGATTTATACATATTAACATAAGCCTCTGACATAGTAATAGGATAAGGTTCTTTTCATGAACATAACACAGTAATAAACTGAAAACTCACTTTATCATTTTTGCTCCAAAAGTAAATCTGGCCAAAAGCAGTGCTTTCTTGAGTCCCAACCAAAGAGTTTCTTCTACTAATGGCCAAATTATAAAATCTTATCATAAGGCAAATTAACTTCTGAGATGTTAGTTTACTGCAGAAAAGTCTAAAAAAATTACTCTAGTGAGTTATGAATTAAGAGGTATGAAAAACTAAATCTCTTTCTCTCCCCCTCTGTACATAATTATAACGTAATATGTAAATATATATAATTACAATATGTTACAATATATAAACATATAAAGAATAACATACATATTATTTCTCCCAAAATACACAAAGGAGCAATTTCAACTTTGATACAAATCTTGAAACTAGTAAAACTATGCTATCTAAAAAAAACACAGATATTATAATATAATCCACTAGAATTTACTAGTGTTCTATTTTCCATTTAAGAGTTTTTAATATTCTATGACATAGAAAGGAAATTTTAGTGAGGCCATGGCATTAACGTGCTATAAAGGCGCCTAATTTTTAAAATTGAGAGATGTTTAAAAACCAGAGAAAGATAGGTATATTTTGAAGTCACTACTAAAACCATAAAGAATATACGTATGTCTACACATATAGAATGCATTTATCAAATCAAAATTGTGATTGTGTACTCTCGTGACAACAACACGTGACAACATTTAAAAGTTTTCACTTCAAATATACCATTTTGACCTTCACGCCTACCAGAAGAAGGAGATACGATCGTGTCTTCCTGCTTTGGAGATGAGAGAGCTGAGGCTCATGGAAGTTTATGGATGTACCCGAGGCTATTCATCTCATAGGCACAGCGAAACCTCTAACCTAGGCCCTTGGAATACAGAAATCACTGCTTTTACCAAAAGTATGTTACATGGCACTGTGCTAGGCTCTGAAAGGATTCTAAGAAGAACCTGGCCCAGTTCTACCTTTAAGAAGTCTAGAGACATTAAAAACTCAGAATGGCAATAGGCGTGTATATTAATTAAGATGACATGAAACAACAAGGTTTGAAAGAGAAGAATGAATAAGATGCTATTAGGTGTAGATGTGACCTCCGTAGCAGGGACCCTGTAGAGAAACAGGAGTCAAATAGCAGCTCCTTCTACTCCGTGTAACCAGCCTTCCCACGAATCTGTGCGCTATGCAAGATCAACCCTCGCTCCTAATCTCACGCCCTCAGAACGCCTCAACCTCTCACAGAATGAGGGTGAGGATGTTGGAAATACGCTCCTTGCAATGTTAATGAATACTTTACTGTAATATTGGTTAGGAATTTCAACTATAATCAAGTAACTAAACTTACTTCGAGAGAGATTCTCGAGGGCTTTTCCCAGCTTCTTGCTCTCTTGAAGGATGTGGTTCAATTCATCAAAATCACGGCTTTCTGGTTTAGTCCTCCAGTTCCATTTAGAATGGTCTACTGACCTTGGCACTATGTTTAAAAAAAATGATTACTTCATGAGCATGCTACGTAGCGATTAAAAAAACTTACTATTTATTACTACATGAAAGACTGTATCAAGATCAATGTACAGAATAAAAATGTTCATGTTGGAAATGGTTTTCTTGTGAGCAAATAAATAGTGAGGAAGTTTTAAAGCTGGGTTTTAAGAAATGTTTTAAATGAAGAAGGGAAGTGTGACAGTGTTTATAGAAAAAAGAAAAGTCAGGTACAAATTTAAAACTAATAATTTCTATAATTTAGAGAAAAACACATAAGCAGAGTATATTTTGTATTATGCATTAGAAGCTTAAAAATAACCACTAACTTCTTCATCGGCAATTAGGATACATTTCTAAGACATTCTTGCTGTCTTCTGAAAAAACATAGAAGACTGAATACGTGTATTTACTTTCATTTCTCTCTGTCAAATTCCCACTAAAATTGTTATGGTAAAAGAAATTTTTTTTTTTTGGTCAAAGAAATAGTTGAACAAGGAGAGAAGACATTATTAGACAAAAAATAGCAACATATTTTATTGGAAGATGCAAAATGAACTGATGAGCAGTAAATGGATTTAGAAAGCTAGAGAATATCGAAATCTAATCCCCGAAAAGAGAGATGCCCAAAAAAGTGGACATTCAGACCATTTAAACATTAAAACATCAATCAAGGAGGACCAATGATGAAGTAATGAGGATATAAAAACTTAATTGTTTTTTGGATTGGAAGAATTCATTACATGTCCAGTATAATTCAAGGCATATCATCACAAAATTTTACCACAGGGGCAATAAAGGAAAGATCTTAAAAGCTTTCAGGGACAACAATAGCAAATTAAATTGTCATCAGACTTCTTGGTAGCAATGCTTGGCCTCAGAAGACAAGGGAGAAATTCCTTCAAAATTCCAACGGAAGATTGGAATCTTCAACTTAGAATTTTATACCCAACTCAAGGACCAATCAAGATACTTGTAAGGACTCAAAGTCTATCTTGCAGGCACTCGACTTCAGAAAGCTCCTAGTCGAAGTGCTCCACCAAGACGAAAAGTGGAATGACTCGGGATTCGGGGAACAGGTGACCCTCCACAAGAATAAGGAAAAGGAATCCCCAGAATGACGCTGAAGGACGGGCCTCAAGGAGACAGCTGAGAAAACAGCTGGAGACCGAGGAGCCAAGACAGGAGCGAGAGGACAGAGGCCACATGAGAGAGGCTCTAACATCCTTCCGATGAAATGAAATAGAAAATAAAACGAGACAGGAATTAGAATCACTTGATGAGAGCGTTTCATACTTTATGGCAGGGTTTGGTGAAGCATTAGTGATGCATACATAAAGAAAAAACAAAACAAAAATCAATGATTAATTCTAGAAACAAATTAATCATTGGACCTCTTATGGGTCTACTGTGAAAAAAAGGCTAATTAATATAGTCACACTAACAACAATGTAGAGTCTAAATTCAACCGACGTTTGAAAGATCTGCATGACTACAGTGTGAGGATGAGATGGGGGCTGAGGTACAAAGCACAGGTCTCAGAAAGAGGTCAAAAGTTAAAGCCTCGAATCTAAAGTAAAAGGGAACCACGTAAGTACCTTGTCTGTTTAGATACGCAGACTTGTGCACCAGAAGAAACACCTAAAAGAGTTAAGTGTTTCCACATCAGAAGCTGAACACAGGGGAAGAACACTGTTGCCTTATAGCACATTCTACTTTGCTTTTTAAACTACATATATCTTTGTTTTGATAAAAGTAAATAATTTTTTAAATATATATATAATAAGGCTATGGGAAAGGCAGACTGTTAACATATTTTTTCAGCCACCTATTTAAAAAAATAATCTGGCAATGTTTATTATAATAAAAAATATACTGCCCTGCTGACCCAGCAATCTTATATCTGATAAATTATAATAAAGAAATGAAAACATGTATTCTTATGTATATACTACACAAGGTTGTTTATTATCGGGAAGTGCAAGGTATTAATTTGTTTATTTCAGCAAATAGTTTGTAGTGGCAAAACTCTGGAAATAATTTAATGTCTTTTAACAGTGATAAATAAATTATGGCACATTCACGCTATGCCTCAGTATGCACTTATTAAAGAGAATAACTTAGATCTAAGTTTATTAGCATAGAGATATGTCCACAATGCATTTCAAAATAATAAAAACAAGTTACTTATGAATGTGTATAGTTTAAAGCCAGTTTTCTAAAGCAAATCAACTCAAGGCATAGGGGAAAGAAACTCAAAAAAGGAAGCAGAAAAAACTATGTTTGTACCCTATCCTTCAAAACACTTCTGTTAACCTTTATTGAATATATTCTCTAATTTGTATCATTGAATTATCTAATTTTCCTAGCTATTACCATATAGCAGCAAGATTTCTCTTTTTTAATGTTACAAAATAAGAGCATAGATTTTTTTAAAGAATCAGTCTTTATCAATATTCTCAGATGGCCACCAGACATGCCTAGCTGCCCATCACCCCAAGCACTGCAGACCTACCACCTGAATGCATTGACATGAAAAAGCCAGCAGGAGAACTGCCTAGTCAATCCAGTGAATCCTGAGAAATTGCAAATTGTTGTTTAAGATAATTGAGCTTTGGGGAGGTTACATCAAGCACCATAGAGAACTGACACAACACCCAAGGACTTTCTTCAGCAAATTTCAAGAGAAACGAAGGAAAATTAAAAATATATATATTTTGTAGCTTGTGACGATTTGAAACACAATCGATATCCAATTTATAATGGGAACCAAATCTAGGACAACCAAGGCCACAGTACAATCGTGGTCTAATCAAGTACACTGGGTGATTTCAAAGATGTTTTTTATAAATAATGAAAGGAGATTTTGGAGATAATCAGCCCAGGATACAGTCTTCAGATGAGAACATCTCTAAAGGTTTCTGATGGTTTGAAAACCCTTACTTAGGTTATACTTAATCTTAAAACTCAGTGCTATAATTTAAACACATTTTTAAAATATATCCTCAGGAGAAATGGAAAACAGCAGAACGGTATCCACAACATAATATGACCCACACGAGGTGACAGAATCTTAGAGCAGGAGTCTGTGACATCACTACGGCAAAGTTCATCCTTAGTGCAAGAGGATGCCAGATGGGCAACTTCCACCGGTCCATATGAGGCAGCTACTCCACAAACCAGCCTACTATATACTGAGCAGGGCTAATTTGGAACAATTCTTTATTATATTAATCAAATTCTGACTCACTGTGACCTCCACCAAAAGTTTCTATCTATGAGTTAAAAATACATTTACTGTCTCCTCCAAATGAATTTACCAATAAAACTGCCAATATCTGATAAGAATATCTTATGTCTGTGATGATAAAGAGATATTGGTCTCCAGTTTTCTTTTCCTGTAATGTCCTTGTTTTAACAGCAGGACTATGGAGGCCTCATAAAATCAGCTGGAACACGGACTCTCTTCCTCCTCTATTTTGGGAAAGGGTTGCATGTGGTATTACGTCCTCTTCGAAAGTTTGACTTGCCCTGTGAAGCCATCTTGGCATGAAGTTCTCTTTGTGAGAAACTGTTTAATGGTCAATTCAATTTTTAAAATTTATATAGGACATTTACATATTTCTATTTCTTGTTGAATCAGTTTTGGTAATTTCTATCTGTTAAGTAATTTATACTTTTCATCTAAGTTGTTAGTTTTATCAACGGTATTGCTCAAATTATTTCCTCATTTATCTTTCTAATGGCTTCAAAATCTGTAGTCTTTTCCCCTCTTTTACTAGTAATATCTGTAATTGGGTTTTCTCTTTTCTTTTTTACAAATAATCAACTTATAGATTTATTGATTTTTTTCTGTACTGTTTATCTGTTTATTTCAACTTTATTTTTATCATTTTTTCTCAACATATCCTTGTTTTAAGTCATTATTGTTTATATTCTTAAAGTAAAAGCTGAGATAATTGATTTTATGCCTTTTTTTCTCAATTCAGGATTTTAAAGCTATAAATTTCCTCCTAAACACTGCTTTATCTTCATCCTCCAAATTTTAATGTTTTGTTTTTCAAAGTGTTGTCTAATTTCCTTTATGATTTTATTCTTCACTCATGGGTTATTTGGAAATGTGCTAATTAGAAATATTTGTAAGGAAATCTCTCGGTTTGTTATTATAACTTCATTTGAATTTAACACCATTTTGGCAGAAAACACACTCCACGTACTTTCAATCATTTTTTGTGGTATAGCATATGGTCTATCTTGATAAAAAAAAAGTCCCTCTGGAATCAAAAATTATACATATTTCAACTTCATTGAGTAGAGGTTCTATAAATGTCAAGGTGGTTGCTGGTGTTCAAATCTTCCGCATCCTTACTCATTCTTTGGTTTCTTTGTTCTATCTGTCTGTATCTCCCTCCAGTTCTGTAAACTTTTCCCTGCATGTCATTGGGGACTTTGTTATTGGGTCCTCTTTATCTCCAGTAGACCCTTCATCTTGAATTCTACTTGGTCTGACAGCACCAAACCATTAAGTTTTTCTGTGCTTAGTATTTTATACCGTTTGTGTTTTTATGTTCTAAATGTGTCTTCTAACAAGCAGTACTTTTTATCTAGCATAAAAATCTTTGCTTGTTAACTGAGATGTTTAGTACTTTTACATTTACTGTAATTACTGACTCGTTTGTACTTAAGCCTACATCTTAGTATTTGATTTCTATTATTCCAATCAAATTTTTTATTCATCGATTCCTCTTTTCCTGTCTTTGTTTGGTAGGATGAATCATACTTTATTTTAGCATCTTATTTTAACTCCTCTTCTGACTTTTTAGTTATGTCTTTTTATGTTTTTTAGTAATGCTTTACATATTATACTATGCATCTTTAATGCATCTTTAATGAATAGTATATATTCAAAAGATATTCCATTACTTCAGGAACAATTTAATATATTTTGACAATATATTTCCAGTTAATAAAGTAGGTCACCTGAACATAAAGAGATCTATCATCAGATGCCAGACCACCAGCAACGTTCCATGGCTTGGCAGCATCCCGTAGCAGCAAAGGCTCTGCAGAATGAGGAGCCGTTAGGATTCTACCCTCAAGTTGACAAGATGCAGGATGGACCCCTTTATAAGTAGTAAGTCTCTAAGGTTATGGATTATTATTGGGGGTGTGTGAAGAAAAGTGGTAGAGAGGATGAAATGGGGGTGGAGGAGGAGAGGGGGAGAGGAAGGGAGGGAGGGAGGGAGGGAGAAGAGAGAGTAAAAGACTGATCAAAGGTGGAAAGGGAAATGTGAGATGAGGCTTGGTTCATTTCTTTCTTTTCTTTCTGTCTGTCTTTCATTCATTCATTCATTCATTCATTCATTCATTTAAATAATTATTGAGCCAGTACCATGTTGAACTTTACTGGGGATATGGTTGTGAACAACACGTGCAAATTTTAAATTTGTGTACTCAAAAAATGTTGGGACCTAATTTTATAAACTAAACTGGTTTATAAGAACATTTGAAGTTTTTAATACTTCACATAATTCTCACAAAAATTTTGTGATTGACACGACACTCGTTACAAGTACCACTAGATAAACTTAAGAGTTCATTTCAGTCACTTTCATAAATGACCCAAATTCCGATTCCAGTTAGCACACGACAGCTTTTCATAAATTTCAAATATTTTCTACTTACTCTTTTCTCTGTTGAAATTAAAATTAAACCTCTCTCTCTGTAACAAGTACAAGATATTGATGTGTAATAACTGCTTTCAAGCTCTCCTGCCTTCCAAGAATAACGGACTGCTATAGGCTTCTAAGCTATTTGGCGTGTTCACACATACGGGGTGGCAGCAGAGCGTGGAGGGAATCCAGTGGCTAGTGAGGCGGCAGGAGAGGAGACGGGATATTGAGAGAAAAAGGGTACTTACAGTGAAAACAGAAATATCCAGGCTTCAGTAAGAAGAAATGAGCAGAGAAATCAGGGGTGAAGAATTTTATAAAATTTTGTTGACTTTAAAATACAAACCTCCTTTGCTTTCTCTCTAAAAGATTTGGTTTGCTTTCACATACTTTATTAAACACAGGGCTGGTGATGCTTTGAATATGACAAAATGCTGCCACTGATCATGAGAGGCAAGGGGACCACTCCAGGGAACTTACTTTCTTAAAAGATGACACTCGAAAAGGTCTCACTCGATTACACAGGCTTAAGGGTATGAATGAGTAGATGTAAATAAAGCTCAATGTTAACACTGACGTGAATATGAAATTAATTTGTATTAATAGCCAGAAATACTGGATTCAAAGTTTGGCTTCAATTCTTACCTTTTCTTCATTTTTTTAATAACACAGACTTACAGACACTAAGTAATTTCTGAATGACAAACTTCCTTACATGATCTGGATTCTGGTGACGGTGGAGAAATATTAGACACAGCAAGGTCACTTTTTGACTTTTTTGGCTTCTTTGCATTTAATTGCCAAGGCTTATCGTAGCTTCTGAAATCCCTTCTTGTTCCTTTAAGTTCTGTTAAAACAAAAATATATATATATATTAATTCGATAAGTGATTTCACAATTGATGAAAAACTAAATATATGAAGTCATCAGATATACTCAGCAAAACATATAGGTCACCTTATATAAAAAATAATGCTAATATTCAAAAGTATTTCTTGCTTGATTTCCCCTGTAAATTTTAGTTTTGAGTTTGACATGAATCAGCTTCTATATTAATATAATTGACACCATGTTAAAATGTGAAATTACTTGAAAGGCTTTTTAGGCATGGATTATCATTACTTAAAATAACATTCCTTAAATGATGTTATAGAATAAAACATTGTATTCTGTTGTAAATAAAAACAACTTAACATTTAAGTAAAATTTACTCACTGCTGTTAGCTCATCCATTATTCACTACGACATATAAAACCAATGATATTCAACTAAATTTCAGCATTCATTTTTTTCCACTTCTCCATGCAAGAAAGATTAATTCAACCAACTTTGTTGAAGGTTATAGTTCCCCTTCAAAAGTGGTCAATGTCATACCAACATCCAAAATAAATGATCTTTCCAAGAGTTCATCATCTTAGAAAGTTTCTCTTAGTCTTCTTGTTTACGAAGACAGATTCTTCTTAAGGACAGTTTCCTTCTGTCTTCTTGGTTATGTTTACACATTTTCAAATTATTCTAGTTTTATGAATGATTCATACACCTTTCTCTGGCCACCCACTTATAAATACTAAACAGACATCACGATACATTATGTGGGTTCCTCAAATGCTCATAAGGTTGCACTTAACGAGCTACAATCCAATTTTTTCTTCCTCCAAAAGCAGCATAAATAGTCTAAAAACCTAGGAAGAGAAACAGTGGTGTATGTTCTGCCAGAAGCCAGGAGGTATTTCAGTAGATAGGATTAAGACAAAAGATGGGCCAATCAGAAAAATACTGAAAGACTTCCAGACATCCACAATGACTGCCCCTATCTCAGAGTTACCTCCTTATGTTGTTTTGCAATCTATCAGAATTTTTCTTTCTATATCCATCCTAGGACCACAATTTCTTCTAATGCAATATAGTTAAAGGAATAAAGAATCTTGTTTATAAAATATAGCATCTCATGATACAAATAAAAGCTAAAAGGAGCCAGAGGGGAATGATATATTTGATTTTGTGGCTTTTTAAATTCTCCACTACTGACAAGAAAAAAAAAAATCACATTAATTAAAATAACCGCGCGATAATATTGCTCTTATTTAGTTCATTGAAAAGAGATAAGATACAGAAAGTCACTCATCAGTTTAGCAGAGACCCACAGGATTCAAATGAGACTAGACATTTTAGTAGCAGCCATGATTTCTTGTTTCTTCGACAATTTTTCAAAGGATTCAAAAAGATGCATGCTATATATTGAGGGGACAAATAAGAGCTCGCCCACACATTTATTGATACACCTAAAACTAGATAGAATACTCTTTATTTAAATTTAAATATATAGGAAAAAAACCACTTTAAGAAAAAAAAATTCAATAAAAAACAAGAATGTAATGTTCAAGATACAGAGGAAATTCATAGTTTTAGAAAAGATTTACTATGAAAAACCTTCACATTTTAGAATGTGACAAATTTGTCTCCCGAATAAAAACAGACAGAAAATGGATTCGACAAAACAAAAAGAAATAGAGAAGATATAGGCTAACCAAACCAATGATAAAAATACAGCCACAGCCAGGAATAAAAAAAAAGTAGATAAGGAAACACTGACAGGAAACTGAAATGCAATGTCAACATTTAAATTTGTGTTCAAAGCCAGAAAGAGAAAACTGATACTGCAGAAAATTGAATCAGCGACACAGAAAACACGCTTGACAAATAAGTCTCCCCAGAAGTTAGTCAATAAAGAAAGGCAAATACATGTGGAATGAAATGAGAGAAATGAAAAACGGTGAAAAACACTCAATTTACACATAGCTGATTTTCCGGAAGAAGAAATCAAAACAAATATAATAGAAGCAACAAGCAAGAACACAAGAAAACTGTCGTAGGCTTAAGAGCTGGGTTTGCTGACTGGAAGGATTCTCTGCATACAATGACAAGTTAGAAAAAGAAAGCAACGCCTAGATGTGCTTCGGTAAAACTTCTGAATATCAAAAATAAAGCAAAAACAAATCCCATAAGTATTTAAGGAGAATACTTAGACTATCTAAAAAGAAATAAAACTGAGGCTGCTTTCAGGTTTCTCCACAACAATATTAAATGACAGACTTTTGAAAGGTTTTACACCCAAATACTTTGAACGCTGAGACATTTTCTCGACAATGAGAACGTGCGCCAAAAGAAACAATTCGACAAGTCCAGGTTTAAACCGGCATTATTTACTGTCACCCGAATTAAAATTTCTTCAGCTCCATTCACACCAAAGGGTTATGCTGGGCTTTCCTTCTTCCCTTCTGGCATACTCTTCCCTCCAAAATATTTCCCCCTTACCCTCTGGAACACTGATCACCCTGTAGTAAACAGTCACTCTTGCACCCTTGAATCCGGGCTTTCCCGTCTTAAGAGCCACCTCCTTCTTCCCACCAGAGCCCAGTCCCCTGCCGCTTCCGGAACGGAGGGCGCGCATCCCTCCACGTGGCCCTGGCCACAGGCTGGGCTCCCCCTGTCCACCGACATTAGGCTGAAAGCCCCTCCCATCTTAGGGCTCATGCTGCCATCCATGCCACTCGCCACGCTTCATTACGGCCACCCTCCTGCCCCCGGGCACTCTCACAGCCTCACTCAGACCTTGGCACTATCTCCCTTGACCTGGCAACACCTTGGATAAAACCCTGGCGAGTGACCTCCTGGGACAAACCATGTGTTAAGCCTCCCACTTCCTGGTCCCTGACTCTGAAGAGCTCGACTTCCCCGGTGCTTAGGGCACTCCGAAACCGGGGCCACCCTCAGGATCTTCTCATAGTCTAGAGTCATTCCAGCCCCCAAGTCTCAAACGGCACAACCTGCTGTCCTGCTGCAGCTCTCACACCTTCACGGCACCTGCGCTGACACTGGCCTCCGACAGGCCTCTGGCTCTCCGATCTGCTTTTATGTCTAAACCTTTTTCGTTCCTTGCTCACTACCCTCTCAGGCCAGACCACGTGCTTTGATCACTTGCGCGATTTGCTCACCAAAGTCAACTCCTCTGCAAAACTGTTCTTCCACCCTCCACCCGGACCGCGGCACGATCACAGTCCTGTCAGTCATTCTAACTGTGTTCTCTCCTCCCCTCCTCTGATGGCACTTCTGGGCACCATCAGGGAAAAATCGCCATCTTGCTAATGATTTCCATGATTAAGTCATTCGTTCAACTCCAAATAGGCCCCAGAACTGCTTGACGGTCCTTTCTTATTTTCCTTTTTCTAACTCTTTTGTCCTTTCTCTTGGTGACTTTTCACAACTGGCATCGCTCACTTCGATCTCCCCTATCCGTGTGTCCTCAGCAAACCACCTCACTTCTTAATAAGCACACAAAATTCTGGCATCAGAGGTGATTTCCCACTGGCCTTGTCCCAGCCCCCTCACTCAGTCTACAGATAGAAGAACCACTTCTTCTACCCTTTTGCTCTCGTGGTTTTAATGATTTTGTGTATGGTACTGAACATCTCATCGGCGACTCCTGCCTTGACCTATCCCCAGAATTTTAGACTCATACTAACTGCCTGCTAGAATTATCCACTAAAATGCCCCACAGAAATTCAAGTTCATCAGTAGGACTGGACTCATTGTCCTCCATAAATTTAGTCTTGTGTTCCTGTCTTGCTTTATGAAACGAGCACTTATGCCTTTACACAAGTACGCAATCTGGGAGTCATAATAATCTCCTCCCCTCTTTCGCTCTCTCTAAACAGTGAATCAGTAAGTATTTGTGCTAGTGAGAATTCTAAGATGGTCCCCATGATTTTGTCCGCTGATGTTATGCCTTATATAATTCTTTCCCCTCGAGTATAGACAAGATGTTGGATTTGCTTTAAACCGATAGAATATGGTAAAGGTGATGGGAGGTCAAAACTCCAATTATGTTGTGATATAGGACTCCATCGTATTAAACTTGAATTAGGGAAATTCTCTTGCTGGTCTTAAAGAAGTAAGTGGCCATAATGTGAGAGCGCCAAATGGCAAGAAACTGTAGGTGGCATCTAGAAGTTGAGAGCAACCCAGGGCTGAAATTCAGTGAGAAAACAGGGACCTGAGTCATTCAGCTGCAAGGAAGTTAATTCTGCCAACCACCCAAATGAACTGGGAAGCAGGTTCTTATTCCAGAGTCCAGAACAATGCAACCTAGCTAGTATCTTGCTTTCCAGACTTGTGAGATTCAGCAAAAGATCTAGTTAAATGGTGCACAGACTTCTGATCTATGGAAACCGTGAGACACTAAACGTGTGCTGATTAAAGCTGTAGAGTTTAATATATGACTCTTTCTCCAGAAACTATAATTGATAAATATGGGCTAATGTGAGCTCCACTGGGCTTATAAATGTTCACCTGGTCTGCCTTAACATCTTTGTGCCTACAAAACCAGAGTCCATACCTGTACACTTTTGCTACTTAGAATCTACACGCAAGAAAGTAAGGCCAGGAAAAACCAAGAGTCCCCTCTCTTGTACGTCCAAAGCTCATACCCTAGTTTCTTGCATGCTGCAAAGGAGCTATAAGCATTTAATTCAAATCCTTCATAAAAAGAAAAAAAATAAGTACAACTTAGAATAATTAGCTTGAATTCATACATAATGAAATCTTTCCATGAAAATCTGAACTTTATTTCTATTAAAATTTAATATACAAAGTCTCATATTTTCAAACATACCACATAACAATATATTCAAATTCAAGAATATTTTATGACAAATTTGAACATATAGGTGAAGTCACAGCTCAAAACATTAAATCTTAGGTCACAACCCAGATTTATCTCATTATAATCACAAAGACTTTTGTAAAGTTTTACATTAAATATATCAAATTTAACTGTAAAATATAATTTTTCATTTACCTGATGTTTCACTTTCTGCCCAGAGAGCTGCAGATCCAGATAAAGTTCTTTGAAGCTGCCCACGATTTCCTTGTTTAGACTGAAGATGGTCAATGAGAAACGGGATTGGCTGCTCGGGTGTTTCAGTGATTAACTTGGTCATTAATTCCTGAAGGCAGAATAGAGCATACGTTTACATCTAATAATAATGATGAACACTCACACAGCACTTACAATATTGCCAGGTACTGCTCTGTTTTATATACACCAATTAATTTAATTCCGATAACAATCTTCTCAGGCATATACAAGTTATTATCCTCATTTTGAGGAAACTGAAAAATAAATTATCTGTGTTACACAGTAAACACATGGCGAAGCCAAGATGTGTTCATTTATTTTTATTTTTATAACTGTAATTGGCCAAAGACGATACTGTAAATTTAATCTAAATTCTTTTAAAAATTATAGTCTATGAATTTACAATTTAGGATTACTATTGTGAGAGATGTCATTATAAGCTACAGTTTTGATAAACCTCGCCATGTATCTTATATACCAATGTTATTTTTCCTTCTTAACCACCTATAAATATCCCCAAATGAAAAAAAAAAATTGTGTTAGAACGAAAGAAACAAGTCACAGAATCACAGAAACCAGAAAGTGTCTTAAACTGGGCTCCAAACAAAAAAAAATTCTCTTTCTCCAAAAACCCTGATGGATACTCATTCTTTCTTCTTTTTCTTAATAAGTTAAGCAATGGAGATTTCTCTACCTGCCAAACAAGCTGCTCCATTTTTGGACAGCTCTAATGATGCCCTAAATTGGGCATAAATCTGACTAAGGGTCATGTCTACACACTGGTTTTTTTTTTTTGTTGCCAGTCAGGAACAGCAAAGAGCAAGCTCCAATTTGCGGTCAGCTAGAAGGCCTGGATTGTTCTCATGTGAACCGCTGCCAAGCCACACGGGGATCATTTTGTGCTGTGGAAGGGCGTCTGTGAACTTGCATGCACCACTTTACATTCCTATCAGTCACATTTCATTTGGTTGGATTTCGCCCAAAATTCTAGTCTGTGAATTATCATTTTAAGTTCAGGATCTGTGAGAGGCAGCGGTCCTTGTGAGCAGGCCAAAAGATCAGATACTCGAGTGCTAACAGAAGGGATACTGGAAATAAATTTCCCATTCCACTGTCTTTTTTTGTTGGTAGCCTACTGCCTCTGCCTCGAATGCTCTTCTCTCAGATGTTCACGCTGCTGGCTCGCCATCATTTGTCTCCCATGATAACTTCTTAGATACCAGATTTCAGAAATCTTTATCATTTCATTATTTCTTCACAGCATTTAGCACTCTCCAGAACCATCTCATTTAATATCTGCTCATTTCTTTTCTACTCCTTCCCTACGAGATCACTAAGAGCAAGGACTGGCCTAGTTTAATTTCCATTCCCTTCCTAGAGCCTGGAACTCTACGGAGCTCACAGGTGGTGCTGAATGAATGAATGAATGAATGAATGAATGCTTGGCTTATAGACCGCAGGTAAATATTAGTAACTAAAGTCCCTCATTGTCCTAATAAACAATAATTAGAGCATCCATAGATTTCTTAGGCCAGCAAAATATATTCTTCCGATCTATACAAGAAACTACTTTCGTGATATCTCAGAGATACTTGTTGACATTTATAATAGTCTAAAAACACACAGATTTAACTGCGTAGAGGCTAAATGTAATTCGCAGATGACAGGATTCCAAGGCGATCTTAGAGACATGGATAAAATAATTCAAGGTATCTAAGAAGTATGCAGATAGAGTTGGAAGTAAAAGGAGCAAAGGAATTCTACCATAAATACATTGTGAAGAAAAATATTTGTGAAGAAAAATATTTATCAGACAAATGTAATACTTTCTTTTATATTCTGAAAAACAGGTAGGCAAAAACCCGTTGACACGGGGCTTCTTTATTTCTACTATTTAAAATATCTATTATTATAGTCATAACTAAAGAGCTGATTCCTCTATTGTGGTAATTGCAGGGTTCAAACCCCAATTATAAATCAGAAGAATGCAATTTAAAACATTTTGTAGAAGAGATGAGTTAGGTTCTATTAAATTCATTAAACATTACGAAAGCTATGAAAAAATGAGAGAGAAAAATAAATAGAAGGACTATCTAGATTATTCTTGTCACAGAGGGCTGGGCACGCAGATAGAACAAGATCAGGTCAGACAACAGGGCTTTAAAGCCACAATCTCTATCTCGAAACCTTTTAAGATTTCATGCACTTTTCTTATTTACCTTTTGAATTATATGGAAAGTTTTTATGGGTATTTTTTCCCCTTTTTACATTGACTTTAGAAGATGGACAGAGTCATAATATAATCAATTTTTTAAAATATCATCAGTCTAAAAACTAATTTTGGATATCTTTATATTCCATTAATGAATATATGAAAGTAAAGACAGGACAAATCCAGACATAAGCAAAATGAAAACAGTTAATGTTTGCAGTAGGGTATGCTGGGCATCTTGTGTGGGCAAGAGTCTAGTTTTAGATCATAGCTGTCCCTTGAACAACCCGGATTTGAATGTTCGGGTCCACTTATGCACAGGCGTTTTTCATTATAGTAAAGTTTTGGATGAGTCTAAAGTTATATGGGGATTTTTGACTGGGGAGGGGTGCGCCCCTAACCCCCTTCCCCGCAGACTTTTTTCATTATAGTAAAATTTTGGATGAGTTTGAAGTTATATGGGGATTTCTGACTGGGGAGAGGTGCGCCCTAACCCCCTGCCCCGCTTCGCTCAAGGCTCAACTGTACTGTAAGAAGAATCACCCGGACACCCCTCAGTCCCTGTATCCACTGGCATTAGAACATGAATGATTCTGAGGACTCGCACCTGACAGAAACCTCTTTCTCAGGCATGAAAACTTAAATCTTTAGGTTTGCAAAGACGCTCCTAGCAACAAAGATTGACATCCCTGCCCCACCACCACGACCACCACCACCACCACACCACCACAATACACACACACACACCACACACACACACGGATTTATACACAGAGACAGAACTAAGGGGCAGCTAGGTTGCGAGAGAAAGAACTGGTGCAGCTGGGGGTGCCCGGCTGCAGACAGAAACCCGACCGCACAAAGTTTCACAGTCTTATTATTCTCCATAAGGAAAAAAGTATTCTAGAACATCAAGCCGAGTGCCCGGGTAGAGACTGAACACCATTCGGCAATGTTCTGTGCTATCGGGGAGGAGGAATGGGCTCACCTACGATTCTTAACCACGACTGCAGCCGTTGTGACATGAAATTCCCTAGGCGCCAGAACCTGAGCAAGGTGGAAACGCTGCGCCAGGTGGGCGCCGCGCTGGGTCTCAACTGAGCAGAACCTGCGTCACAGGCCTGCAGGTGCATTGACCTTGTGTTAGTCCTGGCTCCTGGCTTTGCCCTTGATGGCGGCACAGCGCAGGCGCACCCCCAGGCGCAGGCGCACCCCCAGGCGCAGGCGCACTATTACCACCCCAGAAACACAAGGAGATATTCTAGGGCATGATAAAACTGGGAAAAGGAAGGGATGGAGGAAAGGTTTAGGTATCATATGAAGCCAGATTTACTCTTGGTAAAAATAGCTCATAGTTTCCAGCAACTGCTATTAAAACTGCAGTTCAAAGGTGCAAAAGATAGCTCTGATCAGCCCAAGCAGAATTAGTGTTAATAAATATTTGGATAACTTTATGAATACAATCCTAGGTAATGCTGATCCCACTGTGTTAAATCATGTGTTTACAATTGCAGCCCTCTGCGGCGTTCTTGAGGGCGGAAAACATGCCTTAAACATCTTTGTCTCCCAAGATCAAAGAACATGTTGTTCTTGGCACGTTTGCTAAAAGAATGAATGAACAAATGAATGAATTATGTCAGTAGCATTACTAAAAACCTTCTGTACTGCATATTACCTGCAAATATACATATACACATATATATATATACACATACATATGTATATGTATGTGTATGTATATGTATATCTATATCTATATCTACATAGATATCGGGCATTCGAAACTATCTATAAACTGTTTCCAACTTGCAGTTTCATCTCTTACGCTCCAGACTCTACAGATAGCAAGGGTACTCTACAGATGTACCCTTGATACATCTTTCCCTTTGTAATCTCTCATTTCAAAGTAAACAAGACTGATACGGTTCAGGGTTTAGGGAGCTTACATTCTTTGAAAGAGTAAGGCAATAAACAAATAATGAAATTAATAAATAAAACATAGATTTTGGAAACCTCTATGGAAAAAAACGGCAGTGTAACATATGAGAGAAAAATGGGAGTGGTGTATATATTACATAAGGTGATCAAGAAAGCCTCTGTAAGGAGGTGGTATTTGATCTGAGACCTGAGGGTAAAACTAGAACCAGACATTCGAAAAGCTAGCATTCCAGGCAGACGGGACAGTAAATGTGAAGTCTCCTGGGCATTGAAGAGCTTAATACATTCTCAAGAGCTATAAAAATGCCAGTAGGGATGAAATAGTGTGTGAGCTGAAGAGGTAGACAGATGCCAGACCTTGCAGAGCTTTGTCAGCTAAGGCATAGAGTCTGATTATTGCTTTAAATGGAATGCAAAGCCAACAAATGCTGCTAAGGAAGAGGGTGACATTGATTTACCCTTCTGAAAGATGTTCTCCGACCACTATATAAAGGTCAAAGGAGGAAGCCAGAAGAACTACTCAAAGACCACTGAACCGCAGTGCTGGTGTAATCAGGGTGCAAAGCAATGGCTTCGCTTTATACAGAGTTCAAAAGTGGACATGACTTGGGGAAGGAGTGGGTAAAAGCAGCCTGAAGAATGAATCACCCAGGCGTTGGGTTTGAATGAATGAGCTGATACTCGTACCATTCGTGATGATACAGAACGATGAACAAGAAATGCTTTAGGGATGGGAGACCAAGTGTTCCGATCTGGGCATGATAATAGGAGCCAGACAGATGAGATGCGATAGTACTTACAGTAATTTTTAAATTAATATTTTAACGCTTCCTTTAGACTATCAATGATCCTATTTATTTGGTCAGCACATATGTACCGAGCACCCACTACTTGCCAGGCACTGTGTATTGCAGATAGTGAACAAAACAGAAAGGCAGCCTGCTCTGCAGTTGCCGTGTGGGTCTGCAGATTTCCTCTTCAGTTTGCTTTGATTATCCCCATAAGGTAGGAGGGTCAACAGCAGAAACAGAGGACGGGAGATGAGGACTTGGAGTTTTGAGCAAAGGGAAACAGATGTACAATAGTGACCCCGGAGTGTATGCGTGTGACTGGACTAGGACTGTGATGATTGACTGCCTGGCCAAATCAGACCTGTGGTCACAAATTTAAAGCAAGACAAGTTAGTGGGGAAGTGTGTTTTCCTCCCAGCCATGCTCAGGTGTAGGCACAAAAGAGGTAACGATTTCTATGGAGGCAGGATTATGGATTAGCTTATTGAGTTGGATGAACTGAGACAGGACAAGGCACTTAAGAGTACATGCAAGGACACAACCACAATGACTGGCCACAGATCCCAGGATCTAAGCTGGACAGGAAGCTGAGTGAGGGCTTCAAGGAGGTAAAGGAAAAGGAAAATGTGGCAGGGTCAATGAACTGGATGTCCAGGTAGGGTCAAAGAAAAGCTGGAGTTGGGATGCTAGAGGCAGTGAGCCTGCAGGGGAGGAAAAGATGGCCAGGGAAGGATGCCCGGAAGTGAGGGTACGGAGAAGCTGCGGTTATCCGTGGCAGCAATACGAGCAGCTGAGGCAGGAAATCAGCTAAAAATCGTTGGTGGGGAGGAGCTCAATAAAGACAGCAGGGTGACGGGAAGGTCATCTATACGTACATGAAAACTGTCAAGAGTAAACACAGGTGTGGTATTAGAGAGTGTGGCAATAATTAGGAATTAAAGTTATCGAGGAGAACAGGGGAACCCCCAGGGGTCTGTAGAGAAAAGTAACGATGAGAGGTAGTGGCAACATACTCCGAGGACATGAAGTTGAAAGATAGGACTATTTTAAAAATATCTTTTCAATCTAGCAAGTCTAAAATATTTGAATACTAATCTTCTTTAATAGAAATATTTCCTCAGCTAGAAACACCGTACCGTTACTATTAAAATCCAAAATTATAGGATATTACATTAATATTCAAATTTACATAATCATTTTCAATGATTGGTACCTAATATGCAGAAGGCTAAGTCAATGTACAAAAAAGTTAACTGATAAGGCATTTAATATTAAACCTACATTAAAGTAAAAGTCATGGCATTAGGCAGAAACAAATTCTTACATAAATTAATTTGGCAGAATGCTGGCATCATATATTTCCTGTGACTTATGAAAAGTAAAAGCATATTGATGTTATCAGTAATTGCTGGTAATATGTTTCTAATTTACAACACCTAATACCCCCATTCACAGAAGGTATGTTCTAAACTCTGTTTATATACATTTTATATAAGGTTTTGTAGCATTATGTATGTTTTGATAAAAAACAGACATCATGTGCTTAAGTCCAAAATTCCTTAACGAACAATAAATAGTTTCAACAAACCTTCAGTTTCCACAAACCCTCACTGCATCTGACTGAGCTCAGTGCAGCTGGTAAACCGCAAGGTGATTTAGAAAGATTCACAATCATTCACTAAAATCGACTTTCCACTGAGGCAATGAAAAATCTTGCCAGCTGTTTTCAAGGCTATTTTACACATGAAATATGCTGTGTATGCTTATATATTTTTATTTAACCAAAAATATTTTCCTTCAACACTAAATCCAGACCACAGATACTATATGGAAGCCATGTGGTTCTGTGACATTCGTGTGACAAGTTAAATATCTGTTGTTCTTGTGTAGTATAGTGGAATGATCTTACACACCTACTCATTAACTAGTCCTTCCCTCATGCCCCAAAGTCCTATAAAAATAACAGAAAAGATATTATTTATAGCATGAAACACAATGGCAAGAGAAAACAAGAGAGGGTGCCATCGATGGCTAGAGATTTTGAGAAACCCTGGAAGCAGATGGGGTAAGACTAATGGTTACATCAAAGCATGGGAGACGCTACCACTCCAGACGAGGAGAAAGTTCTATGCTTTCTGAGGGAGTCAAAGAGAATATTCAAGCTAAAGCAGAAAACCAGAGGCCAAGGAGACACCAGCAGTGCAGTGCGTTCAAGAGCTGCATTCTGAACAGCTGGGCTGGTGGGAATCCGGCCCCCTCTCCTGAGGGGTGCTGTCGACCGCTGGGGCTCAGCTCGCAGAGTCAAGCTAGAGAACTCTTGTCCCATGCCACCTGTTTGAGAAAGTCTCCAGGAACAGTGTTGGACTCCAAGAAGCTGCAGAGCAGACCTGGAGGTAACACTGAACTGCACATCTCATGGAAGGTGGGGACAGATGCCTGGGAGGAATCACCAGGAGACCTTCTACCCCCAGAGCAAAGCCCTCCTCACTGGGCACTGTGGCTTCCTCACATGTGTTATATGCAACCTCTCTAAGCCGACTCACGCGGCCTTCCTTGCCAAGGAAGGGGTCAGGTGGCGGGATCTACAGAAGTACAGAAAAACCCATATAAGTTACCCATAATAAGCAACCTTATCTTTCATTCCTATATATATAAATCAACAACCAAAAAACACCAAAAATTTTAGGAAAAAATGTACAAGGGTATAAACAGAGAAAAACTGAGCCAAGAAGAAATAGAGCTATTTCAAGAAACTGCTGGAAAAATGTTGCATTTATAAAACAGGAACTTGTTGCCATGAAAAATGAGATACCTGAAGAAAATATAGGTTTCATGAGGATTAAAAGATTATTGCCAAAATCAAAATATCAATGGAAGGACTAAGTAAATTTGAGGCCAGTGTTAGTGATCTAAAAAAGAAAGTTAAATAAATCCAATGAAGAATAAAAGAAATACAAAAAAAAAAATCAGGGAAATATAAACCAAGAGGTATGGAAGTGAGATATGGAAGATCCAGCATCCTTTTAAGAAGCGTTTCAGAAGAATACGATGACACCACAGATAAGAAAACGAAGGAAAATATAATCACCCCCTAAGATGAAGGGCTACTCGAAGCGTCAGACTGAAAGGGCTCCGAGTTCATGAAAAGACCCATAACCAAAAGGACCCTGACGAAATGTTCTAAGTTGACAGACAAAAATAAAATAATAAAAGATTTCCGAGGGGGAGAATGCTGCCTATAAAGAGAATCTGACTGATAGTAAGCTCTTCGTCAGTAAAACGGTGTTTTGTTCAACGACGAAGGGCAATGCCTTTCAGATCCTAGGGGGCAAGTGGAGGGAACGACCTCAGAATTCCATGAATGTGTCAGGGTAGAAGTCAAATGTGCGGGTAAAAAATAAGAATATTTTCAGACAGGAAATTCAGAGAGTTCATCTCTCTCACACCCTATGTGAGGGAAAAAAAATAAAGTTAAGGAAGAAATACTCTGTAAAGACAAAAAGAAAAAAAAAATTTAAGAAAAAGTAGTGTTTGAATATAAAACCAGAGGCAGCCAGGTACAGAGAAATTTAGTAAATTGTAAAAAAGAAAAAGAATTTAAATATAGAATTAGACCTTTAGTAAGTTTTTCAGGTGATCGCATTTTAATAAAAGCGAGTTACTTTTCAATTTTTATGGGTACGGTCATTCCATATGGCCCTTGCAGGCACAACGCAGAGGCAGTGCCCCCACACCTCCTGCTTCAGCCTCCCGACACCCTACTTCTGGGGTGGCCGCCAGCCTCCTGCATCAGGTTGGCCTTCCTTCCCTGAGCTGACCACACCACACCTCCGCCAGGAAGCAGATGCTCTCACCGTCCTTTGGGCTCCAGGCCACCCAAGAAAGAGTCCTCTGAGACACCGAGACTCCCACGATCTATGGGGAGGACAGTGTTGTTGGAGAAGCTCCCCGGCCAGGGCAAGCAGAGGACCTCCCCTCACCCTCCAAGCCCTCTGGAGGACAGACCACACCGCACATCTCTCCCTGCTGCGTCCTCAACAGAAGCGCAAGCCCCTGCTCCAGCTCATCACCCAGACTGTCAGCCCGGAGTCGTCTGTAGATTCAGCGATCTGATCTCTCTCTCTGATCTGATCTATCTTGCTATGATTCCAGACCCTTCCACTGTGTTCTATGATAGTATACAGGGAGGAGGATGAAAACCATGTTTAAATTCACTAACTCCAAAGCCACCAGCAGACTGAACCATCCCTATCATCCCTGCTAATTGTTTCCTCTCCGTTTCCACGCAGCCTTTCGGCCCCACGGTTGGGTCCCCAGTACCCGCCACGGCTTTACGTTTCAGGGCCACAGTCCCCTCCTTCTCACACTCAACTCTCTGCCCTGAAAATTAAAATATTTTCTGTAAATAATCTCTTGTGCCCTGGTGTTTGGTAACATAGTTGTCATGTTCTTACTCCTTTGATTCCGTCCCCTAACAACATTCTTTGTGCCCTTTTTGATATTTTTCACGACCAAGGAAGTCAGAAAATTTGGGAAATCTAAAAGTTGGGATTCCAACAATAAGAACTCTCTAAGAGTTTCACTATAGCAGGAAAATAGAGTATGTCCGATACAGGTGGCTACAGATTGGAATATTGCCAGAGGTAAATGGCCCTCCCTGGACAAAACCTTAGATGACAGGTGAACTGTGATATATCACACAACCAATCACCCAGCTACGTGTCCTCTGCCAGTCTAGAGTTGAGTCCACCACCCAGTATTCACAGAAAAGCTGTGAGAACGGTCCTAACAAACAATGACTCAGACTGGCCCGCATCTTTGAATTTATAATATCTTAGGGAAGATCAGGTTAGGTAACAGACTTACGATATTTTAGTTTACAACCTGGGCAAACCCAGCGATCCCAGAATACACCAAATTCTTAGGTTTCGAGTAGCCCCAAGCTATAGGAATTCAAGTATCCTAAAAGCTCAGAATTTCTTTGCCCCCTGTGAAGGTCCAGCATAGGATCCCTATGACAAAATAAGCCAAATATAAGGCATCACTGATGTCAGGCTCCAAATAACAGATGACGATTGAATCATCTTAAGAACATAGAGAGTCAAAAGACAAACTGACTCACTCGTGTGTAGTAACAGGCTTCCAACAGATAGGAGCAGAAAGCATGGAAGGGTTACGAGGGAAGTGGCCAATGTTGAGAATGAGCAAGTCAACAAGGGATGGAGCAAGACCTGATGGCCACAGAAGTCACCACCAGTAGTCAAGACCTTGCCTCCCAAAGGCCTCCCCCAGGTATAACTGTCCATCATGGAAGAGGTGTCATCTACTACTGGAACTTCAAGAAGTCATGTGGTACTTATAAGCACTGAACTGCACAGATTTGAAACTCTTGTCATAGTAGGAAACTTCATCAAGGGTTTTCTGATGCTCAGCGCCTATCAGCAGCCATGGAGGGGAGAGAGGGCTGGGGTGGAGAGATTACTCCCACAGCCCCTGTAGACATGAAGATTTTACTGGCAATCATCAATCACTGGCCACTGGGGTCAAATAAAACAGACTTATTCATATGGATTTAGTTCTAAAATGTTCATTGTAATTAGGATTAATGCTGACTCAAATATACATTCTAATAAATACACTTTCATCCATATAGTAAAGGTAGGACCAGCCGTATAATTTGCGGGGTCCACTACAAAATGGAAAGGGGGGGCCCTTGTTTAAAAATTGTTAAGAATTTCAAGACGGTGAAAACAGAGCGTTAAATCAAGAGTGAGGGCCTCTGAGCACAGGGGGTCGTGTGACTACACAGGCTGCGCACCCATAAAGCCAGCCCTGGCTAAGGGAGTGTTAAGAGTTGCTGAGTCAGATACTGCTGTGCTGTAAACTGCTTTTTCAGTAAATTTCCCCAATGCTAAAATCGCATATTTAGCAAAACGATTCAAATATAGCTCAAATATCTCAAGAGTACTTGAAACTTTTTTGAATCGCTATAAAATTATTTCTTTGATAGGGATGTTGGATTATGTAAGTGAATTCTTTGGTGCCAAAATCATAACTCTATTTTGTGACAATACTGGATTTTCAAAATATTACTTAAGCATACTATATTTTGCTCCTACTGCTTGGTGGCAGGGATGAGGGAGGCAGAGTTTGAGACAAAAACATGCAAGTTGCTAAACTTTTGTATGTATAACTTCCTTAGGGACAGATATAGAAGAAAATGTATGGTTTTATTACATGTAAAGTACCAATAAAAGTACGCGGCACGCTTCCTATATCCCAGCCTTCAGTATGTGTGTTTCCTCATCACTGAATCTTTAGATAAATTATGGATGTTTGTTTTCTACGCACCACGTCGAACTCCACCATGGACCGTTGAAGGCGACTGGTTTCCTATGTGGCCCTTCCTATACCATTCTTCCCGTTCCCTTGCCTGTGGTTACGTAGTTGCTCTACTATAATTCTAATATAACTATTGTCCACAACTGTCCCTTCATAGACTATAAACTCCTAAACCACAAGGACCTAGGCTCATGAATGTGTCTAAGTTTCTCATACCAATTGATGATTCATATTGATTAAGTTGGACTGTTCTTTTAATTTTTTGCTTGTTTGACACGCTGAGGCAAATGTAAGAAGTATAAAATAAAATACGTTCCTTGATATCGGGGAGCTCGCCATTAGTATTTGACCAATAAGTGCAGTGGGCCTCATTATGGATGTTCAAAATCTTGAATTATTGGTTGAAGCGCATGTGCATACACACGGTTGGATTCGGAGAGGGGTGGACATAAACAGTACATTTTGCTACCTTCCCCCAGTAAAGCTACACGTCCAGGGAAAATCTCGTGCTCTGTTCTTTGATTGTGCCAGAGTGTGGCAACGTTAATCCCTGGGCACACGAAAGTTGCTCACTAGGTATTTGCACCCTGATAGTCATAAAAACCCCTTGGTATCTTTTCCACATTTTGACATTGAGGGTCATTCTCTTACTGGACATGCTATGGAGTAATTCAAATTATTGCTGATTTATTTTTTTTTTTTTGCTAGATCCTCCCTAAAGTTGCTAAAATAAGTTGTTTCAAGTCCTGCTCTAGAAAAAATTATGGAATTTAAGTTACAAAATTTAACTGTGTCGTCACATAACTAACACACTATATAGCATGATTCATTCAATCACAGGGATCCCTATCGCATTTTCAAAGAAGTTGATTCTCTAATAGTTAATATTCACTACAGTTTGGCCTTCTCTCTGAGTGATATAATTCAAGAAATGAAATTTTGAGCACAAAATTAAATGAAAGGTACCATAACTAACAGCGGCCACTAGATGGCAACAGCAGAAATATCATTTTTAGTATGACATGATTGAGATAACTGCCTCCACTTAAAATGAGACATGATAAGCTTACTGTAAAGCATGAGTCCAAAACAAGATGGAATTCATCATTAAAATCATAGGAAATGTTACAAATTTAGAAACAAAGTTACTTTGCATGCCACTTGGCACTTAAGTATCAGGCAATAATTGCCAAGGGATATGTGTTTTTCCTCTCAGAAACAGCATGTCTACCCACTCCACTCAATGTCATCACCTACGGCATTATTCTTAAATCCTCCTTTGCCCTCAAAAATATCTACCTTCCATTATTCAAGCTGAAGCAAGAATATATTTGTAATGCTGTCATCTAATTACTGCACTCACTACTCAAAGGCTTTCAGTAGCTTGCTATAGACTTCAGAATCAAGTTCAAACTCCTAAAGATGGTTATATGGACTGGCATAAACTGGTTCCTGCTGAATTCTCTCATTTCATCTCTTGCTAATTTTCTCTTCTCACACTCTACACTGAAATATTTCGTTTCCTTTGGTAAATCTCCTTCTAAAGGTTGTCCTTTCTCTATGTTTTGCTCTGATGTTCATTTTCTTTCCCTATACCGTTCTTAGGAAGCCAAGTGGGAGCAAAAGTCATGGTGAAGCCCGACTTTTGGGCTGTGACGTAGCTTCCACTTGGTCACTGCAGCCTAGTACTATTACATGATGATGAGAAAGAAGGTTCGCTGCAAAATCTCTCATCTTTCACTGATCTCACATTCCCATGCCTTGTTCTACCAAAAATGTGATATTAGTGCATTTTATCTTTCTTCAGCATAGCCTCCATTTAGTTTTTTGCAACAATGAACAATTCTGCCAAGAAGAATGCATCAATTCTTCACATTTTTATATTTGATCAAATCATATTAATAAAGCTAACATACCCTGAAGTATATAGAATGAGATTAAAACTATTCCTCCATTTTAGATGGGCTGGACTTGACCAACACCCACTAATATTTGAATTCAACTCATGGTACTCACAAAAAGCTATTAAGTTGTAGAAAATTCACTAAATACACAGATATAAATCCATTTCGGTCTTCACCATTTCCTTCTTTTACCAGCCCCAAATAATCAGTTTAAAGCATACGTGTTTTTACAGGATTATTTTACAGCATTGTCTTACAAATAAAATAAAATTTTGGCTAATAGATTAAATAAGAGAGTAATGTATTTCTTTAATACATTCCCTTAGGAGCCCGTTCCAAGGTCAACATTCAATCCTTGGGCTTTTTCCAGAGCTTCGTCTTTATTCCCTGAAGCCAAGAACATGATGTTATCACTTTTCAAAATCATAATAACCTAGGAAAGAAAACAGGACTGTAATCCCTAACACAGGCATATTCTTCAAACCAAGAATAGATTGAGGATAAACTGTGGTCTGCATCCCTTAGAGTAAATTCTCAGAAGCTATCCATTTTTATATATTTAATTGGAACATTCTTATATTAGGTATTTTTTAAAGCAAAATTGGGGATTAAAAAGTATTTGGTAAATAAAGTTATTGTGTGACAGAATTTTATCTGTAATATCTTCAAAATTTTTTAAAGAAAAATAATAGTTTTGGCAGAATGTTACTTTTTTATATTTTGAAAAAAAATACAAAAAGTTACAAAGACCAATAATCCAGCAATCATTCTTGTACTCAAATCTCAAAGGTAATATATATTATTTTTCTTTCCAGTTTGCTATTAAAAAAAAATAGAACATTGGAGTGGCTCCATAGTGTAGTGGTTAGCACACCTGCTTTACACATAGAAGGTCCTGGGCTCAAGTCCCAGGTGGAGCCACAGACCATACCCCGGGTGTGCCAGGCCCCAGGTGCATGCTGCAAGCATGCGGGGGGAGACGCCCCACCTTCAGAGATCCAGTTCTTAAGGGGAAATGGCAACATCGATGGGTCAGGGGTGGAAGTGAGGGCCTGGAATTAAAGAGGGGAAAAAATAGAATATTACAAAGAAAAATCAAAATCCCCTATGAACCCAAGTGAAGATGGGAGCTTAACATATTTTAGAGATGGCCTTATATATCTCAGAAGGAGATATATCAGAGGAGAAAAATGGACTATATTATACAGGGCATTGGAACAATTTGCCTTCTATATAGTTATTTAAAACCTTTAAAATTAGATTCCTAATTCAAACCCTATGCAAAAGTAAACTCCAGATTTAGTAAAGTCTAAACAGAAAAACCCTATTGGGAGAAAATATAGGAGAAAATCTTTATAAACTCAGGAAAGGAAAATATTTTGTAGATAAGAGACAAAAATCATGGCAAAAAATTAAAAAATATTCATAATTTTAAAATCAGAATTTATATTCTCTTCAAATCAGTAACTCTTTTCACCAAGAAAATCATCTTACATGAGTGAAAGTTTTATGAACTATTTAGTATTGATTAGCGGTGTTCATCAATTTTCCTGGTTTTTCCCTTCTGAGCACATTATAGGATTACACTTTCCCAATTCTGGGTGGCCACGTGATTTGCTTTGGACAATGAAGTATGAGCAGAAGTGATTTATGTCACTCTGGGCAGAAGCCTTTAAGAGCCAGTGCACAATCTGCCATGTTCTGGTCCCTCTGCTACGGTGGCCAGCCATATTTCAGACAGTGGAGGTTCTTAACTGAAAACGAGAGACCAGAACTTACCACTGACCCAGGATGGAAATTGAGTGTGAGTGAGAAATAAAGCTTTGTGTTTCAAGCTACTGAGATTTTTATGGTTGTTTTTTACCTCTCACTTTGGGAGCAATATGACAGTGTCATGCTGGACTCTGAGAGCGAGTGGTAAAAACCCAACTCAAGTTGCTTAAGGAAAGAAAAGCAACAGTTAGTGAACAAGGTCAAATCATAGACGAGGAATGACTTCTTGGAACATTCATGGTTACCTTTCTCTGACTCATCATCGCTTCTCTGAGCGCATTGACCTCACAGTCTTAAACCAGCCTATTTCGCAGCATGGCCACTCACCTTGAGTTTTGAGATAGTTAAAAAAAAAATCCCTTTTCTAATTTGAATCTGAAAACTCTCATGACAGAACTCTGGTTGACCCAGACGTGGCCTAGCTCCCAAGGCTTGTGCAAGTAACTGTGGGACAATAGCAAGTTTTATCCTTTCTAAATTCATAATATCTCATCCTATGGTTTTTAACAGAATGAAAGGAAATATTTCATGTGAACTCTTAGCTCACACGGTAAAGTATATACAAGTTATTATTCATTGGATGACTGTGTGATGGTTAGTTTTATGTGTCATTATGGCTAGACCATAGTACTAAGTTATTTAGTCTAATACTAATTTAGGTGTTTCTTTAAAGGTTCTTTGCAGATGTGGTTAACATCTACAATCTACGATGACAATCTACCTCGTCCAATCAGTTGAAGGCCTTATGAACAAAAATCAAGATTCTCTGAAGAAATTCTGTCTGCAGACCACAACGTCAACTCCTGCCTGAGGGTCCAGCCTACCAGCCTGCTGGACAGATCCCATACTCACCAGCCTCTACAACTGCCTGTGAGATTTAGTCCTCAAAATAACTCTCTGCCGGATCTGTTTCTCTGGGGTACCCTGACTGATCTACACTGCAACTGTACTCACAGGTGCCCTTCATTCCCATTTTACAGACAAAAATCTGAGCTGAGAAGTGGTAGAGTTGCATTCAAACTCACACCCACTGGTTCCAAGGCCATGGCCTGGTAGGGTCACACAAATCGAATTTTCATCTCCCTCTGAAATGTATTAACTTCTACTTCTGGAGCATCTGCCTTTGTGTAGATTATCATATTGCTGGCTACTTCTTCTTGACCCACTGATGGTTTATGTAGAAAGCGAGGAGCCACCTCCTTTTAGTTCAAATTTTTTCACAGATTTAATCAGAAATTTGGCTACTTTGGACTTTTCCTTTCCACGGAGAAGAAACTCAATTCACGGTCCTCAGCTCTCGGACACGGAACTCAACTCAAGGTGCTAAAATTTTAGGACACTCATCCAGGGGATAAACTAGGGGACTCGGAAGTGGAACCCACATCCCTCATCCCCAGTCAAGTGGATGCTCACTACATCCTGCTTCTTTTTCATTCCTTCCATGGGGGAAAAAAAAATCCCAAATCAAAGGAGAGATACAACAACAATGAAGGAAAAGGCAAAATCCACTCAAATTTGAAATGAGATACGTAAACCTGGTAAAATGGAGGAGTCACCTTTTCACTAATAGTAATGGCGGCGGTGCTCACTTCAAGGGCAACTGTAGCTCACCAAAACGCTGGCTCGGATGCCTTAACACACAAGCACCTTAGAAAAGAGGTTAAAAGAACAGTGGTCATCATTAGGATTATGTAAGCCTAAAAATAATTCCATCCAAAGAAACTGTCCTTGAACCAGATTTTCTTCTTACGTGAAAAGTAAATATATTTCTCTCCACTTAAGTTCCCAAGGCTTTTGGAAAATAAATAGAAAAGAAATTGTCAAACCATCTCTTCTGTATATCAAAAGATTGCTTTCTTTTATTTGGTCTCACCTTCAGATTTTTAATGTATAACCCCTTGGATGACTAAGTCTCCAAATACCTGATAAACTCTGAGTTCCTAAGCAACAATTTTAAAAGATACTGTCACCCATGCCCTTTACGATACAATAATTACAAAATAAATCCATGCCTGTAAAGAGGGAGGCTCATGGGGCATACACAATGGCATAGATGGCAAATATGCCTATAGGTGTTGGATGTCCCCAAATGAGTCATCGTCACAATGCCTTACAGTCATCTTTTCCTATGTATCATGGCCTCTCCTACGTGCACTAGAAGTGCTCATCTTTTTTAGTTTGTACCTCACACCTAAGTGGCACTTAATAGCATACAAAGCAGTGATGATACCTCATTTTATTCATGGCAACTATGCAAGGATTATCACCATCACAGATGTGGAGACCGAGGGGTGTGCCCAAGATCACGGACGATGCTGGATCGCTAAGATGGAATCTATCCTTGAATTTTTATAATTGCCTATTATTCTTTTTTCCTCCACATTTTACAGGCTCCATGAGGACAATATTTTGCTCACTATCTCCATTTTCTAGCAAAGAGGGGAGATTTAATACAACTCTTACTGATGAATGCAGACCAAAATCTGAATGCTATACCTTTTTAGCAATGATCAAGCTTCGAGTCCCTGAATATCTGGCGAGTAGCACACCCTATGATTGGTATTTCACATGCATTCTTTATCAGTTAGCAATACAAAGGGGTTACAGTACATTTCCTAATCAAAAAAGGCTAACATGAAACTTACAACACTCACATAAAGTTCGGTTTAGAGCCATGATTCTCAAAGTGTGAGCCCTGGACCGCGTGCTTGGGAGCAAGATGAGCAGATACTTGAGTCCCACTTCCTATTTGCAGAATCCAAAGCTCTGGGCACGGGACTTAGCATTTCTGTGCTTTCATAAACCTTCCATATGCTTTTGATACATGATAAAATGTTGAGAACTGCTCGTTTACAGAGACAACAGCCATGGAAGATGGTTTCATAAGGTCCTTCTACTCCTCTAAAGCTATGTTAGACTCCGCTGGGGCTCTGGAAAGAAATACAATGAGGCTAGCAAGCTTAAAAGATGAAGGTGCTAAATACAAAATATAAGTGATTGCATTTTATTCCAAAACCCTTTATATAAGCTTTGTAAAGAATGTTCTCCATGGAATAATGAGTAAAGAGGAGAGAAAACAGTAAGTTGAATGTGTTTTGTCTAGAAAAAAAAATTGCATGGGGACAAAAACCAGAAGCAATCTTCACAGAATTCATTGTTCGAAATGATCAGTGGAAAATAACCATCAACAACAGAAAGCAATCAAGTATTCGCCGTAACACACGACCGGACCCGTGCTTCGGAGCCAATCGGAAAGTAGCTCCCTGAACAGCAAAGAAGTCCTACAGCGAGTATAGAAAGTTGGAGTTTGTGGGCAATTCAGTGTTTTTGATTAACTCGTTAACTCAAAATCGGATGAGAGGATATAACATTTTTTAATCAAAACAATACACATACTGGAGCTAAAAAAATAAAAAACACTAACTAGAACTGTCACATTCATGTTCCATTTGCCTATTTTGTGTTTATTTTAGATTTCAGTAAACAACAAAGTATGTATTCATAGAGAACGAACTATTATTACTATTTTTAGTTCTACACAATCTTTAAGAGTACCTTTCTATAAGATTTTTTTTTAGACAAATTTATATCAAGTATATACACACACTGCACTATGAAGCAAATCTATTTGTGGCAAATATACTTCTGTGTCTTCTGTAGGAGCTCAGTTTCTCTTCAGGAACTTTTTTGCCATCCTCTCTACCACCGTGGCTGCCCACCCCCACCCATCTCTATTTTTAATGGTACTTATATTACCTTTTAACCCACATTTAATCCTGGCCAACTATAGCATACTCCATAACCCCCTACCCCACCCTCACGTACTCAATAACTATTCAATTACTCACCCGGTTAAACAGCCCCCATCTGCCACCTCCTTTTCCTACTCCACTTACCATCACCCTGGTTCAGGTCATCTCCATCTCTTTCCTAGTAAGAAACTCTAACTGATGCTTTCCATGTCCCAGTCATCCAACACACCACAGCAGAATGTATCTGCCTAAAGCCAGTTTGATAAGCGCTATCCTGCCCAGACATCCTTAGCTTGCCTGCCGAAGTAATTACTCACTTTCTGCTTGATGCTGAATCCACTCCAGGTCTGGAACCAGTCTACTGCCCCATCACCGTCTC